>NW_019154097.1:57055233-57220435 GCF_002288905.1 Enhydra lutris kenyoni
GGGATCAAGTCCCGCATCGGGCTCTCTGCTCAGCAGGGAGCCTGCTTCCCTCTCTCTCTCTCTCTGCCTGCCTCTCTGTCTACTTGTGATCTCTCTCTGTCAAATAAATAAATAAAATCTTAAAAAAAAAAAAAACAACACATTTTTCTTATACTCCAGGAAGTAGAGTATAATAGAAAAGAGAGCTTAATATTTCAAAGTTTTAATTTTAGATGTTTTACCTTTTGTTCCGTTATGAGGTGTGGTAATGAAGAAAGATCTCTGAACTCAGGAGAAGTATATTTTTAATGCCAGCACTTCCCTAATTGACTGCATAATTTTGAACAGCATACTTTCTGAGACTTGACTTTTCTTATTCATAACATGGAGATGATATTAACCATTCACATAGTTTTTATGGAAATTTAAATAGAAAAATATATGTAAGTGGTATGAATTGCTGATACATTTAATATTTGATTTGTGTTGACTTTCCTACAGGAGTACCAGCTTATAATTGGACTTAAAAACTGGATCATCTGGGCTGCCTATTTCTTCACATTCTTCTTTTTTTATATCATTATTATCTCTATGATATGTATTTTATTCTCTGCCAAGGCAAGTGTGTAATTTCATGCTACCCAGTAAAAATACCATGAGTCACATATAATACTGGTTTTTTAGTAGCAAGTAGAAATTTTTAAAACCATAAAGAACAGGTGAAATTATGTTAATGATATTTTAAATTTAACCTAATACATACAAAATATTTGAATATGCAACCAATTTAAAAATGAAGAGATTTTTTTACATTCTCTTTTTACATTTTATTTATTTATATTATTTATTTAGTTGAAAGAGCGAGAGATTTATTTGAGAGAGAGAGCGAGAGAGAGCATGAGCATGGCGTGGCGGGGCGGGGGGAGAAGCAGACTCCCCACTGAGCAGGGAGCCTGACACAGAGCTGTATCCCAGGACCCCAGGATCATGACCTGAGCTGAAGGCAGATTCTTTACCAACTGAGCCACCCAGGCACCCCTACATTTTTTTGTACTGTCTTCCTATTTCAGGAGGTGTTTTATATTTACAGCACATCTGAATTCATATGCTATATTTTCATCAGAAATACTTGATCCGGGGGTGCCTGGGTGGCTCAGTCTGTTGAACGTCTGCCATCAGCTCAGGTCACTATCCCTGGGTCCTGGGATTGAGCCCTACATTGGGCTCCCTGCTCCACGGAGAGCCTACTTTTCCCTCTCTCTTTACCTGCCATTCTGCTACTTGTGCTCTCTCCATCAAATAAATAAAATCCTTAAAAAAATAAAAGTCTGCTTTAAAAAAAGGATCTGTATTAGACACTGCCTTCATTTTTCAATTTAAATCAAGATAACTAAAATTAAATGAAAATAAAAATTTAGTTCCTCATGGGGTGCCTGGGTGGCTCAGTGGGTTAAAGCCTCTGCCTTCGGTTCGGGTCATGATCTCAGAGTCCTGGGATCGGGCCCCGCATCAGGCTCTCTGCTCAGTGGGGAACCTGCTTCCTCCTCTCTCTCTCTCTGCCTGCCTCTCTGCCTACTTGTGATCTGTCTGTCAAATAAATAAATAAAAATCTTAAAAAAAAATTTAGTTCCTCAGTCACACTAGCTACCTTTCAAGTGCTCAACAGCTACATGTGTTAGACATCTTAGTTTTTGCTGATTATAGCCTGCCCCAACTACCCTTTGGGAGGCAAAAGGTAATTATACGGTGAACTGGTTGGTCTCAGGTGCCGGGAGGATGAAATACAGATTTTATTTCTGCTGTGGAAACTTAGAGGCTGCTATATCTCTGAGAAAAACATAAACCCTTCTGTAAGAAATAAGTTACTTAGTTAACTTTCATCTAATTGAGTTTCAGTCACTGAGCAATAATCTACCACATTAGCACTATCATTTTCTCCCTCTTTTCTTGTGTTTATGTGACAGTAATTTATGGTGTACCTTACCTGATGTCATAATTGGTTTTTTGTAGATTTTCAGTGAGCCAATCTTTCGCTTCAGTGACGGTAGTTTCATCTTTGTCTTTCTTATGTGTTACGCCATTGCTTCAATATTCTTTGCCTTTATGGTTAGCACGTTCTTCAATAAAGGTAAGTCTAAGACTCATTCTGTAACAGATTTTTGGGGTATTTGTTTACTAAATTCCACTGTAATTAATGTATAGTGTTATATTAGTTTCAGGTATACAATACAGTGATTCAATAATTATGTACATTACTCAGTGCAAAGTACGATAAGTGTGCCCTTAATTCCCTTCACCTGTTTCATCCATCTCTTCAAATTTAAAAATAAAACTACTCTATGATTGGGCACCTGGGTGGCTCAGTGGGTTAAAGCCTCTGCTTTTGGCTCAGGTCATGATCCCAGGGCCCTGGGATTGAGCCCTGCATTGGGCTCTCTGCTCAGCAGGGAGTCCGCTTCCCCCCCCTCTCTGCCTGCCTCTCTGCCTGCTTGTGATCTCTGTCTGTCAAATAAATAAATAATATCTTTTAAAAAATTAAAAAAAAACACTACTATATGGTTCAGTAATCACACTACTAGGTATCTATCCTAAAATATGAAAACACTAATAAAAAGGGATACATGCACCACTATGTTTATAACAGCATTATTTAAAATAGCCAAGATGTGGAAGCAGCCCAGGTATCCATCAATTGATTAACGAGCAAAGAAGATGTGGGGTATATATATATAACAGAATATTATTCAGCCACAAAAAATGAAGTGTTGCCATTTGCAATAACATGGATGGAGCTAGAAAGCATAATGCTAAGCAAAATAAGTGAGTCAGAGAAAGACATATGCTATACGATTTCACTCATGTGTGAATTTAAGAAACAAAACAAATGACCAAAGGGAGAAAAAGAGAGAAATAAACTAAGAAACAGACTCTTAATTGTGGAGAACAGACTGATGGTTACCAAAGGGGACATGAATGGGGGATGGGGAAAATAGGGGATTGGGATTAAGGAATACATATATCATGATGGAAAAAAAATTAATAGATAAGTAAAAATGTATAAATAAGTGAAATATCTGCATTGTTGTATTCACTATTCACAATAGAAAAACCACAAAAGCAACCTAAATTGTCCTTCAGTGGGTGAATGGCTAAAAAAAAAACGTGGTATATACATTCAAAGGGATATTTTTCTGCCTTACAAACAAAGGAAATTCTGCTATTTGTAAAAATACTGACTCTAGAAGACATTAGGTTGTGAACAAGCAAGACACAGAAAATAAGACATGATGCCACTTATTTAAGAAATGTAAAGTAGGGGCACCTGGGTGGCTCAGTGGGTTAAGCCTCTGCCTTCAGCTCAAGTCATGATCTCAGGGTCCTGGGATCGAGCCCCACATTGGGCTCTCTGCTCAGCAGGGAGCCTGCTTCCCCCAGCCCCGCCTGCTGCTCTGCCTAATTGTGATCTCTCTCTCTCTCTGTCAATAAATAAAATCTTTAAAAAAAAAAAACATTTAAAGTAGTCATACTTTACACACAGTATAGAATGGTGGTTGCCTGGGAGTTGGGGGAAAGGGAAGCAGGGAGGTATTAGTGAAAGGGTACAGAGTTTCATTATGCAAGATGAAGAAGTATCTTAGAGATCTCCTAAAAAACATAGTGCCTATAAGTAATAGTAATACTGTAGTATTATAGTAATACTGTACTGTACACTTAAAAAACTTGCTAAGAGGTACATTTTATGTTAAGTATTCATATCACCAAAAAGATAATAAGTAAACAGGGCAGAAGGAAACTTTGGGAGGTGATAGATATGTTCATAGCATAGATTATAATGTATTCACAAGTATTCACAGGTATATACCTACCTCCAGACTCATCAAGTTGTTTATATTAAGTATGTACAGCTCTTTATATGTCAGTTATACCTCAATAAAGTGATTTAAAGGAAGAAAGAGACAGTTGATATCATTGTAATTTGAGTGTTTTTTTGTGTTTGCCTTATTTATTTTTTTGTTTCAAGTTTTTAAATTCTAGTTAGTTAACATATAGTGAAATACTGGTTGCAGAAGTAGAACTTGGCAGTTCATCACTTAACACATAACAGCCCTTGCTCATCACAACATGTGCCCCCCTTAATACGCATCATCCATTTAGCCCATCCACAACCCACCTCCTTCCATCAACCCTCAGTGTGTTCTCTATAATTAAGAGTCTCTTATGGTTTGCCTCTCTCTTTTTCTTTCCCCCTTCTCCTGTGTTCATCTGTTTTGTTTCTTAATTCCACATATGAGTGAAGTCATATGGTATTTGTCTTCCTCTAACATTTCATTTAGTAGTTCCATCTACATCATGGCATAGGGCAGGATCTCATTCTTTTTGATGGCTGAGTAATATTCCACTGGTGTGTGTGTGTGTGTGTGTGTGTGTGTGTGTGTGTGTGTGTGTGTTGTACTACATCTTCTTTTATTTATTTATTTTTTAAAAACATATATTTTTATCCCCAGCGGTACAGGTCTGTGAATCGCCAGGTTTACACACATCACAGCACTCACCATAGCACATACCCTCTCCAATGTCCATAACCCCACCCACCAACCCCCCTCTCCCCATCAACCCTCAGTTTGTTTTGTGAGATTAAGAGTCACTTATGGTTTGTCTCCCTCCCAATCCCATCTTGCTTCATTTACTCTTCTCCTACCCCCTTAACCCCCCATGTTGCATCTCCTCTCCCTCATATCAGGGAGATCATACGATAGTTGTCTTTCTCCGATTGACTTATTTCGCTAAGCATGATACCCTCTAGTTCCATCCACGTTGTCGCAAATGGCAAGATTTCATTTCTTTTGATGGCTGCATAGTATTCCATTGTGTATATATACCACATCTTCTTTATCCATTCGTCTGTTGATGGACATCTAGGTTCTTTCCATAGTTTGACTATTGTAGACATTGCTGCTATAAACATTCGGGTGCACGTGCCCCTTCGGATCACTACGTTTGTATCTTTAGGGTAAATACCCAGTAGTGCAATTGCTGGGTCACAGGGTAGTTCTATTTTCAACATTTTGAGGAACTCCATGCTGTTTTCCAGAGTGGTTTCACCAGCTTGCATTCCCACCAACAGTGTAGGAGGGTTCCCCTTTCTCCACATCCTCGCCAACGTCTGTCATTTCCTGACTTGTTAATTTTAGCCATTCTAACTGGTGTGAGGTGATATCTCATTGTGGTTTTGATTTGTATTTCCCTGATGCCAAGTGATGTGGAGCACTTTTTCATGTGTCTTTTGGCTATCTGGATGTCTTCTTTGCAGAAATGTCTGTTCATGTCCTCTGCCCATTTCTTGATTGGATTATTTGTTCTTTGGGTGTTGTTTGCTAAGTTCTTTATAGATTTTGGACACTAGCCCTTTATCTGATATGTCATTTGCAAATATCTTCTCCCATTCTGTCAGTTGTCTTTTGGTTTTGTTAACTGTTTCCTTTGCTGTGCAAAAGCTTTTGATCTTGATGAAATCCCAATAGTTCATTTTTGCCCTTGCTTCCCTTGCCTTTGGCGATGTTCCTAGGAAGATGTTGCTGCGGCTGAGGTCAAAGAGGTTGCTGCCTGTGTTCTCCTCAAGGATTTTGATGGATTCCTTTCTCACATTAAGGTCCTTCATCCATTTTGAGTCTATTTTCGTGTGTGGTGTGAGGAAATGGTCCAGTTTCATTTTTCTGCATGTGGCTGTCCAATTTTCCCAACACCATTTGTTGAAGAGGCTGTCATTTGGACATTGGACATTCTTTCCTGCTTTGTCAAAGATTAGTTGACCATAGAGTTGAGGGTCTATTTCTGGGCTCTATTCTGTTCCATTGATCTATGTGTCTGTTTTTGTGCCAGTACCATGTGGTCTTGATGATGACAGCTTTGTAATAGAGCTTGAAGTCCAGAATTGTGATGCCACCAACTTTGGCTTTCTTTTTCAATATTCCTTTGGCTATTCGAGGTCTTTTCTGGTTCCATATAAATTTTAGGATTATTTGTTCCATTTCTTTGAAAAAAATGGATGGTACTTTGATAGGAATTGCATTAAATGTGTAGATTGCTTTAGGTAGCATAGACATTTTCACAATATTTATTCTTCCAATCCAGAAGCATGGAACCTTTTTCCATTTCTTTGTGTCTTCCTCAATTTCTTTCATGAGTACTTTATAGTTTTCTCTGTATAGATTCTTAGCCTCTTTGGTTAGGTTTATTCCTAGGTATCTTATAGTTTTGGGTGCAATTGTAAATGGGATTGACTCCTTAATTTCTCTTTCTTCTGTCTTGTTGTTGGTGTAGAGAAATGCAACTGATTTCTGTACATTGATTTTATATCCTGACACTTTACTGAATTCCTGTACAAGTTCTAGCAGTTTTGGAGTGGAGTCTTTTGGGTTTTCCACATATAGTATCATATCATCTGCGAAGAGTGATAGTTTGACTTCTTCTTTGCCGATTTGGATGCCTTTAATTTCCTTTTGTTGTCTGATTGCTGAGGCTAGGACTTCTAGTACTATGTTGAATAGCAGTGGTGATAATGGACATCCCTGCCGTGTTCCTGACCTTAGCAGAAAAGCTTTCAGTTTTTCTCCATTGAGAATGATATTTGTGGTGGGTTTTTCATAGATGGCTTTGATAATATTGAGGTATGTACCCTCTATCCCTACACTTTGCCGAGTTTTGATCAGGAAGGGATGCTGTACGTTGTCAAATGCTTTTTCAGCATCTATTCAGAGTATCATATGGTTCTTGTTCTTTTTTTTATTAATGTGTTGTATCACAGTGATTGATTTGCGGATGTTGAACCAACATTGCACCCCTGTAATAAATCCCACTTGGTCATGGTGAATAATCCTTTTAATGTACTGTTGGATCCTGTTGATTAGTATTTTGGTGAGAATTTTCGCATTTGTGTTCATCAAGGATATTGGTCTGTAGTTCTGTTTTTTGATGGGATCCTTGTCTGGTTTTGGGATCAAGGTGATGCTGGCCTCATAAAATGAATTTGGAAGTTTTCCTTCCATTTCTATTTTTTGGAACAGTTTCAGGAGAATAGGAATTAGTTCTTCTTTAAAGGTTTGGTAGAATTCCCCCGGGAAGCCGTCTGGCCCTGGGCTTTTGTTTGTTTGGAGATTTTTGATGACTGTTTCTATCTCCTTACTGGTTATGGGTCTGTTCAGGTTTTCTGTTTCTTCCTGGTTCAGTTGTGGTAGTTTATATGTCTCTAGGAATGCATCCATTTCTTCCAGATTGTCAAATTTGTTGGCGTAGAGTTGCTCATAGTATGTTCTTATAATTGTTTGTATTTCTTTGGTGTTAGTTGTGATCTCTCCTCTTTCTTTCATGATTTTATTTATTTGGGTCCTTTCTCTTTTCTTTTTGATAAGTCTAGCCAGGGGTTTATCAATCTTATTAATTCTTTGAAAGAACCAGCTCCTACTTTTGTTGATTTGTTCTATTGTTTTTTTTTTTGTTTGTTTGTTTCTATTTCATTGATTTCTGCTCTGATCTTTATGATTTCTCTTCTCCTGCTGGGTTTAGGGTTTCTTTCTTGTTCTTTCTCCAGCTCCTTTAGGTGTAGGGTTAGGTTGTGTGCCTGAGACCTTTCTTGTTTCTTGAGAAAGGCTTGTACTGCTATATATTTTCCTCTCAGGACTGCCTTTGTTGTGTCCCACAGATTTTGAACCATTCTGTTTTCATTATAATTTGATTCCATGAATTTTTTCAATTATTCTTTAATTTCCTGGTTGACCCATTCATTCTTTAGAAGGATGCTGTTTAGTCTCCATGTATTTGTGTTCTTTCCAAATTTCCTCTTGTGATTGAGTTCTAGCTTCAGAGCATTGTGGTCTGAAAATATGCAGGGAATGATCCCAATCTTTTGATACCAGTTGAGACCTGATTTAGGACCAAGGATGTGATCTATTCTGGAGAATGTTCCATGTGCACTAGAGAAGAATGTGTATTCTGTTGCTTTGGGATGAAATGTTCTGAATATATCTGTGCTATCCATCTGGTCCAGTGTGTTATTTAAGGCCTTGATTTCCTTGTTGATCTTTTGCTTGGATGATCTGTCCATTTCAGTGAGGGGGTGTTAAAGTCCCCTACTATTAATGTATTATTGTTGATGTGTTTCTTTGATTTTGTTATTAATTGGTTTATATAGTTGGCTGCTCCCACGTTAGTGGCATAGGTATTTAAAACTGTTAGATCTTCTTGTTGGACAGATTCTTTGAGTATGATATAGTGTCCTTCCTCATCTCCTATTATAGTCTTTAGCTTAAAATCTAATTTTTCTGATATAAGAATTGCCACTCCTGCTTTCTTCTGATGTCCATTAGCATGGTAAATTCTTTTCCACCCCTTCACTTTAAATCTGGAGTTTCTTGTAGGCAACATATAGATGGATTTTGTTTTTTTATCCATTCTGACACTCTGTGTCTTGTGATTGGGGCATTTAGCCCATTAACATTCAGGGTAAGTATTGAGAGACATGAATTTAGTGCCATTGTATTGCCTGTAAGGTGACTGTTATTGTATATTGTCTCTGTTCCTTTCTGATCTACTACTTTTAGGGTCTCTCTTTGCTTAGAGGACCCCTTTCAATATTTCCTGTGGAGCTGGTTTGGTGTTTGCAAATTCTTTCCGTTTTTGTTTGTCCTGGAAGCTTTTAATCTCTCCTTCTATTTTCAATGATAGCCTAGCTGGATATAGTATTCTTGGCTGCATGTTTTTCTTGTTTAGTGCTCTGAATATATCATGCCAGCTCTTTCTGGCCTGCCAGGTCTCTGTGGATAAGTCTGCTGCCAATCTAATATTTTTACCATTGTATGTTACAGACTTCTTTTTCCGGACTGCTTTCAGGATTTTCTTTTTGTCACTAAGACTTGTAAATTTTACTATTAGGTGACGGGGTGTGGACCTATTCTTATTGATTTTGAGGGGGGTTCTCTGAACCTCCTGGATTTTGATGCTTGTTCCCTTTGCCATATTGGGGAAATTCTCTCCAATAATTCTCTCCAATATACCTTCTGCTCCCCTCTCTCTTTCTTCTTCTTCTGGAACCCCAATTATTCTAATGTTGTTTGGTCTTATGGTGTCACTTATCTCTCGAATTCTCCCTTCATGGTCCAGTAGCTGTTTGTCCCTCTTTTGCTCAGCATCTTTATTCTCTGTCATTTGGTCTTCTATATTGCTAATCCTAGCAGTGAGAGCCTCCATTTTTGATTGCACCTCATTAATAGCTTTTTTTTATTTCAACTTGGTTAGATTTTAGTTCTTTTATTTCTCCAGAAAGGGCTTTTATATCTCCTGAGAGGGTTTCTCTAATATCTTCCATGCCTTTTTTGAGCCCGGCTAGAGCCTTGAGAATCGTTATTCTGAACTCTAGATCTGACATATTACCAATGTCTGTGTTGATTAGGTCCCTAACCTTTGGTACTGCCTCTTGTTCTTTTTTTTTTTTGTGGTGAATTTTTCCGCCTTGTCATTTTGTCCAATAAGAGTATATGAAGGAGCAGGTAAAATACTAAAAGGGTGGCGACAACCCCAGGAAAATATGCTTTAACCAAATCAGAAGAGATCCCAAATCGTGAGGGGGGAGAAAGGGTATAAAAAGAGGTTCAGAAAGAAAAAAAAGAAACAATTAAGAAAATGAATAAAGAAAAAATATAAAAAAGAAAAAATATATATATATATTAGATAAACTAGTTAAAAATGTTAAAAAAGAAAAGGGTAAAAGTTTAAAAAATTTGGCAGAAGAAGAGGGAAAAAAATTGAAAAAGAAAAAAAAATTAACTGCAAGGCTAAAGAATCATGGGGAGAAAGCCATGAGTTCCGTGCTTTGCTTTCTCTTCCTCTGGAATTCCGCTGCTCTCCTTGGTATTGAAACTGCACTCCTTGGTAGGTGAACTTGGTCCTGGCTGGGTTTCTTGTTGATCTTCTGGGGGAGGAGCCTGTTGTAGTGATTCTCAAGTGTCTTTGCCCCAGGCGGAATTGCACTGCCCTTACCAGGGGCCGGGATGAGTAGTCCACTCGGGTTTGCTTTCGGGAGCTTTTGTTCCCTGAGCGCTTTCTGTAGAGTTCCGGAGGGCAGGGATGAAGATGGCGGCCTCCCAGTCTCCGGCCCAGAGGAGCCTAGAGCCCGGGGCCCCACTCCTCAGTGCGCCCTCAGAGAACAGCGCCCAATTACACCCGTCACCCTGCCTCCAGCCGCGCTCCAAGCTGACCGAGCCTGTGACCGGTTCAAGGTAACCCGAGCTGAGAGCTCACTCCTCGGCTCTGTCTCTGTAGCCGGCTTCCCCGTTCTAATACCTGTAAGCTCTGAGACACTCAGATGCCCCCGATCCTTCTGTGACTCTGCGGGACCTGAGGCCACGCTGACCCCCACGTGGGCTTCACCCCGGTTAAGCCTCTGGAGCGATGTCCCTCAGCAGAACAGACTTTTAAAAGTCCTGATTTTGTGCTCCATTGATCCGCCGCTTGCCGGGAGCCGGCCCCTCCCCCCCGCGGTCTATCTTCCTGTCGCTTTGGATTCACTTCTCTGCCAGTCCTACCTTTCAGAAAGTGGTTGATTTTCTGTTTCTAGAATTGCTGTTCTTCTTCTCTTCGATCTCCCGTTGGATTTGTAGGTGTTTGCAATCTTTAGATAAGCTATCTAGCTGATCTCCTGCTACCTGAAGTAGTCTCAGCCTGCTACTTCTCTGCCATCTTGACTCCTCCCCCTACTACATCTTCTTTAGCAGTAAGTAGACCTTTGGGCTCTTTCCATAGTTTGGCTATCATTGATAATGCTGCTATGAACATTGGGGTTCATGTACCCCTCTGAATCTATAATTTTTATATCCTTTGGGTAAACACGAGTAGTACAATTGCTGGGTTGTAGGATAGTTCTATTTTTAACTTTTTGAAGAACCTCCATACTGTTGTCTGGAGTGGCTGCACTAGTTTTCATTCCCACCAACAGTGTAAGAGTGTTCCTCTTTCTCTATATCCTTGCCTACATCTGTTGTTTCTTGTGCCGTTAATTTTAGCCATTCTGCTAGGTCTGAGGTGGTTTCTCATCATGGTTTTGATTTGTATTTCCCTGATCCTGAGTGATGCTGGGCATCTTTTCATGTATCTGTAAGCCATCTGGATGTCTTCTTTGGAAAAATGTCTATTTGTGTCTTCTGCCCATTTCTTAACTGGATTATTTTTCAGGTGTTGAATTTGATAAGTTCTTTATAGATTTTAGACACTAACTCTTTATCAGATATGTTGTTTGCAAATATCTTTTCCCATTCCATAGGTTGCCTTTTAGTTTTGTTTCTTCAACATGCAGAAGTCCTAAGAGTTCATTTTTGCTTTTGTTTCCCTTGTCTCCAGCGATGTGCCTAGCAAGAAGTTGATAAGGCCTAAGTCAAAGAGGTTGCTGCCTGTGTTCTCCTCTAGGATTTCAATGTTTTCCTGTCTCACTTTGAGGTCTTTGATCCATTCTGAATTTATTTTTGTATATGATTTGAGAAAGTGGTCCAGTTTCATTCTTCTGCATGTGGCTGTCCAGTTTGCCCAACACCATTTGTTGAAGAGAGTGTCTTTTTTCCATTGGATATTCTTTCCTGCTTTGTTGAAGATTAGTTGACCATGATTTGGGTGTTTTTACTTTCTTCTTTAATGTTTATTTTATGTCATCTCAATGATAATCTTTTTTTTTTAAGATTTTATTTATTTGACAGAGAGAGATCACAAGTAGGCAGAGAGGCAGGCAGAGAGAGAGGGAGAGGAGGAAGCAGGCTCCCTGCCAAGCAGAGAGCCTGATGCGGGACTCGATCCCAGAACCCTGAGATCATGACCTGAGTGGAAGGCAGAGGCTTAACCCACTGAGCCACCCAGGTGCCCCCATCCCAATGATAATCTTTTTTTTTTTTTTAATTATAGGGTTATTTTTTAATTATAGGGTTTTTTTAATTATATTTTTATTTATATTTTATTATATTTTATTTAATTATATTTTTTTAATTATAGGGTTTTTTTTTTAAGATTTTATTTTATTTATTTGACAGACAGAGATCACAAGTAGACAGAGAGGCAGGCAGAGAGAGAGAGGAAGGGAAGCAGGCTCCCTGCTTCACAGCCCGATGTGGGGCTCGATCCCAGGACCCTGGGATCATGACCTGAGCTGAAGGCAGAGGCTTTAACCCGCTGAGCCACCCAGGCACTCCCCAATGATAATCTTTTTTTTTTTTTTTTTAAAGATTTTATTTATTTATTTGACAGAGAGAAATCACAAGTAGGCAGAGAGACAGGCGGAGAGAGAGGAGGAAGCAGGCTCCCTGCCGAGCAGAAAGCCCGACGTGGGGCTTGAACCCAGGACCTGGGATCATGACCTGAGCTGAAGGCAGCGGCTTAACCCACTGAGCCACCCAGGCGCCCCCCCAATGATAATCTTAACAAGAATTCTTTTTTGAGCCTATAGGATCCAATGCTTATGGACCTAACCATATCCAACTCTCAGTAGTTAGCAATTTATTCAGCTTTTTTTTTTTTAGGATTTTATTTATTTATTTGACAGACAGAGATCACAAGTAGGCAGAGAGGCAGGCAGAGAGAGAGGAGGAAGCAGGTCCCCTGCTGAGCAGAGAGCGCGATGTGGGGCTCAATCCCAGGACCCTGGGATCATGACTCAAGCCGAAGGCAGAGGCTTTAACACACTGAGCCAACCACGCGCCCCTCTTCAGCTATTCTTTATTTGGGGCATCGTGATTGAGATTGGAAGCATATGTTTTTTTTATCTTTCTTTTTTTTCTTTTTTTTGGAAGCATATGTTTAAAACTTCATACAGAGCTTTTTATTCTACCCAGTACTTAAGACTCTGGGAACTCTAGCAGTTATTAATAATTATTAATACTGATTGTGTGCATTTATAATTTCTCAAGCCCAGTGCTCATGAATAAATCTTCATTTAAATGACTGTAAATATCCTGTACACAAACTATTCATTTATTTAACACATATTTAGGGAGCATGTACTGTGAGCCTGATGGTGACACAAGGATGAAAAAGAAAGACAAATACTCTTCCCTCATAGAGCTTACATTCTTTTCTCTATAATGTAGTAGAAAAAGTCATTATTTTGCATATTGCTTTAGAGTGACCTTATAATTTCCTTATTTTCAGTCCATTTGGCTGCTTCTGCTGGAAGTCTCCTATATTTTGCCAGTTTCTTTCCATTTAATACCATTATTCAATTCTACGGACAGATGACCCTTACCAAGAAGGTGGCTGCCTGTCTCAGCTCAAATGTTGCATTGGCACTGGGGATTAGTCGTCTGCTCAAGTTGGAAGTAAGACGTATGTGTTTGCCCTGCAAATTTTGCCTTTGCTGTTTGATTCCTTGAAAGGTTGAATTGAGGCAACATAGGTGGGACAGTGGGTAAGGAAGTAAGAAAATCCTATACAAATTATTTATCCCTAGATTTGTTTGTTTATTGTAAAAGCAGTTACGTGAACTAAAAAAAGAAAAATCAGAGTTGTGAAAAATTAGAAGTTCCCCATTACTCCACAATAAGCCTCCAATTATACTCTCAAATAAAGTACTTTTTTTTTTTTAATTTTTTTTATTTGTCAGAGAGAGAGGGAGAGAGAGCAAGCACAGGCAGACAGAATGGCAGGCAGAGGCAGAGGGAGAAGCAGGCTCCCCGCCAAGCAAGGAGCCCGATATGGGACTCGATCCCAGGACGCTGGGATCATGACCTGAGCCGAAGGCAGCTGCTTAACCAACTGAGCCACCCAGGCGTCCCTCAAATAAAGTACTTTTAAGCCTGTTCTGCTACTTGCTTTATTTAACTTAATAATCTGTTAGACCTCTTCTCACATAGAGAAATACTAACTTTTTACCCAGTCGTTTAATATTCCATCCATTGTGACATACTATAATTGATTAGTTCTCTGGCAATGTATATTTAAGTGGTTTCCAGTTTTTTGCTATTAGCATAACAATACACATATATTTGCTCAAACAGTATGCATACTAATGTAAATAATTTTTTCAATATAAAAATACTATTTTATAAGATATTCATAGCTTAGCTTTGATTGATATTGCTGTTGTGATAACTCAGTAAGCGCAGAGTAGATACTTCTGCCGGTTTGAGCTAAGAACTTAATTTTATTTTCCATATGAAAATCAAGCTATTACCATCATTTATTGGATAATTTGTTGATCTCTACTGGTTTCAAATTCCACCTTTGTTTTATGTCAAGTTTCCACATACGCATGTATCTTTCTGGTGATTTTTTCTATTCTTTTGATCTCTTTTATTCTACTTTTGTGTCAGCACTACAATGGTTTTCTCATAGCTTTATAACAAGTCTTAATATGTTCGTATCCCCAGACCTTGTTTTTTTTTAATTCATGTCACTTTGAGAATCACTTTATCAAAATCTATGAAAACTCTTAACCGGGATTTAGTGGGAATTTCATTACATTTATTCATTAGTGAAGATGATTAAGGACTTAATTTTTTCACCTGTGAACAAAAACCTACTCCCAATGAACAGCCAGTCAGAAGAATATACATATAATTTCTGTATGGATACTTGTATTTTTCTTTTTTTATACCTGAAACATTAAAATTTCACTCGTATTTATCTAGATGTGGGATTTTCATTGGCTTAGTCTACAACAGGATGTATACTTTTTGGTTTTCTAATTAGTTTTTTTAAAGATTTTTACTTATTTATTTGAGAGAGAGAGAGAAAGAGAGTGAGAGCATGAGAGGGGAGAGGGTCAGAAGGAGAAGCAGACTCCCCACAGAGCTGGGAGCCCGATGTGGGACTCGATACAGGACTCCGGGATCATGACCTGAGCTGAAGGCAGGCGCTTAACCAACTGAGCCACCCAGGCACCCACTTTTTGGTTTTCTAATTGAATTATTTTTTATTGGATTAGTTTATTTTATTTAGTTATTGTTTTCTATATTTTCTCTTTCACAAACTCCTGTTGTTTTCTGGCTGGGAGGATTTCTCAAGGTACAGCAGACTTCCTAAAATTACATTCTACCTTTGTTGTTGTTGTTTCTAATTTGCTGTTCACTGTCTCTCAAAATGGCTTTCATTTTGATAATTTTTAACTCTACTAAATACTTTTTCTTAAACTATTACTTTTTTATAGCTTTTTCAAATACACAGTGCTAATGAATATTCTGATGGTATTGATCTATAGGAAAGGGAGGCTGAAGCTGAAAGAAAGGACAAGTTTCACTGACCATATTCATGAAATGTCTTTGAATTAGGAGTTCACTGCAAGCCCCCATGCTTTTTCAGTTATGCTATACTTTGTCCAAAAATAGAAGAAATAGAACAAAGGATAACTTTTTAAATGACTTTCTTTTTCTCTTCTATCAGAACTTTATTTATTGATTGATTTAGAGAGAGTTGTATGTGCCATGTGTGTGAGTGGGGGAGGAAGAGCAGAGGGAGAGGGGGAGAGAGAATCAAGCAAGCTCCACACCCAGCATGGAGCCCAGTGCAGGGCTGGATCTTATGACCCTGACATGACCTGAGCCAAAATCGAGATTTGGACACTTAACCAACTGAGCTACCCAGGTGCCCCAGAACTATATTTAAGCAAAATCTCTTTTTCTTCTGCTTTGTAGTGTAGTCAGCATCCATCTCTAGTGCTGTTGAATATTTTTCCAGATTTGTGTACCCTGATGGTAGTTTAAATGTGAATTTAGTATGAAGGGGTAGAAAAATAGGCTCTAATAGACTTGCTTTTTTCTTGCCATTTTTGTTATTATTGTTTCATTCATTGACCTTGTCTCAGTCATTCCTATTTATTTTTGTAGATTCTAAATCGAGGTCAGAAGAACCCAGTATTATTACATATTCTATCATTTTCTTAGATGACTTAAATAATAAGGGTATTAACATATAGATAATTCACAGTGACAGGATTTAGAGTATCAACTTTTTTCTTTGCTGTTTCACAGAGCTGTCATCCATGGTATCTCCTTTTTATTTCAGAAATTGGTATTAGATGGAATAATATTTGGACACCAGTCCACCTTGAGGATAATCTCATGTTTGGCTATATTTTGTTAATGCTTTTACTTGATGCTTTCTTGTATGGCCTTGTGACCTGGTATATAGAAACTGTCTTTCCAGGGCAGTATGGCGTGCCCCAACCATGGTACTTTTTTCTTATGGTGAGTACTAATGCTGTTGTTATTATAAAAAGTCATAGTCCCTTTGAGCCTATTTCTTTTAATATTTATAGGCAAATCAAAAGGTCATATGCAGAATAATTTTCCTGTGCATGCCAGCCATAGGAAAATGCTAGCTACTTCTTGATCTCTTAAAGCCTTCCACATATGCAAATGCATATCTGTGGATAAGACACTGAAACCCCATACATTTAAAAATTGTGAGTAATAGAACTCTTCTTCAGCTACATGGTACATAGTAAATTAGATTGAAGGATAAAGAAACCTGAAAGTCTGCAGAAGATTTTCCCAGCTAAATAACATGCAATGATTTCTTAGATCCTAGTAAGTAGAGGATTGGGTATTTCCCGTATCTCTGTCCTTACCACCTGTTTACTTTCAAGGAGTAGACCAGTTTACTTAGAGTGGAAGAGTTTCTGCATCTTGCCCTCCACATTATTTCCTGAATAATATACAGTACAAAGAAAGTATTCTGAGTGTGATAAAATGCATTGGCTATGACTTCATTGTTGAATAATTTCGTTTTGTCTCTTCTTCCTGAACACTAACATTTCAAAACAATTTTTACTTCTAAATCCTAGAGATATAAATCATACACAATTTTGCTGCAAAGTTCAATCCCTTGAAGTATGCAGTAGCCACAGAGTAAACCAAGCCAGTGTTTTTTTAAGTTCTTAGAGTACTTCATTTCTTTTTTCACATTAAAATTTTTAATTCCAATGAAATTCATATGTTAAAATTAACTATTTTGAAATGGAACAAAACAGTGGAAGTTAGTACATTTACAATGTACTTGCACATACCTAGTTCCAAAATATTTATCACCCCAAAAAATAAAGCCTTATACCCATTAAGAAGTCACATCCCATTTTTCCCTATCCCAAAGCCCCTAACAACCACTAATCAGCTTTCTTTTTCTATGGACTTACTATTCTGGATGTCTTGTATAAATAAAATCATATAATATGTGACTATTCAGCTTCTTTCACTTAACATAATGCTTTTGAAGTTTATCCATGAATATTTATCAGCACTTCATTCTTTTTGATTACTGAATAACATTCCATTGTAAGTATATAGGACAATTCCTTTATCAACCTATAGTTAGAAATGTAGGACATCTTTTGGCTGTTTGAATAGTGCTGCTAGGAATATTTATCTATAAATATTTGCTTGTGTACCTGTTTCAGTTCTTTTGGGAATATACCTTGGAGTAGAATTGCTAGTACTTAGGATAATTCTGTTTTCATGTTTTCAGTAATCACTAAACTGTTTTCTGCAGTGACTGCATTGTTTGTACATTCCCACAAGCAATGTACCAGGGTTCCAATTTCTCCACAGCCTCAAAACCCTTTCTTATTCTTTTTCCTTTATTATGGCCATCCTTGTGGGTATAAAGTGGTCTCATGGTTTTGATATGCATTTCCCTAATGATTAATCATGCTGAGATATTTTCATGGGCTTGCTTCTTGGCCATTGGATATGTTACTTACAGAAATGTCTATTCAAACTCTGTGACTTTTTAAAATATATATTCTGGACAGTAGAGCCTTATCAGATACATGATTTACAAATATTTTATTCCATTCTCTGGGTTATCTTTTCATTCCCTTTGTAGTACTCTTTCATGCACAATAATTTTTAACTTTGATTCAAAACCAATTAAAAAATTTTTGTTGGTTGTGAATTTTGTGTCATATCTAATCCAAAGTCATCAAAATTTACCCTTGTGTTTTCTTCTAAGAATTTGATGGTTTTAAAAAAAGAATTGTATGGTTTTATCTGTTAAATTTAGATCACTGATCAATTTTGGGTTGATTTTCATATAGTATGAGATAGGGATTCAGCTTCATTTTTTGGCTGTGGATATCCTTTTGTCCCAATACCATTCTTTGGAAAGACTGTTTTTCCCCATTGAATGGTCTTAGCACCCTTGTTGCAAATTGACCATAAATGTATGGTTTCACTCTTGCATACTTAAGTTTATTGCATTGGCCTATACATCTATTCTTATGTCAATACCACACTGTTTGATTACTATAGTTTTATAGTAAGTTTTAAAATCTGAAAATGTCATCCAGCTTTTTCTCTTCTTTTTCAAGATTGTTTTGGCTATTAGGAGGTCCTGGAGTCCATAAGAACTTGAGATCAGCTTCTGTATATCTGTAAAAGTAACCATTAGAATATTTATAGGAATTACAATGAATCTATTGATTGCTTTAAGTAGTAGTGCTGTATTAAAAATGCTGTCTCTCACAGGGTTTGAAATTTATTTGGAAGGATCAGAAAGAGGGGAAATGAGACAGGAAAGGAAAGCAGCCAGGAAAGAACATGTCAGCACTGTGGGCCCCTGAAGCCCTGTGATGCAGGGAACTCTGGGAATCAGTGCAAAGCAAACAGTGATGATCTTGGAATCACCCCCCCCCCCAACCACCACCAGAAAAATATTGCCTTTCAGTCCATGAACTTTCTTCTTCTTTTTTAGCTTTCTATTTATATTGTCTTTAAATTCTTTCATTGAGGTGTTACAGTTTCAGTATATGAGTCGTTCACCTCTTTGTTTAGGAACTTTGTTCCTAAGTATTTTACTCTTTTGGATGCTATTATAAATAGAATTGTTAGAGGGGCGCCTGGGTGGCTCAGTGGGTTAAAGCCTCTGCCTTCGGCTCAGGTCATGATCCCAGGGTCCTGGGATCGAGCCCCGCATCAGGCTCTGCTCAGCAGGGAGCCTGCTTCCTCCTCTCTCTCTCTGCCTCTCCGCTTACTTGTGATATCTCTCTCTCTGTCAAATAAATAAAAATAAAATCTTAAAAAAAATAGAATTGTTAGAATAGGATTTTCTTTTCGTATTGTTCATAGCTCACAACTGATGTATACATGTTGATCTTGTATCTTGCCTTTTTGCTGAATTTGTTTATTAGCTCTAATAGTGTATATAGGAGAGGATTCTTTGGGCACATCAGTATGTAGAATCACATTATCTTCAAATATAGGTAGTTTTACTTCTTTCTTTCCAGTTTGGATATCTTTTATTTCTGTGAATAGCAAGGATGAAAGCAGGCCCTTGTCTTATTCCTGATTTTAGAGGAAAAACTTAAGTCTTTCACTATTGAAGACTAAGCTGTGGTTTTTTACATATGTCCCCTGATGAATTTCAAGAAACTGTTCCTAGTTTTCCAAGTGTGTGTTTTTTTTTATCATGAAACACTCTGTCAGAGGCTTTATTTGTATCAGTTGAAATGATCATGTTCCATTTGTTCTATTCGTGTGATATATTTCATTGATTGGTTTTTGTATGGTAAACCACTCTGAATTCCTAGGATAAATCCCACTTTGCCATGATGAATATTCCTTTTGATATGCTATTAGATTTAGTTTACAAGTATTTTTTGAAGATTTTAAAATCTATATTAGTAAGGGGTATTGGTCTGTAGTTTATTTTCCTTGTGATGTCTTTGTCTGACTTTGGAGTTTGCTTTTCAAGTAATACTGAGCTCATAGAATGAGTTAGAAAGTGTTCCTTTCTCTTACATTTTTGAAAGGCTTAGAGAACAATTTTTGTTAACTCTTGTTTAAATGCTTAGTACCAGTGATGATATCTGGTCCTGGACTTTTCTTTGTAGGCACATTTTGATTACTAAATCAGTCATTTTATTCATTATAGATGTGTTCAGATGAAATGCTTCATTTCTGAAAGCTCATCCTAGTAATTACATTTTGGCTTTCTTTGTAGCACTCCTATTGGTTTGGTACACCAAAAATTAGAAGGAGAAAAGAGATGAAAAACTGTGGGGAAACTCCAAACAAGTATTTTGAGCCTGAACCTACTACTTTGGTGGCAGGTATCCAGATCAAACATTTGCACAAGGTATTTGTTTCAAAGGTCTCTTTTTCCTGCAAAGACTGAAAGCCATATACTGTGCCCTGGTTTTGAAACTGGCCATTTCTAGAAAACAAATAATATGCTTAATAACGAATGTGTCATAATCAGTATAATTGTAATTTAAGAGACATCCATAGAATGCATAGATATATCTTTACAATATAGTATTTACTTCATTATGCTTTTAATCTCCTCTGATGGGCTTGGCAACAAGTGATATTTCAATTTTGTAATAAATTCTGTGAAGAAAATAAGCTAGGTACCTTAGTAACATCTGAGTGTAAGTGCAGAGGATGACACTAAATGTAGTTAAAGGGAAATCTCTCTGAGGAGATGACCTTTGAGCTGAGATCTGAAGAATGAGTAGAGCTAATTTTTTTGAAAAGCTAAGTAAGAAAAGAATAATACCCATAGTCAGCAAAGAGCAAATTCAATGAACTGAGGTGAGAAAGATCTCCATGTATTTGAGGAGCAAAAAGAAGTCAGTATATTTGGAGGCAAAAGAATGATAGTAAATAGCTTCATTGGAAAGCCATTGATTGGTGATCACTAGAGGAATATGATACACATGTTTTAAAGATCATTTTGGCTACAGTATGGAAAACAGGGTGTTGAAGGGTGGGGAGTTGAAAAGGAAAAGAATGGGAAAAAGAAGACTGGATGCTACTTTTTATAAGAAATAAGAATTGGATAAGGGTTGTGGAAGTGTATATGAAGACAAATGGATAGATCCAAGAGATTGCCAACAGAACTGAGAATACTGGGGGGTGGGAGGACACTGAAGGAAGAGGAGTAAACTAGAATAATTCCTAGAATGAGAAACTAGACTAGCATGTTAAAAACAGCAAGTCTGTCATTTACCAAGTTGTAGTAGATTCTCTTAAATAAATGTTTCTTGTTTCCTGTGCTCCCTTAGGACAATTCCTGAAGATGATATGTGATTTTTTGTTGTTGTTGTTTTGTTTTTTAATTTTCACAGCTTTTCTTGTTTCACTGGGGAGTGGGTCTGTGGACCCACTTTTCATGCTGATTTCCTAGCAGTGAAACTCCATAGTTTGGCTATTATGGACATTGCTGCTATAAACATTCACGTGCATGTGCCCCTTTGTATCACTACATTTGTATTTTTGGGGTAAACACCCAGCAGTGCTATTGGTGGCTCATAGGTCAGCTCTATTTTCAACTTTTTTGAGGAACCTTCATGCTGTTTTCCAGAGTGGCTGCACCAGCTTGCATTCCCATCAACAGTGTAGGAGGGTTCCCCTTTCTCCACATTCTTGCCAACATCTGTTGTTTCCTGACTTGTTAATTTTAGCCATTCTGTCTGGTGTGAGGTGATATCTCACGGTGGTTTTGATTTGTATTTCCCTGATGCCAAGTGATGTTGAGGATTTTTTTCACGTGTCTGTTGGCCAGTTGGATGTCTTCTTTGCAGAAATGTCTGTTAATGTCTTCTGCCCATTTCCTGATTAGATTACTTGTTCATTGGGTGTTGAGTTTGATAAGTTATTTATAGATTTTTGGATACTAGCCCTTTATCTGATACGTCATTTACAAATATCTCAAATATTTGCTGTTGTGATAACTCAGTAAGCACAGAGAAGATATATCAAATATCTCCCATTCTGTTGGTTGTCTTTTGGTTTTGTCGATTGTTTCCTTTGCTGTGCAAAGCTTTTGATCTTGATGAAGTCCCAATTGTTGATTTTTGCCCTGCTTCCCTGGCCTTTGGCAATATTTCTAGAAAGAAGTTGCAGCAGCTGAGGTCCAAGAGGTTATTGCCTCTGTTCTCCTCAAAGATTTGGATGGATTCCTGTCTCACACTGAGGTCTTTCATCCATTTGGAGTCTATTTTCGTGTGTGGTGTAAGGAAATGGTCCAGTTTCATTCTTCTGCATGGCGGCTGTCCAATTTTACCAAAAGCATTTGTTGAAGAGGCTGTCTTTTTTCCATTGGATATTTTTTCCTGCTTTGTTAAAGATTAGTTGACCATAGAGTTGAGGGTCCATTTCTGGGCTGTCTATTCTGTTCCAGTGATCTATGTGTTTGTTTTTGTGCCAGTACCATACTGTCTTGAGGATTACAGTTTTGTAATAGAGTTTGAAGTCTGGAATTGTGATGCTGCCAACTTTGGTTTTCTTTTTCAACATTCCTCTGGCAATTTGAGGTCTTTTCTGTTTCCATATAGATTTTAGAATTGTTTGTTCTATTTCTTTGAAAAAAATTGATGGTATTTTGATAGGGATTGCATTAAATGTGTAGATTGCTTTAGGTAGCAGAGACATTTTCACAATATTTGTTCTTCCAATCCATGAGCATGGAACATTTTTCATTCACTTTGTGTCTTCCTCAGTTTCTTTCATGAGGACTTTATAGTTTTCTGAATACAGATTCTTTGCCTCTTTAGTTAGGTTTATTCCTAGGTATCTTATGGTTTCGGATACAGTTGTAATGGGATTGACTCCTTAATTTCTCTGTCTTCTGTCTTGCTGTTGGTATAGAAATGCAACTGATTTCTGCACATTGATTTTATATCCTGACACTTTACTGAATTCCTGTATGAGTTCTAGCAGTTTTGGATGGAATCTTTTGGGCTTTCCACATAAAGTATCATATCAGCAGCAAAGAGTGAGAGTTTGACTTCTTCTTTGCCAATTCAGATGCCTTTTATTTCTTTTTGTTGTCTGATTGCTGAGGCTAGGACTTCGAGTACTATGTTGAATAGCAGTGGTGACAGTAGACAGCCCTGCTGTGTTCCTGACCTTAGAGGAAAAGCTCTCAGTGTTTCCCCATTGAGAATGATATTCGCTGTGGGTTTTTCATAGATGGCTTTGATGATATTGAGGAATCTACCCTCTATGCCTGCACTGTGGAGAGTTTTGATCAGGAAGAAATGCTTGCTTTGTCAGATGCTTTTTCAGCATCTATTGAGAGTAACATATGGTTCTTGTTCTTTCTTTTATTAACGTATTGTATCAAGTTGATTGTTTTGTGAATGTTGAACCAACCTTGCAGCCCCAGAATAAATCCCACTTGGTTGTTGTGAATAATACTTTTAATGACTTGTTGGATCCTATTAGCTAGTATTTTGGTGACAATTTTTGCATCCATCTTCATCAGGAATGTTGGTCTGTAATTCTCCTTTTTGACGGGGTCTTTGTCTGGTTTTGGGATGAAGGTAATGCTGGCCTCATAAAGTGAGTTTGGAGGTTTTCCTTCCATTTCTATAGTTTCGGGAGAGTATGTATTAATTCTTCTTTAAATGCTTGGTAGAATTCCCCTGGGAAGCCATCTGGCCCTGGGCTCTTGTTTGTTGGGAGATTTTTGATTACTGCTTCAATCTCTTTACTGGTATGGGTCTTTTCAGGTTTTCTATTTCTTCCTGATTCTGCTTTGGTAGTTTATAGACCTATAAACTTATAGGTCTCTAGGAATGCATTCATTTCTTCCAGATTGTCAAATTTGCTGGCGTAAAGTTGATCAAATATGTTCTTATAATTGTTTGTATTTCTTTGGTGTTGGTTGTGATCTCTTCTCTTTTCATTCATGATTTTATTTATTTGGGTCCTTTCTCTTTTCTTTTTGATAAGTCTGGCCAAGGGTTTATCATTCTTATTCATTCTTTCAAAGAACCAGCTCCTGTTCTTTTGGTTTCTATTTCATTGCTTTCAGCTCTGATCTTTATTATTTCTCTTCTCCTGCTGGATTTGGGCTTTCTTTGTGTTCTTCCTCCAGCTCCTTTAGGTGTAGGGTTAGGTTGTGTACTTGAGACCTTTCTTGTTACTTGAGAAAGGCTGTATCACTATATATTTTCCTCTCAGGACCACCTTTGCTGTGTCCCACATATTTTGAACAGTTGTGTTTTCATTTTCATTTGTTTCCAGGAATTTTTTCAATTCTTCTTTAATTTCCTGGTTGGCCCATTCATTCTTCAGTAGGATGCTCTTTAGCCTCCATGTATTTGAGTTCTTTCCAACTTTCCTCTTGTGATTGAGTTCTAGTTTCAGAGCATTGTGGTCTGAAAATATGCAGAGAATGATCCCAAACTTTAAATACTGGTTGAGACCTGATCTGTGACCCAGGATGTGATCTATTCTGGAGAATGTTTCACGTGCACTAGAGAAGACTGTGTATTCTGTTGCATTGGGATGGAATGTTCTGAATATATCTGTGATGTCCATCTGGTCCAGTGTGTCATTTAAGGCCTTTATTTCCTTGTTGATCTTTTGCTTGGATGATCTGTCCATTTCAGTGAGGGGGTGTTAAAGTCCCCTACTATTATTGTACTATTGTTGATGTGTTTCTTTGATTTTGTTATTAATTGGTTTATGTAGTTGGCTGTTCCCATGTTAGGGGCATAGATATTTAAAATGGTTAGATCTTCTGTTGGACAGACCCTTTGAGTATGATATAGTGTCCTTCCTCATCTCTTATTATAGTCTTTGGCTTAAGATCTAATTTATCTGATATAAGGACTGCCACCTCAGCTTTCTTTTGATGTCCATTAGTATGCTAAGTTGTTTTCTGCCCCCTCACTTTAAATCTGGAGGTGTCTTTGGGTCTAAAATGAGTTTCTTGTAGACTGCATATTGATGGGTTTTATTTTTCTATCCATTCTGATACCTTGTGTCTTTTGATTGGGGCACTTAGCCCATTTACATTCCAGGTAACTATTGAAAGGTACGGATTTAGTGCCATTGTATTGTCTATAAGTGACTTTCTTAGACAATAAGTGACTTATTGTCTCTGTTCCTTTCTGATCTACTACTTTAGGCGCTCTCTTTCCTTAGAGGACCCCTTTCAAAATTTTCCTGTAGGGCTGCTTTGGAGTTTGCAAATTCCTTTAATTTTTGTTTGTTCTAGAAGCTTTTTATCTCTCCTTCTATTTCAGTGATAACCGAGCTGAGTACAGTTCTTGGCTGCATGTCTTTCTTGTTTAGTGCTCTGAATATATCACGCCAGTCCTTTCTGGCCTGCCAGGTCTCTGTGGATAAGTCTGCTGCCAATCTAATATTTCTACCATTGTATGTTACAGACTTCTTGTACTGAGCTTCTTTCAGGATTTTCTCTTTGTCACTGAGACTTGTAAGTTTTACTATTAGATGACAAGGTGTGGACCTATTTTTATTGGTTTTGAGGGGGGCTCTCTGTGCCGCCTGGATTTTGATGTTTGTTCCCTTTGCCATATTAGGGAAATTCTCTACTATAATTCACTCCAATATACCTTCTTCCCCCTCTCTCTTTCTTCTTCTTTTGGAATCCCAATTATTCTAATGTTGTTTTGTCTTATGGTATCACTTATCTCTCAAATTCTCCCCTCGTGGTCCAGTAGTTGTTTGTCTCTTTTGCTCAGCTTCTTTATTCTCTGTCATTTGGTCTTCTATATCACTAATTCTCTCTTCTGCCTCTTTTATCCTAGCAGTAAGAGCCTCCATTTTTTATTCCACCTCATTAATAGCTTTTTTTTTATTTCAACTTGGTTAGATTTTAGTTCTTTTATTTCTCCAGAAAGGGATTTTATTTCTTCAGAAAGGTATTCTCTAATATCTTCCATGCCTTTTTCAAGCCCAGCTAGCACCTTGAGACTCATCATTCTAAACTCTAGTTCTGACATATTACCAATGTCCATATTGGTCTGTAGGGACCAAGGTTTCTAGCGGTTGGTGCTGCGTCTTGTTTTTTTTTGTGGTGAGTTTTTCTGCCTTGTCATTTTATCCAGATAAGAATATATGAACGACCCCTGGGGCTAATAATACATTATATGTTTATTAAAAAAAACAATCATAATTAAAAATGGAAAAAAAAAGAATATATGAACGATGGAATAAAATACTAAAAGGGTTCCAAAGACCCCAGAAAAATGTATGCTAACCAAATCAGAAGAGACCCAAGACTGGGGGGAGAAGAAAGGATGGAAAAAGAAATTAAAAAAAATATATATATATATATATATGTACATATATATATGACTAGTGAATAGAACAGAGCCACCCACTTGACTTTGAGTGTATTTTGGTCTCTTAGGAGAAGCTAACTCCCAAAATTTTAAAGAAAGAAAAACTTATATATATGTAAGTATATATGTGTGTGTGTGTGTGTGTGTGTGTGTGTGTATGTATATACGTATACATATATACGTATATACATACACACACAAATAAGGGTAAGTACATTGAAGGGATGGAATATGACTATAAAGATGAAATTTTTAAAAAGATACATATAATGTATTTACCCTTATTTGTGTGTGTGTGTATGTGTGTGTGTGTGTATACATACATATATACACACACAAAAAAATTAGGGTAAATACATTGAAGGGATGGAATATGACTGTAAAGATGAAAAATTTTTTAAAAATTCTAAAAAAGGGATTGATAAGGTAAATTGGTAAAGGAAAAAAAAGAGGAGAGCATGTGCTCAGGCTGGAGACCAGAACAAAACTCTGTGCTTAATTTAGGGTATATTTTGATCTATTAGAAGAATTTGTATCCCAAAACCTTTTAGAAAAAACCTATATGTATACAAAAAATAAGGTTTAATACAATGAAGGGGTAAAATAGGACTATAACAATGAAGGTTTAAAAAGACTTTTTTTTTTCTTAAGAAAGGTATTGTTAAGATAAACTAGTTAAAAAATGTTAAAAGAGGAAAGTTAAAAAAATGGAATAAGTAAAATAAAATAAGAAAAAATTTAACTTTGCAAGACTAAAGGATCATGGGGAAAAAGCCATGAATTGTTTGCATTGCTTTCCCCTTAGCTCTGGAGTTCTGCTGTTCTCCTTGATTGGTGAGTTTGGTCTTGGCTGGATTTTCTTGCTAATCTTCTGGGGGGAGGGGCCTGTTGCAGTGATTCTCAAATGTCTTTGCCCCAGGCAGAATTGCACCACCCTTGCCAGGGGCCAGGCTAAGTAATCTGCTTGGGTTTGGTCTCAGGAGCTTTTGTTCCCTGAATACTTTCCATAAAGCTCTGGACAACGCGAATGAAAATGGTGGCCTTCTAATCTCCGGTCTGGAGGAGCCAAGAGCTTAGGGTCCCACTCCTCAGTGTGCTCAGAGATAAGCCATCAATCATCTCCCTGGTCTCCGGCCATGCTCTGTGCTCACCCAGCCTGTGACTGAGTGTTTCTATCTCTGGTGCACAGCCCTGTTTGGAGTCTCCAAACCCAGGAGATTCCTGCCACGCTGCTCCTCCCAGAGGAGGAAGGTGAGTCTACCTGGATCTGTCCCTCCTTGTGGGGTCCCTCCTTGAAGAACAGTGGCCTGACTGTGCCTTGGATCATGGCTTAATGTAACCCCAATCTGAAAGCTCACTCCTCAGCTCTGTCTCTGTAGTCAGCTTCCCTGCTCTGATGCCTGGGAGTTCTGCCACACTCAGAAATTCCTGTTCTTTCTGTGACCCCACGGGACCTGAGACCACACTATCTCCACAAGGGTTCTACCCCGGTTACCCTCTAGAGTGATGTCCCTCAGTGGAGCAGACTTCTAAAATTTCTGATTTTGTGCTGTGCTGCTCTACTGCTTGTTGGGAGCCAGCCCCTCCCACCATGGTCTATCTTGCTGTCGCTTTAGATTCACTTCTCCACACGTCCTACTTTCCAGAAAGTGATCGATTTTCTGTTCCTAGAATTTCTGCTCTTCTCTTCTATCTCCTGTTGAGTTTGTAGGTGTTCAGAATGGTTTGATAACTATGTAGCTGAACTCCTGAGACCTGATGTCATATCAGTCGGCTACTCCTCCACCATCTTGCCTCTCTCCTCTTTTTCTTTTTTCTTTTGCAGCATCTAACCTGCATTTGTAAATATCATGAATTATATTTTCATTTTAGAAATTACAGTTTTTATCACTATAAGTTATGTTTCTTTTTAGTTTTTATCTTCTTTTCCTCTTAACTTAAATTCAGTTAGCCATACATTAGTAGTTTTTCTTGTAAAGTTCAATAATACATTAGCTGCATATAACACCAGTGCTCATCACTTCACATGACCTCCTTACTGCCCATCAACCAGTTACCCCATCCCCCCACTCACCTCCCTTTCCACAACCATCAGTTTGTTTCCTGGAGTCAAGAGTCTCATATGGTTGGTCTCCCTCTCTGATTTCTTCCCAATCAGTTTTTTCTCCTTGTCCCTGCAATACTCTACACTATTCCTTATACTCTGCATATGAGTGAAACCATATGATATTGTCTTTCTCTGCTTATTTCACTTAGCATAATCCCCTGTAGTTCCATCCATATCAATGTAAATGGTAGGTATTCGTCCTTTCTGATGGCTGACTAATACTCCATTCTATGTATGAACCACATCTTCTTAATCCTTTCATCTGTTGAAGGACATCTCAACTCCTTCCACAGTTTGGCTATTGGAGACATTGCTGCTATGAACATTGGGGTACATGTGCCCCTTCTTTCACTGCATCTGTATTTTGGGGGTAAATACCCAGTAGTGCAATTGCTGAGTCGTAGGGTAGCTCTATTTTGAACATCCTGAGGAAACTCCATACTGTTTTCCAGAGTGGCTATACCAGCTTGCATTTCCACCTACAGTGTAAGAGGGGTCACCTTTCTCCACAACCTTTCCAACATTTGTTGTTTCCTGACTTGTTAATTTTGCCATTCTAACTGGTGTAAGGTGGTATCTCATTGTGGTTTTAATATGTATTTTCCTGATGACAAGTAAGATGGAGCATTTTTTTCATGTGTCTGTTGGCTGTTTGCATGTATTCTTAGGAGAAGTGTCTGTTCATGTCTTCTGCCCATTCTTTGACTGGATTTTTTGTTTTCCCGATGTTGCGTTTGAGAAGTTCTTTATAGATCTTGGATACCAGCCCTTTATCTGTACTGTCATTTGTAAATATCTTCTCCCATTCCATAGGTTACCTTTTAGTTTTGTTGACTATGTCCTTTGCTGTGCAGAAGTTTTTATCTTGATAAGGTCCAAATAGTTCAGTTTTGCTTTTGTTTCCTTTGCCTTTAGAGATGTGTATTGCAAGAAATTGCTGTGGCTGAGGTTGATGAGGTGGCTGCCTGTGTTCTCCTCTAGAATTTTGATGGATTCCTTTCCCATACTGAAGTCTTTCATCCATTTTGAGTTTATCTCTGCATACGATGGAAGAAAGTAATTCAGTTTCATTCTTCTCTTTGTGGCTGTCCAATTTTCCCAGCACCACTTATTGAAAAGACTATCTTTTTTTCCATTGGATATTCATTCCTGCTTTGTTGAAAATTAGTTGAGAGTCCATATCTGGGCTCTCTGTTCTGTTCCATTGATCTATGTGCCTGTTTTGTGCCAGTACCATGCTGTCTTGATGATAACAGCTTTTCAATATAGGATGAAGTCAGGCAACGTGATGCCCCCAGTTTTGGTTTTCTTTTTCAACATTCCCTGGCTATTCGGTATCTTTTCTGGTTCCCTATAAATTTTAGGATTGTTTGTCCCAGGTCTGTGAAAAATGCCAATGGAATTTTGATAGGAAGTGTAGTGAATGTGTAGATTGCTCTGGGAACTATAGACATTTTCACAATGTTAATTTTTCCAATCCATGAGCATGGGGTGCTTTTCCATCTTTTTGTGTCTTCCTCAATTTCTTTCATAAGTGTTCTATAGTTTCTAGAGTATATATCCTTTACTTCTTTGGTTAGGCTTATTCCCAGGTATCTCTTATGAGTTTTGCTGCAATTGTAAATGGGATCAATTCCTTCACTTCTGTTTCTTCAGTCACATTGTTAGTGTACAGAAATTCTTCTGAAACTGTTCCAAAAAGTAGAAATGGAGGGAAAACTTCCAATTTCATTCTATGAGGCCAGCATTACCTTAATCCCCAAACCAGAGAAAATCCCCTCTCAAAGGAGAATTACAAACCAATATCCCTGATGAACATGGATACAAAAATATATTCTTACAATTTCTATGCTTAACCTATCTTTTAATAGGTAAGACAACTCCATAAATAAGGTGGGGGGGGGAAGTCCTATAACAAATTTTTATTTAGGGGAGTAAAAAAGTAGGAGAAAGTTTATAATAATCGCTTCTTATGTCATTTCTAGAAGCCAAAGTCTATTAAAGTTGTAATTAGTTGTGGAGCATGAGGAATAACATGGAGGACATTGGGAGATGGAGAGAAGTGAGATGGGGGAAGTCTGAGGGGGAGTCAAATCATGAGAGACTGTGGACTCTGAGAAACAAACTGAGGGTTTTGGAGGGGAGGAGGGTTGGGGGATGGATGAACCTGGTGTTGGGTATTATGGAGGGCACATATTGCATGAAGCACTGGCTGTGGTGCATAAACAATGAATTTTAGAACACTGGAAAGAAATAAAATTGGGAAAAAAAAGAAATGCAGCTGATTTCTGTGTATTGATTTTTTATCCTGCCATGTTGCTGAAGTGGAGTCTTTAGGATTTTCCACATGAAGTATCATGCCATCTTTGAAGAGTGAGAGTTTGACTTTTTCTTTGCCAGTTTGCTTTTTATTTCTTTTCATTGTCTGATTGCTGAGGCTAGGACTTCTAGTACTGTGTTGAACAGCAGTGGTGAGAGTGGGCATCCCTGTCATGTTCCTGACCTTAGGGGAAATCTCTGTTTTTCCCCATTGAGAATGATATTTGCTGTGGACTATTCATGGATGGCTTTCATGATATTCAGGTATGTTCCCTCTATCCCTGTATTTTGAAGAATTTTAATCAAGAAAGTATGCTGTATTTTGTCAAATGCTTTTTCTGCATCAATTGAGAGGATCATATGGTTCTTGTCCTTTCTTTTATTAATGTGGTGTATCATATTGATTGATTTGCAAATGTGATACTACCCTGGCATCCCAGGAATAATCCCACCTGGTCATGGTGAATAATCTTTTTAATATAGTGTTGGATCCTATTGGGTAGTATCTTGGTGAGAATTTTGGCATCCATGTTTATTAGGGATATTGCTCTATAATTCTTCTTTCTGACAGGGTCTTTGTCTGGCTTTGGGATCAAGGTAATGCTGGCCTCATAGAGTTTGAAAGTGTTCCTTCCATTTTTATTTTTTGAAACAGCTTCAGAAATTAATAAATGTATTAATTCTGCTTAGAATCTCAAGAATTTCTGGGCATGCTCTTGTGAATCACCAAACTTCTGGCTGAAATCATGGCATCAGTGGCAACTTCTATGAAGTTTCCTAGCTCTTACTACAATTGAATAAGCCCGTAATTACTATATTACACTCTTCCAACATAGACTATAGAAAGGCCTCCATTTTCCTTACCAAATCACACCTATTTTACCTAATATACAAACTCAGTGACCTACAAATGTTGTTCATTGTTCACATTATCTTTTTTCACAAGTTTGATAGCATAACGTTGCTTTTTTTTTTTTTTTTTTTTTACTTCTTTGTTGAACTATAGTTGACTCATAATGTTACATTAGCTTCAGGTGGACAACATAGTTATTTGACTAGTCTGTATGTTATGTTGTGCTTACCACCAGCAAGCTACCACCTGTCACCCTACAATGCTATTATAGTACCATTGACCATATCCTCTGTACTATACCTTTCATCCCCATGACTTGCATAACTGGAAACCTGTACCTCCTACCTTCACCTGTTTTATAATGTTGTTTCTTCTAAGGGTAGAGTATTTGAGTGTTTTGTCTTTCATAAGTGATAGTGACAGATAACAATTTATTCTTTCTTTTATCTCACAGGAATTTGGTGACAAAGTAGTAGTAAACAACATGTCTTTGAATTTATATAAGGGGCAAATCACTATTCTTCTAGGACAAAATGGGGCAGGAAAAACCACAGTCTTGTCTCTTCTCATAGGTATGTATTTATTTCTGTTTAGAGCAGAAGTCAGGTTCCTTCTAAGGCTTCAAACCATCAGCACCTTGTGGTATTGAGTATGTTATTATTTCAGTGTTGCAGTTTTTATTACACTTTAATTATTTAAAACCAAGATGCCCTTGGTAATGTAATAAATTGATTCATTTATTCAGTGAAAATATTTATATGCCTATCCTTTTATAGGAATTGGTAATACAGTGGGTAATACAGTGATGATTACAGGGTTGTTAACCTCAATTTTGTATGCTGGTGGAGATATAGGAAAGAAACTTGAAACTAACATCGTAAGTGTAAAAGGAGATGTGATGTGTGGGATGCTGTTCACCTAATGGAATGCAACATAACCTGTCTTGGGGGTGGTGAGAAAAGGGGTGTCATCAAATCTGAGACAAATAGGATATCTAAAGGTCCATGAATGGAACCAAAGAACATTATAGACATAAGAAAAGACTAGGAGACTTGAAAGGAGGGAACTGACTAGATCAGAGATAGAATTTGAATAATAGCAAAAGATAAAGCTAGAGGAATAATGAAGAGGTCAAATCATGAAAGGTTTGAGGGAAGCCATGCTATGAAGATTAGAATTTATGCTGACCGCAATAAGAAGCCATGGGAGAATATTTTATATAGGTTTATATGTTAGATGCACTGCATTCACCAGAAGGGAAGAATGGATAAGGACTATGGACAATTAGAATCATGAATCCCATGTTGTGTGTGAGGTTAGCATAAGTTCTAGAGGCTGGAAAAGGGCTGAGCCTAGTAGTTGAAATATAATAACCTCCCCTTTGAAACTAAAATGATGCCAAAACTAGCTCAGGAGGGCAGACACTACCTGCATTCTCTGCTATTTTATATATTTGAACTGATTTCCTTTAGGTCTCTTTTAAACCTCTTCTTAACAACATGGCTACCTAGGTAGTATCACAAGGTTATGATTTGAATTGTCATTAACTTCATGATAATATATGCATTATATATAGTTGATATGCTTTACATGTTATCTTGGAACACACTCCACGTTCTACATGTAATGACAGAACGCATATAATGCACTTTTCCATCTGTATATGCTCATGCCCTTTCTCTCAATGGGAGTGCCTGAACCATCTGTCCACCTATTGAAATCCTATTCATACACCGAGAGTGAGCTCAGAAGCAACCATTAGGAGCAAATCCTCAGAGATGGTAACTCCAAGTTCTGGTCCCTTCATAGACAAGATATATGTAAACAAGCACAAAATGTCAGAACCAATTTTGCCAGAACTCAGGAAACAGGAAAAGACTTACATCAATTAAACAAGACTAAGTGAAGATAGAGGTAACTTAGAAGCAGAAGGTGAGAGTCACATCAGAAATATGGTGAACTTGAGGGACGCCTGGGTGGCTCAGTTGGTTAAGCAGCTGCCTTCGGCTCAGGTCATGATCCCAGGATTCTGGGATCGAGTCCCACATCGGGCTCCTTGCTCGGCAGGGAGCCTGCTTCTCCCTCTGCCTCTGCCTGACACTCTGTCTGCCTGTGCTCCCACGTGCTTGCTCTCTCTCTCTCTCTCTAAAAAAAAAAAAAAAAAAAAAAGAAATATGGTGAACTTGAAAGCTCCAGACCCTCCTCCCCATAGAGACACTAAGTTAACAATAATATGCAGACAAACATACCTTTTTAAAAACTCCAAAAACAAGTTTGGATGCTGCAGCATGCAAATGTATGCATGTCAAATACCTAAAAGGGCAGGAACCTTAAGGCATTTTCTCACCCCAACCCCTCTCCTAGCATGGCATGGCACAATGAGGAGGAAATGCGCCAATTCCAAGCTCCTCCCTTGGGACAGAAAGAAAAGACTAGAACTTATATCCAATGTTCTGGCTTGTCTAGGGACTGCCCAAGGGACTGGTTTCTGCTTTGCCTAATGGAGATCTAATGGGAGTGGCAATGTATTATGGATGACAGTTTGGAAGTCACAGTAAAACACAGGCAAATGCTGCAGCACTTTAAAGTATTTTAAGGCAGCAGGAAATGTGCAATTCCCCAGTCAGATGCCAAGGAAGCAACAGAAAATATGCAGAGAACTACAAAAGAAACACAATCTCCAAGCTGCTTAAGGAAATTATGATAGTTTGGAGCTGCCATATATAGCAGAATGAAAACATATGCAAAACCCCAAAGACCCATCCCCAGAAAATATTTTAAGGTCCCAAAACCTCTAGCTGGGGTGATGGGTGAAGGACTTGCCATGCATGAAGCTAGTCCATAAATACTATGAGAGATGTCTGTTTTTAAATATTTAAATCTCAACAAAACATAAGGCATACAAAACACACACACACACACACACATACACACACACACACACACACACGGAAACCTGACCCAAAGTAACAAAATAAAGCACTAGAACATGACCCTTAAGAAACACAGATCTCTGAATTACCTGGCAAAAAGTCATTTTAAGATATTCAGTGACCAGGGTGCCTGGGTGGCTCAGTGGATTGAGGCCTCTGCCTTCGGCTCAGGTCATGGTCCCGGGGTCCTGGGATCGAGCCCCGCATCAGGCTCTCTGCTAGGCGGGGGGGCCTGCTTCCTCCTCTCTCTCTCTCTGCCTGCCTCTCTGCCTGCTTATGATCTCTGTCTGTCAAATAAAATAAAATAAAATCTTAAAAAAAAAAAAGATATTCAGTGACCTAAAAGAGAACACAGACAACAAAATGAAATGAGGAAAATTATGCATGAACAAAATACTAAGAGAGGTAGAAGTAATTTTTTAAAAACCCACACAAATCTTGAATATGGAAAATGTAAGAACTAATTTGAAAATTGTTATTAGAGGGTTTCAACAGCAGAGTTGAGCAGGTAGGAAAATGAACTAGCAAACTTGAAGATAGGCTATTTGCAATTATTAAGTCAGAGGAGTGAAAAGAAAAAAGAATGAAGAAAAGTGAAGAAGGCTAAATGACTTATGGGATATCAAGTGAGCCACTGTATGCACTATGAAAGTCCCAGAAAATAAGCAAGAGAAAGGGACAGAGTATTTATTTGAAAAAATAATGTCTGAAAACTTACCAAATTTGAGGGGGGGTAAAAGACATACAAATTCAAGAAAGTCAGCAAATTGCAAGTAGAGTAACTGTGAAAGAAACCCATAAATGAGACACATTATAATCTTATACACTAAAAATTCAAAGAATGAAAATCCTGAAAGAAGCAAGAGAAAAGTGACCCTTCAATTGCACTTGATGCTCTTCAAGACTTAGAGAGGATTTGTCAGTGAAACCTTGCAGGTCAGAAAGTAGTAGGATATTATATTCAAAGTGCTGAAAGAAAAAACAACTACAACCAAGAAAACTATATCTGTCAAAACTTTGAAAAGTGAAGGGAAAATTCAGATTTTTCTAATTCAGCAGAAGCTGAAAGAATGAATTACCATGAGACATCTTCTGTAAGAAATTATGAAGGGAGTCATTCAAGTTGAAATTCAGGACACTAGACAGGTACAAAGCCATATAAAAATATAAATTTCTCTAATAAAGGTAAATATGTGAGCAAATACAGAAATATGTTATTGTAATTTGGGTGCATAAATTCACTTTTAACTCATAGAACTTAAAAACATAAAAATAATTATAAATCTATGTTAATGAGTACACAGTATATAAAGGTGTAATTTGTGACATCAGAAAATAAAGTGGAAGGACAAGGCTATGAATAAAGTTATTGTCAATTTAAAATTGATCATTAACATTTTAAGATATTTACATTAATCCCTATGGTAGTCACAAAGAAGATCTATAGAATATACACAAAGGAAGGCAGGCAGTAAAAGCAGTAGTGAGAAGCAAAATGCTACAGACAGAAAGTAATTAATAAAATGGCAATAGTAAGTCCTTCCCTGACAATAATTACTTTTAAAATAAATGGATTAAATTGCCCAATCAGGGGTACCTGGGTGTTTCAGTTGGTTTAGTGTCTGCCTTCAGCTCAGGTCGTGATTCAAGAGTCCTGGGATCTAGCCCTTTATCGGGTTCACTGCTCAGTGGGGAGCCTGCATCTTCCTCTCCCTCTTTACCTCTCCCTGCTTGTGCTCTCTCACACTCTCTCTCTCAAATAAATAAAATCTTTAACAATAAATGAAATAAATAAATAAATAACCCAATCAAAGGATATAGATTGACTAAATAGATTTTTTTAAAAGGATACAGATACATGCTGTCTGCAAGAGAATCACTTGAAATCTAAGGACACACATAATCAAGTAAATAGATTAAAAAATATGCAAATGATGATCAGAGTAGAGGTGATGATACCAAATCAAACACTCAATGGGAAAATATAACAATTATAAATATGTATTTATCAAACAGCAGAGTTTCTTTCTTTCTTTCTTTCTTTCTTTCTTTCTTTCTTTCTTTCTTTCTAACAGAGGGATAGCACAAGTAGGCAGAGCAGCAGGCAGAGGGAGAGGGAGAAGCAGAGGGAGAGGGAGCTGAGCAGGGAGCCCAATGCAGGGCTGGATCCCAGGACTCTGGGATCATGACCTGAGCTGAAGGCAGACACTTAACAAAACTGAGCCACTCAGAGTTCTTTAAAAATGAAGCAAATATTGGAGAAATAGAGAAGTAGTAGCACAATAATAGTAGGAAACTTTAATACTCCCCTTCAATGATATATGGAATTTGATAAAAACTCTTTAAGAAAATAGAGATCTTTGGGGTGCCTGGTTGGCTCAGTGGGTTAAGCCTCTGCCTTCAGCTCAGGTCATGATCCCGGGGTCCTGGGATCGATCCCTGCATCGGGCTCTCTGCTCGGCAGGGAGCCTGCTTCCCTTCCTCTCTCTCTGCCTGCCTCTCTGCCTACTTGTGATCTCTCTCTGTCAAATAAATAAATAATCTTTAAAAAAAAAAAGAAAATAGAGATCTTTAACAACAGTTGGACCCAGCAGACATGTACTAAACACTCGACCCAACAACAGCAGAATATACATTATTCTCAATAAGACATGGTACGTTCTCCAGGAGTGATCACATGTTGTTTTGTTTACAAATGTTTACAAAACAAATTTGTTTACAAAACAAAACAAAACAAATCTTAACTAATTTGAAAATAATGAAATTATACAAAGTATCTTTTCCAGTCACAATAGAAACTATAAATCAATGAAGAGAAGGATAATTGGAAAACCCACAAATATGTGGAAATTAAACAACACACCCTTAACCAATGGGTCAAAAGTGGAATCACAAAATAGAAAGTATGTTGAGAAAATTTAAAATGAAAACACAACATAAAAAACTTACAGGATGCATCAAAAGCAGTGCAAAAATGGAATTCTAGCATTGTGAACACTTACATCAAAAAAAGAGGATTCCCATGTATCTTATGGTTCTTGGTGATATAGTAAATGGAATCGATTCTCTAATTTCCCTTTCTGTATTTTCATTGTTAGTATATAAGAAAGCCACTGATTTCTGTACATTGACTTTGTATCCTGCCATGTTGCTGAATTGCTGTATGAGTTCTAGTAGTTTGGGGGTGGAGTATTTTGGGTTTTCCATATAAAGAATCATGTCATCTGCAAAGAGAGAGAGTTTGACTTCTTCATTGCCAATTTGGATACCTTTTATTTCTCTTTGTTGTCTGATTGCTGTTGCTAGGACTTCTAATACTATGTTGAACAAGAGTGGTGAGAGTGGGCATCCTTGTCGTGTTCCCGATCTCAACGGGAAGGCTGCAAGCTTTTTCCCATTGAGGATGATATTTGCTGTGGGTCTTTCATAGATAGATATTATGAAGTTCAGGAATGTTCCCTCTATCCCTATACTTTGAAGTGTTTTAATCAGGAACGGATGCTGGATTTTGTCAAATGTTTTTTCTGCATCAATTGAGAGGACCATGTGGTTCTTCTCTCTTCTCTTATTAATTTGTTCTATCACATTGATTGATTTGCGAGTGTTGAACCATCCTTGTAGCCCAGGGATGAATCCCACCTGGTCATGGTGGATAATCTTTTTAATGTGCTGTTGGATCCTGTTTGCTAGGATCTTGCTGAGAATCTTAGCATCCATATTCATCAGTGATATTTGTCTGAATTCTCCTTTTTGGTGGGGTCTTTGCCTGGTTTGGGGATCAGGGTAATGCTGGCTTCATAGAAAGAGTCTTGAAGTTTTCCTTCTGCTTCAATTTTTTGAAACAGCTTCAGGAGAATAGGTGTTATTTCTTCTTTGAAAGTTTGGTAGAATTCCCCAGGGAATCCACCAGGTCCTGGCCTCTTGTTTTTTGGGAGGAACTACAGAACACTCATGAAAGAAATTGAAGAAGACACAAAAAGATGGAAGACCATTCCATGCTCTTGGATCAGAAGAATAAACATTGTTAAAATGTCTATAGTGCCTAGAGCAATCTATACTTTTAATGCCATTCCGATCAAAATTCCACTGGTATTTTTCAAAGAGCTGGAGCAAATAATCCAAAAATTTGTATGGAATCAGAAGAGACCCTGAATTGCTAAGGAAATGTTGAAAAACAAAAATACAACTGGGGGCATCATGTTACCTGATTTCAAGCTTTACTACAAAGCTGTGATCACCAAGACGGCATGGTACTGGCATAAAAACAGACACATAGACCAGTGGAACAGAGTAGAGAGCCCAGATATGGACTCTCAACTCTATGGTCAAATCATCTTTGACAAAACAGGAAAAAATATAGAGTGGAAAAAAGACAGTCTCTTCAATAAATGGTGCTGGGAAAACTGGACAGCTATATGTAGAAGAATGAAACTCGACCATTCTCTTACACCATACACAAAGATAAACTCAAAATGGATAAAAGACCTCAACGTGAGACAGGAATCCATCAGAATCCTAGAGGAGAACATAGGCAGTAACCTCTTCGATATCAGCCACAGCAACTTCTTTCAAGATATGTCTCCAAAGGCAAAGAAAACAAAAGCGAAAATGAACTTTTGGGACTTCATCAAGATCAAAAGCTTCTGCTCCGCAAAGGAAAGAGTCAACAAAACAAAGAGGCAACTCACGGAATGGGAGAAGATATTTGCAAATGACAGTACAGACAAAAGGTTGATATCGAGGATCTAAAAAGAACTCCTCAAACTCAACACACACAAAACAGATAATCATATAAAAAAATGGGCAGAAGATATGAACAGACACTTCTCCAATGAAGACATACAAATGGCTATCAGACACATGAAAAAATGTGCATCATCACTAGCCATCAGGGAGATTCAAATTAAAACCACATTGAGATACCACCTTACACCACTTAGAATGGCCAAAATTAGCAAAACAGGAAACAACATGTGTTGGAGAGGATGTGGAGAAAGGGGAACCCTCTTACACTGTTGGTGGGAATGCAATTTGGTGCAGCCACTTTGGAGAACAGTGTGGAGATTCCTCAAGAAATTAAAAATAGAGCTTCCCTATGACCCTGCAATTGCACTACCCCAAAGATACAGATGTAGTGAAAAGAAGGGCCATCTGTACCCCAATGTTTATAGCAGCAATGGCCACGGTCGCCAAACTGTGGAAAGAACCAAGATGCCCTTCAACTGACGAATGGATAAGGAAGATGTGGCCCATATACACTATGGAGTATTATGCCTCCATCAGAAAGGATGAATACCCAACTTTTGTAGCAACATGGACGGGACTGGAAGAGATTATGTTGAGTGAAATAAGTCAAGCAGAGAGAGTCAATTATCATATGGTTTCACTTATTTGTGGAGCATAACAAATAGCATGGAGGACAAGGGGAGATGGAGAGGAGAAGGGATTTGAGGGAAATTGGAAGGGGAGGTGAACCATGAGAGACTATGGACTCTGAAAAACAATCTGAGGGTTTGAAGGGGCGGGAGGTGGGAGGTTGGGGGAACCAGGTGGTGGATATTGGAGAGGGCACAGATTGCGTGGAGCACTGGGTATGGTGCAAAAAACAATGAATACTGTTATGCTGAAATTTAAAAATAAAAGAGGAAAAATCTGATATTAATAAACTAACTGCATACTTTAAAGAACTAGAAAAAGAATAACAAACTAAACCTAAAGACAGTAGAAGGAAGAATAGAATAGAAATCACTGTGGAGATAAAATAGAGAATGGGAAGATAAGAGGAAAAAATAAAACTTAAGAACTGGTTTTTGAGGGGCGCCTGGGGGACTCAGTCATTAAGCATTTGCCTTCAGCTCACATCATGATGCCAGGGTCCTGGGATTGAGCCCTGCACTGGGCTTCCCTGCTTGGTGGGAAGCCTGCTTCTCCCTCTCCCACTCCCCCTGCTTGTGTTCCCTCTCTTGCTGTGTCTCTCTCTGTTAAATGAATAAATAAAATCTTTTAAGAAAGAAAAAGACTTGGTTTTTTTAAAAAAACCACAAAATTGAAAAAACTCAAATAATTAAAATAAAAATGAGATGTGGGACATTACAGTCTATGCCACAGTAATAAAATGGATCATGTTATGCTGAAAAAAAAAAATAAAAAAGAAAACACTGTGAACAACTGTTTATTAGAAAACTTCATAACCTAGAAGAAATCGATAAATTCCTAGAAACATGCAATCCAGCAAGACTGAATCATAAGGAAATAGAAAATTTGAACACACCTATAACTACTAAGAGAATTGAACAGTAATGAAAAATCTCTCAAAAGCTTAGGACCAGATGATTTCATTGGAGAATTCTACCAAACATTTAAAGAAAAATTAGTGCCAGTCCTCTTCAAATTCTTTGAAAAGATTAAAGAGGAGGGTACACTTATTACATCATTCTATAAGGCCAGTTATTACCCTTATACCAAAGTCAGACTAGGACACTACAAGATAAGAAAACTATGGGTCAATATCCCTGATCAACATAGATAGACAACTCAAAAACAAAACAAAACAAAACAAAACTACAAAGCAAAATTCAACAATACATTAAATGGGTCATATACCATGACCAAGTGGGATGAATTCCTGGAATGTAAGGATGGCTTGACATGCAAAATCAATGTAATACATCATGAATAGAATCAAGGACAAAAACCACATGATCATATCAATGATGCAGAAATCGATTTTTTGAATGTTGATTTTGTATATAGCAACTTAACTGAATCATGTATATTAGTTCATCACAGAGCACATGTGTGTGTGGAGTTAAGCTTTTATACATGTAATATCACACCATCTGCAAACAGATAGTTTTACTTCTTTTTTTCCAGCTTGGATACCTTTTATTTCTCCCCTAATTGCTTTGGCTATGCCCTCCAGTACTAGAAGTGGGACAGGAAGTGGTCCAGAAATGGGACAGGAAGAACCCTTACTTTGTTTCCAGTTATGGGAAAAGCTTTTAGTTTTCATAAAGAATTATATTAGCTATGGGCTTTTCATTTATGGTATTTTTATGCTGAGGAAATTTGCTTCTATTTCTAGTTCGTTGAGGAAAAATGTCTTATCATTATCATGAAAGAGAGTTCAATTTTGCCACATGTTTTCTTTGCGTCTCTTGAAATGATCATGTGATTTTTAAAAAATCATTCTGTTAATATCGTGTATCACATCAATTGATTCTTGAATATTGAGTCATCCTTACATCTCATGGGTAAATCCCACTTGGACATGGTATATGATCCTTTTAATGTGTTATTGAATTCAGTTTGCTTGTATTTTGTTGAGGACTTTTGAATCTATTTTCATCCGAATTATTTGCCTTATAGTGTCTTTGTCTGGCTTTGGTGTTAGGGTAATGCTGGCCTCACAAAATGAGTTTGGAAGTATTCCCTCATTTTCAGTTTTTGGAAGAGTCCAAGAAGGGCTGGCGCTAATTCTTCTCTTAAAGTTTGGTAAAGGGACGCCTGGGTGGCTCAGTCATTAAGTGTCTGCCTTTGGTTCAGGTCATGATCCTAGGGTCCTGGGATCGAGCCCTACCTCAGGCTCCCTGCTCAGCAGGCAGCCTGCTACTCCCTCTCATACTCTCCCTGCTTGTGTTCCCTCTTGCTGTGTCTCTCTCTGTCAAATAAATAAATAAAATCTTTAAAAAAATAAAATAAAAATTTGGTAGAATTCACCAGTGAAGCCATCTGTCTTTGGGCCTTTATCAGGAGGTTTTTGATTACTGTTTCAATCTCATTACTAGTAATAATTCAGTTTAGATTTTCAATTTCTTCATGATTCATTCTTGGCAAATTTTATGTTTCTAGGAATTTATCTATTTCTTCTAGGTTATCCAGTTTGTTAGCTTGTAATTTTTCAGAGTAATTTCCTATAAACTTTTATTTTTGTGATATCAGTTGCAATGTCTTTCCTAATTTTGAGGCTTCTGACTTTTTTTTTAGTTTAGTTTAGGTTTGTCAATTATGTTTATCTTTTCAAAAAACAACCTTACTTTCAGTGATTTCTTTTACTATTTTTCTAGTCTCCATTTTGGTTATTTTTGGGTAATCTTTTTTATTTCCTTCCTTCTGCAAACCTTGGAATTAGTGATTTTTCTTGTTTTTTGAGGTATAAAGTTAGGATGTGTATTTTTTACCTTTTTTTTTTAAATAATGAACACTTATCAGTATTAATTTCTTTTTTAGTGCTGTTTTTGATGTATTCCATAGGTTTTAATATTTTGTATTTTCCTTTTTATTTGTCTCAAAATATTTTCTAACTTTCCTTCCCCCCCCCCCTTTTTGAACAATTTGTTTTCCAGGAATGTTATGTTTAATTTCCACATTTATGAATTTTTAAATTTTTATTCTTTTGCTTCCTGGTTTCATCCTATTGTGGTTTGAAAAGATACTCAGTATATGACTTGAGTCTTAAATTTGTTATTTACAACTTAAAATTGTGTATGATACTTTGTGACTTAACATATGATATATCCTGGAGAATGTTTTATGTGCATTTGAAAAGATGTATATTTTCTGCTGTTAGAACGCTTATTAGGTCCATTTGGTCTCTGGTGTTGTTCACTTCTGTTTCATCATTGATCATCTGTCTAGATGTTTTATCCATTATTGAAAGTGTGATATTGAAGTCTGCATGGAATATAATATTGCTACTATGTAATCTTCCCTGCAGTTCTGCCAATGTTTACTTAATATATGTAGGTGCTCTAATGTTGGACACATATATTTATAATTGTTATATCTTTCTGTAACTTTAGTTACTTATTATATGATATAACCGTTATATAATACTGTTCTCTCGCTCATGACATATTTTTTAAAGTCTATTTTGCCTAATAGAAGTATAGCCACCCCTGCTCTCTTTGGTTACCATTTACATTGAATATCTTTTTTCATGCCTTTCTTTTCTGCTTATATATGTCCTTAAATCTAAAGTTCCTTGTAGAATAACAAGTGATGGTGAGGATTTGGAGAAAGGGGAGACCTCTTACACTGTTGGTGGGAATGCAAGCTGGTACAGCCACTCTAGTAAACAGTATGGAGGTTCCTCAGGTCATTAAAAATAGAGCTACCCTATGACAGAGCAACTGCACTATGACTACTTTGGAGTATTTAACCCAAAGATACAGATGTAGTGAAAAGAAGGGGCACCAGTACCCCAATGTTCATAGCAGCAATGCCCACAATAGCCAAACTGTGGAAGGAGCTGAGATGTCCTTCAACAGATGAATGGATAAAGAAGATATGGTGTATTTATACAATGGAATATTACTTAGACATCAGGATGAATATCTACCATTTACATTGACATGGATGGAACTAGAGGGGATTATGCTAAGTGAAATAAGTCAATCAGAGAAAGACAATTATATGGTTTCACTAGTGTGGAACATAAGGAATAATGGAGAGGATGAAAGGGGTGAGGGGGGGAAACTGGGAAGAAATTAGAGAGGGAGATAAACCATATGAGACTCTTGACTCCAGGAAGCAAACTGAAGGTTGTGGAAAGGGAGGTATTTGGAAGGGTGAGGTAGCTGGGTGATGGGCTGGTTAAAGAAGGCATGTGATATGATGAGCACTGGGTGATATACTCAAGTAATGAACATTATATCAAAAACTAATGATGTACTACTATACCTTGGCTAATTGAATTTAAATAAAATAAAAAGTAAAGGTCCTTGTAGAGAGCGTTATAGTTAGGTATTGTTAGTTTATCTATTTTGGCCACTCTATCTTTTTAGGTCTTTGCATTTAAACTTAAAGTAGTTATTAATAGGGAAGGGCTCACCATTGCCATTTTTAAAATTGTCTTTCCTACAGTTCTTTTGCCCTCTACTTTTTTCTTTCATAAATATATATATATATATTTATTTATTTATTATTTTATACATATATATAATATATATATATATTATCTTATATTACGTACTTTGATTTGTTTCTCTTTGTGTTTTATGTTTATTCTGTAGGTATTTCCTTTATGGTTACCTTGGAACTTACATAAAATATTTTATAGTTATAATATTCTATTTAAATTAGTAACAACTGACCTTTAATCACAAACAGAACTCAATTTTATTTCTTCCACATGAACATGCTTTATGTTAATGTCACAATTTACATCTTTTTTATGTTGTATGCTGATGAACATTTTTATGTGTATAGTATTTTAATACTTTTGTCTTTTAATTTTTATACAAAAAATGAGTGATTTACTCACCACTATTTTACATGTATTATACTCACCATAGCATTATAGTGTTCTGTATTTGTCTACATTATTTACCTTTGCAATGAGTTTTATATTTTAATATGCTTTCATATTACCATTTAGCATCCTTATGTTTCATCCTGAAGAACACTTAACATTTCTTGTAATGGAGGTCTCCTAGTAATGAACTCTCAACTTTTGTTATTCTGGTAGTCTTAATTGCTTGTTATTCTTTCATTTTTGAAAGATAGTTTTGCTAGGTAATAATGATTCAACAATTCTCTACATCACTCAGTGCTCATCACAGTAAGTGTCCTTTTTTAATCTTAATTCCACGGTAGTTCACATACAGTGCTATATTAGTTTTAGCTGTACAATACAGTGATTCATCAGTCCCATATATTACTCAGTGCTCATCAAGGTCTTCATCTTTTTCTTGATTAAGTATTGTGTTGCTGTAAACCTTTGAATACTTTTCTGAGTTTAGCAAGTTTATTCTGGTAGTTTTTGCCCTTTTTTTTCCCTTTGTATAGAAAAACAGGTGCTTTTTTACTTTCCTGATCTTCCACTATCATTGTCATTTAAAACACCTTAAAATGTAAGAATTTGAGTAATGATATGAGAAAGAAGGAACCTAATGAAAGTAAAATTCTAAATTTTTCCCATCTTTTCAATAAGGCTTTCTTAATTGTTTATAAAATATTAATGTTATTACTATGTAACATGATAGTTTGTGTTCAGTTTTTAAAGAATGTTATTTTATATTGAAATTTCCTTATGTGATGTAGTCTTTATATATTATTTCTGAGGCCACATTGTATTTTTAGTAGTTACATAGTATTCTTTTTAATAGCCATATAGTAGTCTTTTAAATTAATATGTGGCTGTTAAATTGTCATTTTCTTTTTAATTGTTTTTTAGCATTTACCATCAATGCTAAATAAGTAGCCTTATTTAGATGTTTTTGAAAGACTTTTCCACTTTGGAATATATTAAAAAAAATTTTTTTTTAGATTTTATTTATTTATTTGCCAGAGATCACAAGTAGGCAGAGAGGCAGGCAGGGAGAGAGAAGGGGAAGCAGGCTCCCTGCAGAGCAGAGAGCCCAATGTGGGGCTCGATGCCAGGACACTGGCATCATGACCTGAGCTAAAAGCAGCAGCCTACCAGACCAAGCCACCCAGGAGTTCCAAGAAAGGGGAAGGGGAAGCAGGCTCCCTGCAGAGCAGAGAGCCCGATGTGGGGCTCCATCCCAGGACTACAGGATCATGATCCAAGCCGAAGGCAGAGGCTTTAACTCACTAAGCCACCCAGGTGCCCCTGGAATGAATATATATATTAATATATTATTAATTAATATATAATTATATTTAATATTAATTAATTATATAAAATCAATTAATTATATATAATAATATATATTATATATATATAATTTTTTAAGATTTTCTTTATTTATTTGACAGAGAGAGATCACAAGTAGGCAGAGAGGCAGGCAGAGAGAGAGAGGAAGGGAAGCAGGCTCCCTGCTGACAGAGAGCCCTATGCAGGGCTCGATCCCAGGACCCTGAGACCATGACCTGAGCCGAAGGCAGAGGCTTAACCCACTGAGACACCCAGGTGCCCCCCCCCGGAATATATTTTTAAATATAATTTTCAGAAATATATTTTAAGATTATAAATAATCTTATTTATAGTCTTTTCCTGCACCTCAATAGATGCAGAAAAGCATTTGACAAAATTCTACATCCACTTATAATAAAGACTCTAAACAAACTGGGCATAGAGGGAACATACTTAACATATATAACAAAGGCCGTATATGACAAGCCTGCAGCTAACATCATATGCAATAGTAAAAAGCTAAAAGCTTTTCCTCTAAAATCAGGAATAATACAAGGATGCCCACTCTTGCTGCTTTTATTTAACACAATTATCAATTAAGCAAGAAAAAGAAGTAAAAAGCATCAAAATCAAAAAGGAAAAAAAATATTTACAGATGACATAATATTATATAAAAAAAAACTATAAAGATTCCACTAAAAACTTTTGTAGCTATTAATTCAGTAAAGTTGCAGGACATAAAGTCTGTCTACAAAAATCCATTGTGTTTCTATACACAAATAAACTGTCAGAGATGCGCCTGGGTGGCTCAGTTGGTTAAGCATCTGACTCTTGATTTCAGTTCAGGTCATGATCTCAGGGTTGTGATATCAAGCCCTGCATTGGGCTTGTACTGAGCATTGAGCCTTTTGGGGATTTTCTTTCCCTCTCCCTCTGCCCCTCCCTCCCTGCTTGTGTTCTCTCTCTCTCAAAAATAAAAGAAAGAAAGAAAGAAAGAGAAAAAAAGAGAAAGAAAGAAAGAAAGAAAGAAAGAAAGAAAGAAAGAAAGAAAGAAAAAGAAAGGAAGAAAGAGGAAAACACTATATATAATTACATCAAAAAGAATAAAATACCTAGGAGCAAAATTAACCAAGGGGGTGAAGCACCTGTACCCTGAAAACTATAAGACATGAAAAGAAGTGAATAAGACATAAATAAGTGAAAGATACTCCATTAGTAATGATATTGTTAATATTGTTACCCAAAACAATCTACAGGTTCAGTGCAAATCCCATCAAAAATTTAATGGCATTTTTCACAGAAATAGAACAGACAATCTTAAAATTTGTATGGAACTGCAGTAGTCCCTAAATAGTCAAAGCAATCTAGAGAAGGTGTAAGCATCAAGCTTCCTTATTTCAAACTATGTTACAAAGCTAGTCATCAAAAATAGTATGGTATTGACATAAAAACAGACACAGAACAGTGGAACAGTATAGAGAGCCTAAAAATAAATGCATGTATATATGAACAGTTAATTTACAATAAAGGAGCCAAGAATACAATGGAGAAAGACAGTCCTGTCAATAAATGTTGGGAATGGTGTTGGGAAAACTGTATCACTCTCTCATACCATATACTAAAATCAACTCAAAATGGCTCAAAGACATTAACATGTAAGACTTGAAACCACAAAACTCCTGGATGAAAATACAGGCATACAGTAGGCTCTTTGACCTCAATCTTGGAGATGATTTTGGGGATTTGACACCAAAAACAAGGCAACAAAAAGCAATGATAAATAGGTGTGGGGCTACATCAAACTAAAAAGCTTCACAGCAAAGAAAACAATAAAAAAGAAAAGTAACCCACTGAATAGGAGAAAATATTTGCAAATCATGTCTGATAAGGTGTTAATATCCAAAATATATAAAGAACTCATGTGACTCATAGCAAAAAAAAAATCCAATTTAAAAAATGGAAAAAGGATTTGAATAGACATTTTTCAAGAACAGAAAGCTAGATGGCTAACAAGTACATGAAAAGAGGCTCAACATCACTTACCATGTGGGAAATATAAATCAGAACCACAATGAGATACCACCTCATACCTGTTAGAATGGCTGTTTTCAAAATGCCAAGAAATAACAAGTGTTGAGAAGGATGTAGAGAAGAGGGAACCCTTGTGCACTGTTTGTGGAAATGTTAATTGGTGCAGCCACTATGGAGAACAGTATGAAGTTTCCTCAAAATTTAAACATAAAACTACCATATGATTCAGCAGTTCCATTTCTGGGTATTTACTTGAAGGAAATGAAAACACAAACAAAGAGATATCCACTCCCATGTTTGTTTGTGGCATTATTTCTAATAACCAAGGTATAGAAGCAACCTAAGTGTCCTTCAGTGGATGAATGGATTAAAAAAAAAAAATGTTAAGTTAATCTTCCTACCGACCTGGATTTTTTGCCTTGGGATTATCATATGAATGCAAAATTTCTGTCTTTTTAAAACTTCTTTGTGGCCTCTTTGATAATAGCAGTTTAGCCTTTATCCTAACTCAGTGTCCTCAAAGTCTGATCCTCTGACTAGCAGCATCATTAATATCACCTGGGAATGTGTTAGAAATGCAAGTTCTCATCGACTAATGAATAGATAAGATGTCTATATACCCAATGGATTATTATTCAGCCATAAGAATGAAGGAACTCTTGTTGTTTGTGACAGCATGGATGGACCTTAAGTGCATTATGCTAAGTGAAATAAGTTGGAGAAAGACAAATACTGTATAGTCTCACTTATATGTAGAATTTACAAAGAAAAAAAAATTCACAGATATAAAGAACAGATTGGTGGTTGCCGGAGTCAACAGATGGGGACTGGGCTAATAAATGAGTGAAGGTGATCAAAAGGTACAAATTTCCACTTACAAGATAAATAAGTTATGGGATATAACATACAGCATGATGACTATAGTTAATTTTACTGTTTCATATATTTGAAACTTGCTAAGAGAGTAGATCATAAAAGTCTTCATCACAAGAAAAATATTATAATTGTGTATGGTGATATGCTAACTAGACATTGTATGATCATTCTGTGATATATGCAAATATCAAATCATTATGTTGTACACTGGGAACTAAAATGTTTTATGTCAACACTTTCAAGTTTTAAAAAGAATATATATTTTTAAACAAGGTAAATTTATAGGATTTAAATAGTCTTATAGTTTTTTTTTACATGTTATCAAATTGTTGCCCACAAAAAAAAAATGTTGCCCACAAATCTGGACTGTTTGTTATTAGTATTTAAATTTCTTGAAGACAAAAGTTAAATAATTCTAATCTTATATTTTTCCTTTTTTCTTTTTCTTTTTAGATGTATTTACTTATCTTAGAGGGAGAGTACAGATGCAGGGGGAGGGGCACAGGGAGACAAGGCAAGCAGACTGCCTGCTGAGTGAGGAGCCCAATATGAGGTCCAGGCTCAGGACCCCAGAATCATGACCTGAGGCAAAATCAAGAATTAGAGACTCAACTGACTGAGCCACCCAGGAGCCTCAATATTATGTCATAACATCTACACAGTACCTATTCTGATCCACAAATACAGTAACAGTCTAATTGCAATGTGAATGTATTAGAATATAGCAAATTATTTATGTTTTTATTATCAATATAATCCTTATCCATTGTAGAAAATTTGTATACAAAAGCAGAAAAGAAAAAAAAAGATAGCTTATCCCAATATCTAGATGTAATTATTGATATTTTCCTAAACTGTTCTGTAGGAGATAGTGCTAATTCTTTTGAGTAATCTATAAGCAGGCTGAATTTAAGATACTAATTTACAATATCTTATAATGCTCTCTCATCAACGCTCAGCTTCTTTTATGTCTTCTGCTTAATCATAGGTTGTTACCCTCCAACTAGAGGAAAGGTTTATATTCATGGATTTGACATCTCAAAGAACATAATTGAGATTCGAAAAAACTTGGGCTTCTGTCCACAACATGACATGTTGTTTAATGACTTGACACTCTCAGAACACCTTTTTTTCTACTCTGTGGTGAGTCAGAAATGTTTTAAAACTATACAGTATATTTATTTTTTCTTTTGACATATAGACATGTGAAGTTTAACATTCAGCTAGCACCACAGAATATTTTCATTACTCCAAAACACTCCCTCATGCTATTCCTACACTTGATCTTAGCCAAAAGGCTGAGAAGTGATTCCCTCATGCTATTCCTTTGTAGTCATCCCTATCCCACCCTGGTAATCACTGGTCTCTCCTAATCACTAATGTCTTGTCTTATTGAGAATACCATATAAATGGAATCATATGGTATGTAACCTTAAAGGATTAGCTCCTTACACAGAGCATAATGCCTTCAAGATCCATCCATACTTGTACGATCAGTATACATTTCTTTTAATTGTTGGGTAGTATTTCATATTTAGATGTAATGCAGTACACCAATTAAAGGACATTTGGGTTGTTTACATTTTGAGTATGAATAAAGCTGCTCTGAATTTCATGTGAAGTTTTTTGTGTGTAAACATAATTTTTCATTTCTCTCAGAATGAGATTACTGGATCATATTATAAGTGTTTAACTTTATAAGAAACTATATAGTTTCTGTATAGTCACTGGAGTGACTGAACCATTTTGCACCCCCACCAGCAATGCAGGAAGATTTCAATTGCTCTGTATCCTTGCCAGAATTTGGTATTGTAATACTTTTTAACACCTTTTTTTTTTTGAAAGGGAGAGAGAGCTCAAGCAGGGGTGGGGACAGGAGAGGGAGAGAGAGACTCTCAAGCAGACTCCACACTCAGTGCAGAGCTCGACATGGGGTTCAATTTCATGACCCTGAGGTCATGATCTGAGCTGAAATCAAGAGTCAGATGTTTAACCAACTGAGTCACCTAGGCACCCCTTTACATCTTAACATTTTAACCATTCTAGTAGATGTATAGATGTATATCCTCCTGGTTTTAATTTGCATTTCGTGAATGGCTAATGGTGTTGATTATCTTTCACATGATTATTTCCCATTTATACTTGATGAAAGGCCCTTTGTACTCTTTTAAAATCTGGGTTTATTTTGTTACTTAATTTTTTATAGTTCTTTATATATTCTGGATATGTATCCTTTGTTGGATAATGTGCTTTGCAAATAGTTTCCCTATTTCTGTAGTTTGTCTTTTCATTTACTTGGAAATGCTTTTTACAGAGCAAAGGTTTTTAATACTGAAATCCAATTTATCACATTTTATCACATTTTTCTCAAAGGATCCTGCCTTTTCTGTCTTTTCTAGAACTCTGTTCCTAACCCCAAGACATGAAGATTTATTCTGTATTTTCTTCTAAATTTTTTTATTTTTATGATACACTTAGATCTATGGTCCATTTATGGGTTAGTCTTTGCTTAAAGGTGTAAAATGTAGATCTAAGTTCATTGTCTTGCATATAGATGATCAATTGTTCTAAAACCATTTTTCAAAAATACTGTTCTTTCATCTTTGACTTGCTTTTTGCATTGTCAAAGATCAAATGGTCATATTTCTCTGGACTTACTTATCAACTCTCTTTTAATGTGCTATTGATCCACACTGCCCTGATTTGTATATCTTTATGGTAATTCTTAATATGGGATAATGCTATTCATCCAACTATATTCTTTTTCAAAAGTGTTTTAGCTATTATAGCTGTTTGACCCTTCCAGATAATTTGCGTATTATCTCGTATGTGTCTACAACAGTTGTGCTGTGAGTTTGGTATTAGATTAAACCTGTATATCACTTCGGAGAAAGTTAATATTGTTACCATGTTGTGATTTCAAATCCTTGATCATGGTATTTCTCTCTGTTAATTTAAGTATTTGCTGTCATTACCATTTTTAGTTTTCAGTATACAATTCCTTTATATTTTTTTCATTATTTGGAGACTTAAAAAGTTTTTTGATTTCCAGTTGTTCATTGCTTGTACATAGAAAAATGATTGATAATAGTAGGTTAACCTATTATTCTTTGACCTTACTAAGCTCACTTAATGGGCTTAGGAGGGGGTTTTTTGTAGATTTCTTGGGTTTGTGCATAGACAATCATATTATTGGAGAATGGAGATAGTTTCTTTGTGCCAGTATGTTTACCTTTTATTTTTGTCTTTCCTTTTTTTTTTTTTTTTTTTTTTTGCATGACACACTGGCTAGGAACAGCATAATGTGTGGGCATCCTTGACTTGCTTCTGATCTCAAGGGAAGCATTCTGGTTTTCACCATTAAATTTTTTTCTGCAAATACCCTTTATCACTGTGAGGAAGTTCCTTTCCTTGTTTTTTAATTTGATTTTAATTCTAATATAGTTAGCATACAGCATTATATTAGTTTCAGGAGTACAACATAGTGATTCAACAATTCTCTACATTAGGGTACTGCTCATCACACTAAGTGTACTCTTAATTTCCTTCACCTGTTTCAGCCACCCCTGTTCTAGTTATCATCTATTCTCTGTAGTTATTTAAGAGTCTGTATTTTGGTTTGTCTCTTTTTTCCTTTGGTCATTTGTTTCATTTCTTATATTCCATATATGAGTGAAATAATTTGATATTTGTCTTCCTCTTACTGACTTATTTCTCTTGGCATCCATCCATGGTTTTGCAAATGGCAAGATTCCATTCCTTTTTATTGCTGAGTAATATTCCTGTGTGTGTGTGTGTGTGTGTGTGTGTGTGTGTGTGTGTGTGTATCACATCTTCTTTATGTGATTCAATGTTATTTAATGCCCTGTTCATGTGGCTTCTAAAATGATCTGCATTCTTGGGGCGCCTGGGTGGCTCAGTGGGTTAAAGCCTCTGCCTTCAGCTCAGGTCATGATCCCAGGGTCCTGGGATCGAGCCCCGCATCGGGCTCTCTGCTCAGCGGGGAGCCTGCTTCCTCCTCTCTCTCTGCCTGTCTCTCTACCAACTTGTGATCTCTGTCTGTCAAATGAATAAATAAAAAAAGAAATCTTTAAAATGATCTGCATTCTCTTTCTAATGTAAGCATTTATTGCCATGATTTTTCCTCCTAAGCACTCCTTTGTTGTGCCCCACAAATTTTGATACAATCTTTTATATTTTCATTTTTATTCAATTCAAAATATTTTCTACATTCATTGAGATTATTCTGTGACTCATCATTTGCAAGTATGATCTTTAATGTACAAGTGATAGGAAGTTGTCCTACTTTCTTGCTGTTATGCTTACTTTAATTCTATTTTGGTCAGAGTTCATATTTTGTGTATTTATAAGTGTTTTGAAATTGCTAGGGTTTTATGACTGAGGATATGGTCTGTCTTGGTTACTATTCCATACGCACTTGAGAAGAATATGTTTCCTGCTGTTTGGTTGGAATTTTCTGTAAACATCAGTTAGATTCAATAACTTGTTCTTGTTTCATTCTTCTGTATATTTGCTGATTTCTGTCTGGTAATTCTGTTACTTAGGAGTATTTCTGAAATATCCTATTATAGTCATGTATTTTTCTATTATTCATTTTCATTCTATTCATTTTTGTCTCCTGTGCTTTAAGTTCTATTAGATGTATACACATTTAGGGTTATTATGTCTTATTATTTTCTTATGAACATGCAGTGTCCCTCTTTTGTCTCTTGTAATTTTTTTTTTGTTCTGAAATCAACTTTATCTGATATTAGTATAACCTTCCAGCTTTCTTCTGATTTGTGCTTTTTTTTCAATTAAGTTCAATTAGCCAACATATAGTACATTAATGGTTTTTGATATTGTGTTCAATGATTCATTAGTTGCATATAATACCCAGTGTTTTGTGTTTTCATGGTGTATCTTCTTTAAACACTTCACCTTAAACTAACCTATATAATTAAATTTTAAGTGAGCTCATTGTAGACCCTGTAGAAAAAAGTCATGTTTTCTATACAATCTGAAAATTTCTTTTAATTGATGTGTTTAGGTAATTTAGTTTTAATGTAACTAGTAAACTTATATTTAAATCTATCCTTTTATTATCCTCAGTTTTTTTCTCTGTTTGCCCTTTCCAGTTTTATTTTGGGTTATCGGTTATTTTTTTAGGATTCCATTTCAGTTTGTCAATTGTGATGTTTACTATATCTCACATATACTTCCAGTGATTGCTCTAGACATTGCAAAATACAGCCTTAGCTTTTCACAGTTATTTAGAATCAATATTTTCTGACTTTATTTAGAATGTAGAAACCTTACCAATTACTTGTAGGTTCTTTTTTTTTTTTTTTCTTTTCAGCATAACAGTATTCATTGTTTTTGCACCACACCCAGTGTTCCATGCAATCCGTGCCCTCCTTAATACCCACCACCTGGCTCCCCCAACCTCCCCCCCACCTTCAAAACCCTCAGGTTGTTTTTCAGAGTCCATAGTCTCTCATGGTTCACCTCCCCTTCCAATTTCCCTCAACTCCCTTCTCCTCTCTATCTCCCCTTGTCCTCCATGCTATTTGTTATGCTCCACAAATAAGTGAAACCATATGATAATTGACTTTCTCTGCTTGACTTATTTCACTCAGCATAATCTCTTCCAGTCCCGTCCATGTTGCTACAAAAGTTGGGTATTCATCCTTTCTGATAGAGGCATAATACTCCATAGTGTATATGGACCACATCTTCCTTATCCCTTCGTCAGTTGAAGGGCGTCTTGGTTCTTTCCACAGTTTGGCGTACTTGTAGGTTCTTTGTCCTCTGCTGTATATGCTATAGTTGTCATATATTACATGTAAAAATACTGAAAACATCAGTATTTTTAAATATTTAAAATATTTAAAACATCTTTAAAATATTTAAAATACCTTTAAACATACTAGATAATTTTAAATGAATACTATATTTTTCATTTAAAACTATCTAGTATGGGGCGCCTGGGTGGCTCAGTTGGTTAAGCGACTGCCTTCAGCTCAGGTCATGATCCTGGAGTCCCGGGATTGAGTCCCGCATCGGGCTCCCAGCTCCATGGGGTGTCTGCTTCTCCCTCTGACATTCTCCTCGCTCATGCTCTCTCTCACTGTCTCTTCTCTCAAATAAATAAATAAAATGTTTAAAAAAAAAACTATCTAGTACCTTTAAAGAACCATAAGAAAATAACAGTTATTATATTTACTGTTCCTTTACCATTCATAATGTTTTGGGTTTTCTATATTGTTTCTCTTCTGTTTGAAAAATATTCTTTATCAGTTATTTTAGGCCAGTGCTCTAGGCTAGTTTCTCTTAGTTTTCTGTCACTTGAAAGTACCTTTAATTTTCTACCATTTTTCCAGAATATTTTTCCTTGACATAGAAATCTGGGTTAACAGTTCTTCAGCAGTTAAAATTGTTACTCCACTGCTTCCTGGATACCCATGGTTTCTGATGAGACCTACAAAGTCATCTGAATTGTTTCTCCTATAAATAATTTGTCGTTTTTCTCTGGGGGCTCTCAACAATTTTTTTGTCTTTACTTTCAGCAATTTAGTTAGGAGTTGTTTGGTGCAGATTGCTTTGAGTTTATCTGAATGGAGCTTTAGTCAGCTTCTTCAATCTGTAGGATTGTGTCTTATTCCAGACCTCAGAAGTTTTCAGTCATTATTTCTTCAAATATTATTTCAGCCTTATATTCTTCTCTCCTTCTGGAACGTCAGTAACGTGAATGTTCGACATTTTGTTATTGTCCCAAAAGTTCCTTGGGCGTTGGTTTTTTTTTTTAAGTTTTTATTTAAATTCCAGTTAGTTAACATACAATGTCACAGTGGTTTCAGGTGTACAATTTAGTGATTCAACACTTATTCATAACTGTTCATTTTTTTAATCATTTATCTCTCTGTTGTTCAGATTGGATAATTTTTATTGATCTACCTTCTAGTTCATTTACCCTTTATAATTTCTATTCTACTACTGTTGAGTATATCTAATGAGCTTTTTGTTTGGGTCACTGGATTTTTTTGTTCTAAGATTTCCATTAATTTGTTTCTTTATCTTGATGATACTTTCTACTTTAATTCCAGCATCTGTGCCATCCTAACATTGATATCTGTTGATAGTCTTTTCCTAAGTGAGTTGAGATTTTTATGATTCTTTGTATGCCAAGTAATTTTTGTTTTTATCCTGGATGTTTTTAAAAGTAACTTATGAGACTGCATCTTGTTTATATGTTATCTGTGGGCTATGGTTTTAGTGTCAGCTTTGAAGTCTTAGAAATGATGATCCAGTCTTTCCCATGTTAGTTAGTTCACATCTGGGGTGGGGTTTACTGGCTAGCATAATTTTAAAGTTTGGTATGCTAATTAGGAGTAGATCCAGGTATGTAAATGATGGGGTTCATAAACAACTTTATGGTAATACTTTCCTGCTCCTCTCTCCTGTTACCTAACCAGTATTTCCTGGTTACTGAAGATTCCTTTCTTAGTCCTCCAGCCAGAAATTGTACACTTCATGATTGTGCCATATCCAAGTGGCTGGAAAACAGAGAAGGTGGTAAAGAGCAACTGGGTCTGACCCTGTCCTGTTGGAGCCATGGTTCTACTTAACTGAGAAGTTTCCCCTCCTTCAGTATTTTGGCTTTTGCAGGATTCCCTTTCCTTTCTACTCTTGCTACCATCCCTGCCACAAGACTCCTAAGGGGTTGGGGTTGGGACACAAAAGGACAGCAAAAAGAAAAAAAAAAAAAGAAAGAAAGAAAGAAAGGAAAAAAAAAACAAATTGGCCCATCCACACTCTCTCAGAGCTTTAAGGTTGTTTTCTTTTGCATTCCTCAAGCCAGAACTACAGAGTTTCTCCTTAATCTCACTCTATCTGCACTATCAGGGTTTGGATACTTTGTGTTCAGGCTAAGAGGATACAAGGGGTGAAAAATGATAAACCCAGTGCTGGCTCAGTGATACTTCAAAATATGGTGTTCTTTCTGATGCAACTGCTGATGTTTACTTTTTATTGTTCTCCAGGTTTAATAATTGAGTTCAGTGGGAAATGAAACCAGGGGTGAGGGGTGGGAGATGGTTTATTCCATCATACCTAGAAAATAGAGATGTTTCTTTTCTCCTTTTCTGAGCTTCAGTTGTCTATAAATCTGAAAATAAATTCTTTTTTTAGGAATTCTCCTTTAGACTCAAAGAGAGGCAGTGGGGAAAAGACACTGTGTATCTGTGAGAAAAGAGATCATATAATGTTTTAAGGGTGTAGTTGCAAGAAACTTCATTTATCTACATAGATATTCAAAGACAGTTATCTAAAAACATTCCAAGGATAAAGTTGGATGCACTGTGTAAATTCTGCCTCCTCTTTTTAGGTAAAAAGAATATATCAAAACATGTATTGTATGGAAATTGACCATATGCTGTCTACTTTTAACCTGCTAGAAAAGCGTGATACATTTTCAAAGTCACTGAGTGGAGGAATGAAGCGCAAACTTGCCATCATCATAGCACTCATAGGGGGCTCCCAGGTATTAAGGAAAGAGGATGAAAAGGGGGAGTGAGGAGGCATGAACCATGGGTTCCTGCCAACTGGTCTAGAAAACTCAGCTGACAAAACCCTGGGAGTTGGTATGAATCTTAAAGAAATGCTGCCAATGATAATTATAAGGAATTTGCATTATTTGGTTCAATTCTCATAATATGATTTGGGACTATCTTTTTTCTGGGGTTTTTATCACTATGTACAGTCTAGATTCTTTATCTTAGCTTAAATAATAGCAATTATCTCACAAGTAGCCTAGTATCAATTATCAATGGTCAAGGAATTCTTCTGGTTTTTAGGTAGTGATACTTGATGAACCATCATGTGGCTTGGACCCAGTCTCAAGGAGAGCCACCCGGGATCTCCTTCAACAGTATAAACAGGATCGTACGATCTTAGTGGCTACCAACCACATGGATGAAGCTGATCTCCTGGGTGACCGAATTGCCATCATGGTCAAGGGAACACTGCAGTGCTGTGGCTCTTCTGTCTTCCTGAAACAAATATATGGTTCTATCTCCTTTTGCTCATTCTTGGGATATTGATGCCTTAGTAATATTCTGCTAACATGATTTTAATTATATGTTGTCTACATAGCCAAAATTTCAGTGGCTCCCTCTGTCCTACTAATTAAATCTCAGCAGTTCTAACTGGTTTTTAAGGCCATTTGCACTTGGATATTCCATATATATATTTATCATTTGTTCTCCGACACGTACATTCAGACTCACAAAATATCTTTGTCAACCTACAAAGGCAATGCTTATTTCTCCCATTTTGCACTTAAAGTTTTCTTTTTCTGTAGAATATAGTTGTATCCAAATAGATTTACATTGTTGAATAATTAATTGGTTGATGAGGAAAGGAAATAGAGAAATCAGTCATGTCTGATCCTAATTTCTCATTTGCCAAACAAGTATTAAATCCCCACTGTGATGAGATAATGAGATAACTCTAAAGTATGATAATTGACAGTAAAGATGTAGTACAGAATGAAAGCACCATACACCATTCTACTATAGAATAAAATAGTTGTTGACTTTAATTAAAGTAGAGGGCTTTTTTTAGGAGATAAAACTGATATATCAAACTGAATTATTGATGACTAAAATTACAATAGTAGGAATTCAAAATTTGAGGGTATAAACATAAATGTAGATAATAAGAATGAATTGGTTCATCATTCACTTATACCATATTTGAATTCATTCAACTCACATTAATTATTTACTCTATGCTAATTATTGTGTTACTGATTTTACATGTCATATTTAGTATTCAAAACAACCACCTCACTTTATAGAATATAAAACTGGGCCCTAGATAAATTTTTAAAAATTATCTAAAGTCACATTTATATGCCCATTTAGGTATTCAAAATTTATGTTCACCTTATGGGTTTGAGTTTGTGCAGTTGACTTATAATCCAAAATTAGATTTATCTGAAGTGGGTATACCTAAATTATGAGCCACGTCATTTAAATAGTTACGCTTTTGATAAAGAAGTCATTTATAATTTCTAACAGCATTCACTTATGTTACTAATTATTGATAAGATAGTACATAATGCATAAGTAGGTATTTTAAAAGGTCTAATACTTTGGAATATTCCAGTCCCTTCTTACATGCTAAACTTTAAATATACTTAAATTGACTTCTTACATCCTAATCAAAAGCCTAGGATTTTTGTTTGCTTCCTTGATGGCATAAGACATTAAATGTTGGTGTTAGCATTCAGCTCTCACTAGCTACCTCACTTCTCTCCAAAAGGAGGCATTTTCTATTCAGTTTCAAGAGCATGAGACAATTGTGTCATGATTCCTGAGAAATGAAAAACAATTCACCTATCAATTTGTAAGTAAAGCAAAAGTAGTTTTTGGTTCCAATAGCTAATAAATAATGGATAAATCACTTTACTCTCAGGATGTAGTTGCCTCTTTGTAAAATGTAATAATGTCTTCCATTCAATAAGCCAAGTAAATAAACCAGACTGTCTGATAAGATAGATAGATATAGATATAGATATAGATATAATTTTAAAACCCAGTATTCACTTTTTTAATCTTAAGAAGAAACAAATGCAAATAGAATGACCATTTAAAAACATATATTTAAAAATAATGATGGTTTCCTCTAATTCCAGAAATAAATTCTCTGTATAGGGGAAACACTAAGTGTAACAGTTCCCTGATGTCTTTAAAGTCACTAGTCAAAAATCCTATTCTCAGGTTTCTTTCAACACTTACTATATCCCTTTTCTGATTTATTTTTTTCTAACACAGTATATATTTTAACTTATTCCTCTTTATTATTATCTGCCACCTTTGACTAGAAAGTAGCTCTTAAGAAGGCAGAACTTTAATATGCTTTGTTTGCTGCTCTATCCCTCGAGCCCAGTTAATGCCTGATATACACTGAACAACCAATAATAATAAGTAAATATTTGTCAAAATTACAGTTTCAAGAGTAATAGATAGCCAGATTATAGGGGACTTTCTTCATGCATCTTTCTTCATACATACATACATACATACATTTTCATTCATCTACTGTTTCAATAATAACTAAGTTATTATTGTACACTAAAAAATTATAGAGGTAGTTGATGTTTATACAATATCTTTGTTCTTGGAGTAGCATTTGAAAGTTTTAGGTGTGAGCCTTCCTTGGGTCATAAAAAAGTATCTCATGACATTCCATGTCTTCTTTGTGGACCTAGGTAACTTGAACCATGAAGAGCCAAGTTTGGAATTACAAGGAGATCAAAAAGTATGAAAATGCTTCATGTGGTCTTTTAAATGATTTCTCTCAGGTGCTGGATATCGCATAGTCATGGAGAAGGAATCACATTGTGATGTTGAAAAGATCTCAGAAATAATTCACTCTTATATTCCAGAAGCCACTGTGGAAAACTTTACTGGAGCTGAACTATCATTTTTCCTATCCAAAGAATATATACAGAGGTAAAGAGTCAAAGTTTTATATGGATGATTTGGGTGACCAGAAATCCTTTTTAATTTTCTATGTTTAGCAAACTTAGTGAGTAATATTTTGCCAATAAGCCAGACGTCCAATTACAGCTGTCTGTTGCTGACTAGATTTGAAAATTTTGTAGCTGAAGACTTCTCTCATTGAACAAAAGGATTTCCTCACAAGTTTAAGTTCACACAAAGCTTATTTGATTTTTTAAGTGTTTATTTAAATTCCAGTTAGTTAACATACAGTGTAGTATTAGTTTCAGGTATATAACATACTGATTCAATACTTATACCCAGTGCTCGTCACACAAGTGTACTCCTTAAACTCCATCACCTATTTAACCTGTCACTCTAACAATATCCCCTCTGGTAGCCATCAGTTTGCTTTCTACAGTTGAGTCCGTTTCTTGATTTGCCTCCTTTTTTTTTTTTTTGCTCATTATTCATTTGTTTCTTTGTCTTTTAAATTCCACATATGCAAGGAATACAAAACATTAACTCCAAGGAATACATGCTCCCCTCCATGTTTATAGCAGCACTATCAACAATAGCCAAATTATGGAAATACCCCAATATCCACTGACAGATGAATGGATAAAGATGTGGTGAGAGGAGTTAAGATGGCAGAGGAGTAGTGGGACCCTAAGTTTGTCCCATCTTTCAAACACAACTAGATAGTTACATAATTCTGGACACCTGAGAAACCAATTAGAGATCTGAGAAAACAAATGTTGCAAATCTACAAGTAGAAAAGCAAACATCCTTTGGAAGGTAGAAGTTGCAGTGTGATGTAGCTGAGAATATGGTGCAGGGAAGAAAGCCTGCCTAATGAGGCTACCTCAAAGTTTTACAAGCAGCAGAGTGTAGAATTGGAGCTTTTAGAAGTTTGCTATGGTAAGGGATGTGCCTGGCTTAAAGGAGCTCAGGTAGTGAAGCAGGGTGGAATCCCAGGTGTGACAATGTGGTCTGAGGTTTCCTGGGGTAACAAGAAGAACAGATGTTGCCTGAGTGCCACAGAGTTACCAAGCATAAGAGCATGGAAGCCAGCTGAGAACAGTGAGTCTAGGTGCCAGCTTTCTGCTCTGTGTTGCCGTAAACTGCGAACTGCTGTGCATTTCTGTGACTACTTTCCTGAGATGGGTCCGGCAAAAGGCAGAAGCATGGCAAGACCTTCCTCAGGATGAAGAGAATGAAGAATGCAGGTTCACATGGGGGAGACCTTAAAGTTTAGAGTTTTGAAACTTGCGTGCCTGAGATAAAAACCCTCAGTCACAGGCCAAGTGAACAGAGAGTTCTGATGGAAACTGGGGAGACAAGAGTGATTGCTTTTCCTTGAAGGCTCACTGAAGAGTTAGGGGTGGGGGGTATGAATTTTCAGCTCCATATTCATCATTTTTCTTTCTTTCTTCTTTTGGGATCTAGTTTATTGTAACAAACAGACCAAAACACACGCAGTATCCAGTTTTTTTTTTTTCTTTATTCTTTTCTAGACAGAATGACAAGATGGAAAATTTTGTCCTAAAAGTAAGAACAGAGGATGCCTGGGTGGCTCAGTTGGTTAAGCTGCTGCCTTCGGCTCAGGTCGTGATCCCAGGGTCCTGGGAACCTTGCATTGGGCTCCTTGCTCAGCAGGGAGCCTGTGCCTCTCTGTGGATCTGCCTGCTGCTCTACCTGCTTGTGTTCTCCCCCTTCCTGACAAATAAATAAATCTTCAAAAAATAATAATAAAAGTAAGAAAGGAAGTAGTACAGCCAGGGATTTAATCAATATAGATATAAATAAAATGTCTGAACTAGAATTTAATGTGATTATGAAGATACTAGCTGAGTTGAAAAAAGCATAGAAGACACTGGGGAATCACTTACTATAGAGATAAAAGAACTAATATCTAGTCAGACTGAAATTAAAAATGCTATTACCAAGAAGCAGTTCCAAGTGGAGACCATAAAAACAAAATGAACAAATCAGAAGAGTGAATCAGTGATCTAGAAGACAAAATTATGGAAAATAAGGAAGCTGAAAAGAAGAAGGAAAGAAAACTATTAGATCATGAAGGTAGATTTAAAGAACTCGGCAATTCCATGAAGTGAATATGAATATTATAGATGAAGAGTAGGAAAAGGGGCTGAAGGTTTATTTACCCAAGTTATAGCTGAGAATGTCCCTAATCTGGGGAAGGAAACAGGCCTTCAACTCCAAGAGGCACAAAGTAAAATCAACAAAAATACATCAACACTTCAACATACTATAGTGAAAGTTGCAAATTACAAAGATAAAGAGAAAATCCTGAAAGCCGTTTGGACAAGAGGTCCTTAACGTACAATGGTAGACACATAAGGCTGGCAGCAGACATGTCCACAGAGACCTGGCAGGCCAGAAAGGACTGGTATGATATTGTCAATGTACTAAATGGGGGGAAATATGCACCCAAGAATACTTTAGCCAGCAAGGCTCTCATTCAGAATAGAAGGAGAGAGAAAGGAATGTTGGAAAAGAAAACCAAAGCTGGAGGCATCACAATTCTAGACTTCAAGCTGTATTACAGAACACCAGTCATCGAGACAGTATGGTACTGACACTAAACAGACACATAGAACAATGAAACAGAGAACTCAGAAATAGACCCTCAACTCTCTAGTCAACTAATCTTTGACAAAAAGTAAAGAAAACCCAATGGAAAAAAGACAGTTTCTTCATCAAATGGTGTTGAAAAAATTGGACAGCCACATGCAGAAGAATGAAACTGGACCACTTTCTTACACCAGACACAAAAATAAATTCAAAATGGAAATCAAAATCCTAGAGGAGAACACAGGCGGCTACCTCTTTGACCTCAGCTGCAGTAACTTCTGGCATGACACATCTGGGAAGGCAAGGGAAACAAAAGCAAAAATGAACTATTGGGACCTCATCAAGATAAAAACCTTCTACACAGCAAAGGAAACAGTCAACAAAACTAAAAGACAACCTATGGAATGGGAGAAGATATTCACAAATATTACATAAAGAGCTAGTGTCCAAGCTCTATAAAGAACTTAACAAACTCAACATCCAAAAAACCAAATAATCCAGTCAAGAAATGGGCAGAAGACATGAACAAACATTTCTCCATAGAAGACATCCAGATTAACAGACACATGAAAAAAATGCTCATGAAAAAAACCTATGCCCCAGCTATTGTACTATTAGGTATTTATCCAAAGGATAGAAACATAGTGATTCAAAGGGTACCTGCTCCCCAATGTTTATAGCAGCAATGTCCACAATAGTCAAAATATGAAAAGAGTCCAGGTGTCCATTGACTGATGAATGGATAAAGAAGAGGTGAAAAGGTGGTTATGTGTGTGTGTGTGTATGTGTGTGTATATATATGTGTTTGTGCATAATGGAATACTGCTCAGCCATAAAAAGAATGAAATCTTGTCATTTCCAATGAGGTGGATGGAACTAGAGGTTATTATGCTAAGCAAAATAAGTCAGAGAAAGAAAAATACCATATCATTTCACTTACTTGTGAATTTTAAGATACAAAACAGATGAACATAGTGGGGAAACAAAAGAGGGGCAAACCAAGAAACACACTCTTAACTACAGAGAACAAACTGAGGGTTACTGGAGGAGAGGTGGGCAGGAGAATGGGTTAAATCGGTGATGGGTATTAAGGAGTGCACTTGTGATGAAGGCTGAGTGTTGTATGTAAGTGATAAATCACTAAATCCTGTACATTAAACTAATATTATACCATATGTTAACTAATTTGAATATAAATAAAAATTTGAAGAATGAACAAAATTTATTGATTAATGAAAAAAAGATTGTATTTCTGTGGTGTTGGTTATTTCTCCTCTCTCATTTGTGATTCTATTTATTTGAGTCCCTTCTTTTTCTTTTTGTTAAGTCTGGTGAGAGGTTTATCAATTTTATTAATTTTTTTCATAGAACCAGGAACGGTTTCATTGATCTGTTATTTTTAGCTTCTGTCTCATTTATTTCTGCTCTAAGCTTTATTATTTCCCTTCTTCTGCTGTCTTTAGGCTTGGTTTGTTTTTTTCTTTCTCTAACTCCTTTAGGTGTAAAGTTAGGTTGTTTATTTGAGATTGTTCTTGTTTCTTGATGTAAACTAGTATTGCTGTATACTTCCCACTTAGCACTGCTTTTGATGCACCCCAAAGGTTTTGGACCATCATGTTTTCATTTTCATGTACTTTTTATTTCTTATTTTATTTTATGGTTGACCCATTCATTGATTAGTAGCATGTTGTTTAAACTCCATGTATTTGTGCCCTGTCCAGATTATTTTTTCTTTTTTTTGACTTCTAGTTTCATAGTGTTGTGGTGGAAAATATGCATGGTATGATTTTATCTTTTTCTATTTGTTGAGGCCTGTTTAGTGACCTAATATGTGACTTATTCTGGAGAATGTTTCTTGTGCACTTGAAAAGAATGTGTATTCTGTTTTAGGATAGAATGTTCTGAATATATCTGTTAAGTCCATCTGGGTCATTCAAAGCCCTTGTTTCCTTGGTTTATTTTCTGTTTAGATAATATGTCAATTGATGTAATTGGGGTGTTAAAGTCCCCTACTGTTAATGTATTATTTTTAATTAGTTCCTTTATATGTATTATTAATCATTTATATATTTCTGTGCTCCCATGTTGGATACATAAATATTTACAATTATTATGTCTTCTTTGGGGATTGTCCCCTTTATGATTATATAGTGTGCTTCTTTGTATCTTGTTATGGTCTTTGTTTTAAAGTCAAGTCATCTGATATAAGTATTATTTTTAAAAAATTTTTATTAACATATAATGTATGATTAGCCCCAGGGGTACACATCTGTGAATCGCCAGGTTTACACACTTCACAGCACTCAGCATAGCACATACCTTCCCCAATGTCCATAACCCAACCACCCTCTCCCTATCCACCTAACCCAGCAACCCTCAGTTTGTTTTCTGAGATTAAGAGTCACTTATGGTTTGTCTCCCTCCTGATCCCATCCTGTTTCAATTATTCTTTTCTTACCCCCCAAAACCTCCACATTGCCTCTCAACTTCCTCACATCAGGGAGCTGTGATAGTTGTCGTTCTCTAATTGACTTATTTCACTAAACATAACCCCCTCTAGTTCCATCCACATTGTCGCAAATGGCAAGATTTCATTTCTTTTGATGGCTGCATAGTATTCCATTATACACACACACACACACACACACACACACACACACACACACCACATCTTCTTGATCCATTCATCTGTTGATGGACATCTAGGTTCTTTCCATAGTTTGGCTATTGTGGACATTGCTGCTATAAACATTCAGCTGCACATGCCCCTTCAGATCACTACATTCGTATCTTTAGGGTAAATACCCAGTAGTGCAATTCCTGGGTCATAGGGTAGCTCTATTTTCAACTATTTGAGGAACCTCCATGCTGTTTTCTAGAGTGGTTGCACCAGCTTGCAGTGTAGGAGGGTTCCCCTTTCTCCGCATCCTCGCTAGCATCTGTCATTTCCTGGCTTGTTAATTTTAGCCATTCTGACTGGCATGAGGTGGTATATCATTGTGGTTTTGATTTGTATTTCCCTGATGCCAAGTGATGTGGAGCACTTTTTCATGTGTCTGTTGGCCATCTGGATGTCTTCTTTGCAGAAATGTCTGTTCATGTCCTCTGCCCATTTCTTGATTGGATTATTTGTTCTTTGGGTATTGAGTTTGATAAGTTCTTTATAGATTTTGGATACTAGCCCTTTATCTGATATGTCGTTTGCAAATATCTTTTCCCATTCTATCAGTTGTCTTTTGGTTTTGTTGATTGTTTCCTTGGCTGTGCAAAAGCTTTTGATCTTGATGAAGTCCCAATAGTTGATTTTTGCCCTGCTTCCCTTGCCTTGGGTGAGGTTTCTAGGAAGAAGTTGCTGCAGCTGAGATTGAAGAGGTTGTTGTCTGTGTTCTCCTCAATGATTTGGATGGATCCCTTTCTCACAATGAGGTCTTTCATCCATTTGGAGTCTATTTTTGTGTGTGATGTAAGAAAATGGTCTAGTTTCATTTTTCTACATGTGGCTGTCCAATTTTCCCAACACCATTTGTTGAAGAGACTGTCTTTTTTCCATTGGGCATTCTTTCCTGCTTTGTCAAAGGTTAGTTGACATAGAGTTAATGGTCCATTTCTGGGCTGTCTATTCTGTTCCATTGATCTATGTGTCTGTTTTTGTGCCAGTACCATACTGTCTTGATGACGACAGCTTTGTAATAGAGCTTGAAGTCTGGAATTGTGATGCCACCAACTTTGGCTTTCTTTTTGAATATTCCTTTGGCTATTCGAAGTCTTTTCTGGTTTTATATAAATTTTAGGATTGTTTGTTCTATTTCTATGAAAAAAATGGATGGGATTTTGATAGGGATTGCATTAAATGTGTAGATTGCTTTAGGTAGAATAGACATTTTCACAATATTTGTTCTTCCAATCCATGAGTATGGAACATTTTCCTTCACTTTGTGTCTTCCTCAATTTCTTTCATGAGTACTTTATAGTTTTCTGAGTATAGATTCTTTGCCTCTTTGGTTAGGTTTATTCCTAGGTATCTTATGGTTTTGGGTGCAATTGTAAATGGGACTGACTCCTTAATTTCTCTTTCTTCTGTCTTGCTGTTGGTATAGAAATGCAACTGATTTCTGTGCATTGATTTTATATCCTGACACTTCACTGAATTCCTGTATGAGTTCTAGCAGTTTTGGATGGAATCTTTTGGGCTTTCCACATAAAGTATCATATCAGCGGCAAAGAGTGAGAGTTTGACTTCTTCTTTGCCAATTCAGATGCCTTTTATTTCTTTTTGTTGTCTCATTGTTGAGGCTAGGACTTCAAGTACTATGTTGAATAGCAGTGGTGACAGTAGACAGCCCTGCTGTGTTCCTGACCTTAGGGGAAAAGCTCTCAGTGTTTCCCCATTGAGAATGATATTCGCTGTGGATTTTTCATAGATGGCTTTGATGATATTGAGGAATCTACCCTCTATGCCTACACTGTGAAGAGTTTTGATCAGGAAGTGATGCTGTGCTTTGTCAAATGCTTTTTCAGCATCTATTGAGAGTAACATATGGTTCTTGTTCTTTCTTTTATTAATGTATTGTATCACATTGATTGATTTGCAGATGTTGAACCAACCTTGCAGCCTCAGAATAAATCCCACTTGGTTGTTGTGAATAATACTTTTAATGACTTGTTGGATCCTATTGGCTAGTATTTTGGTGAGAATTTTTGCATCCATCTTCATCAGGAATATTGATCTGTAATTCTATTTGATGGGTTCTTTGGTTTTGGGATGCATGTAATGCTGACCTCATAAAATGAGTTTGGAGGTTTTCCTTCCATTTTTATTTTTTGGAACAGTTTCAGGAGAGTATGTATTAATTCTTCTTTAAATGTTTGGTAGAATTCCCCTGGGAAGCTGTCTGGCCCTGGGCTCTTGTTTGTTGGGAGATTTTTGATGCCTGCTTCAATCTCCTGACTGGTTATGGGTCTTTTCAGGTTTTCTGTTTCTTCCTGGTTCAGCTCTGGTATTTTATATGTCTCTAGGAATGCATCCATTTCTTCCCAGATTGTCAAATTTGCTGGCGTATAATTGCTCAAAATATGTTCTTTTTTTTTAAAGATTTTATTTATTTATTTGACAGGCAGAGATTACAAGTAGGCAGAGAGGCAGGCAGAGAGAGAGAGGAGGAAGCAGGCTCCCCGCTGAGCAGAAAGCCCGATGCGGGGCTCGATCCCAGGACTCTGGGACCATGACCTGAGCCAAAGGCAGAGGCTTTAACCCACTAAGCCACCCAGGCACCCCAAAATATGTTCTTATAATTGTTTGTATTTCTTTGGTGTTTGTTGTGATCTCTCCTCTTTCATTCATAATTTTATTTATTTGGGTCCTTCTCTTTTCTTTTTGATAAGTTTTGCCAGGGGTTTATCAATCTTATTCATTCTTTCAAAGAACCAGCTCCTCCTTTCATTGATTGTTCTACTGTTCTTTTGGTTTCTATTTCATTGCTTTCAGCTCTGATCTTTATTATTTCTCTTCTGCTGAATTTGGGCTTTCTTTGTGTTCTTCCTCCAGCTGCTTTAGGTGTAGGGTTAGGTTGTGTACTTGAGACCTTTCTTGTTACTTGAGAAAGGCTGTATCACTATATATTTTCCTCTCAGGACCACCTTTGCTGTGTCCCACTGTGTCCCACATATTTTGAACAGTTGTGTTTTCATTTTCATTTGTTTCCAGGAATTTTTTCAATTCTTCTTTAATTTCCTGGTTGGCCCATTCATTCTTCAGTAGGATGCTCTTTAGCCTCCATGTATTTGAGTTCTGTCCAACTTTCCTCTTGTTATTGAGTTCTAGTTTCAGAGCATTGTCGTCTCAAAATATGCAGGGAATGATCCCAAACTTTTGATACTGGTTGAGATCTGATCTGTGACCCAGGATGTGATCTATTCTGGAGAATGTTCCATGTGCACTAGAGAAGACTGTGTATTCTGTTGCTTTGGGATGGAATGTTCTGAATATATCTGTGATGTCCATCTGGTCCAGTGTGTCTTTTAAGACCTTTATTTCCTTGTTGATCTTTTGCTTGGATGCTCTGTCCATTTCAGTGATAGGGGTGTTAAAGTCCCCTACTATCCCTACTATTATTGTATTATTGTCAATGTGTTTCTTTGATTTTGTTATTAATTGGTTTATATAGTTGGCTGCTCCCATGTTAAGGGCATAGATATTTAAAATGGTTAGATCTTCTTATTGGACAGACCCTTTGAGTATGATATAGTGTCCTTCCCCATCTCTTATTATAGTCTTTGGCTTAAGATCAAATTTATCTGATATAAGGATTGCCACCTCAGCTTTCCTTTGATGTCCATTCGCATGGTAAATTGTTTTCCACCCCCTCACTTTAAATCTGGAGGTGTCTTTGGGTCTAAAATGAGTTTCTTGTAGACTGCATATTGATGGGTTTTATTTTTCTATCCATTCTCATACCTTATGTCTTTTGATTGAGACATTTAGCCCATTTACACTCAGGGTAACTATTGAAAGATACGAATTTAGTGCCATTGAATTGCCTGTAAGGTGACTTACTGTATACTGTCCTTGTTCCTTTCTGATCTACTACTTTTAGGCCTTCTCTTTGCTTAGGGGACCCCTTTCAATATTTCCTGTAGGGCTGGTTTGATGTTTGCAAATTCTTTTAATTTTTGTTTGTCCTGGAAGCTTTTTATCTCTCCTTCTACTTCTTTCAGTGATAGCCTAGCTGAATACAGTATTCTTGTATCCAGCTAGGACACAAGAATATCCTTTTATCTTGTCCTTTCTGGCCTGCTAGGTCTCTGTAGATAGGTCTGCTTCCAATCTAATATTTCTACAGTTGTATTTTACAGACCTCTTGTCCCGAGCTGTTTTCAGGATTTTTCTCTTTGTCACTGAGACCTGTAAGTTTTACTGTTAGATGACAAGGTGTGGACCTAATTTTATTGATTTTGAGGGGGGTTCTCTGTGCCTCCTGGATTTTGATGCTTGCTCCTTTTGCCAAATTAGGTAAATTCTCTGCTGTAATTTGCTCCAATATACCTTCTGCCCCTCTCTTCTTCTTCTTCTTCTTCTTCTTGGATCCCAATTATTCTAATATTGTTTCATCTTATGGTATCATTTATCTCTTGAATTCTCCCTTCATAGTCCAAAAGTTGTCTCTCTTTTGCTCAGTTTCTTTATTCTCCATAATTTGGTCTTCTATATCACTAATTCTCTCTTCTGCCTCATTTTTGAGTAAAAGAAGTAGGAGACTCCATTTTTTATTGCACCTCATTAATAGCTTTTTTTATTTCAACTTGGTTAGACTTTAGTTCTTTTATTTCTCTAGAAAGGGATTTTATTTCTCCAGAAAGGGATTCTCTAATATCTTCCATACTTTTTTTCAAGCCCAGCTAGCACATTGATAATCATCATTCTGAACTCTAGTTCTGACATATTACTAATGTCTGTATTGATTAAACCCCTAGCCATTGGTACTGCCTCTTGGTCTTTTTTTGTGGTGAGCTTTTCTGCCTCATCATTTTATCCAGATAAGAACAGATGAATGAGGGAACAAGATTCTAAAAAGGTAGCAATGACTCCATAAAAATATACACTAACCAAATCAGAAGAGACCCAAAACCAGGGGGAGAAGAAAGTGGAAAAAAAAGAAAAATTATATATGTATATATATACCTATATATATCTATCTGTCTGTCTATCTATCTATCTATCTTTATAGACAGATAGATGTTAGACTGGTGAATGGAACAAGTGGCTGACTCTTGATTTCGGCTCAGGTAATGATCACAGGGTCCTGGGGTGAGCCCTGTGTAGGGAAGCAGGGAGTCTGCTTCTCTCCCTCTCCCTCTGCCTCCTACCCCCCTGCTCACTCTTTTCTCTCTCTCTCTCTCAAATAAATAAATAAATATTTTTTTAAAAAAAAAGGTTAAACATAGACTTACCATATGATTCAGCAATTCCACTTCTAGGTATATACCAACAAAAATTGAAAGTAAGAACTTGAACAGGTGTTTGCACACCATTGCTCATAACAGCATTATTCATAAAATCCAAATGATAAAAAATACCCAAATGTCCCACAAATAAATGGATAAGCCACATGTTGTATTATCCATACAATGATTATTATTCAGCCTTAAAAAGGAATGAATTCTTATACATTCTACAAAAGATTTGAATTAGAAAGAATTATGCTAAGTGAAATAAGTCAGACACAAAAGGATTCCATTTTATAGGATGCACTTAGGAAAACTCAAATTGACAGAAAGTAAAAGTGAAGCTTAAGGAAGGAATAGAAAATTACTGTTTAATGGGTACAGAATTTTAGTCTAGGATCTTAGGATAGATAGTTCTGGAAATGGATGGTGGTAATGGTTGCAAATGTGCTTAATGCTGCTTGAATTGATGAAATAATACATGTAATGTTTCTTATATTTTTCACAATAAAAACTTTTAAGAGAACAATAGGGAGGAATACATTTGGAAATAAAATTAAATATTAACTGAAAGTGTTCATATATTTTAAAAATTCAATTTGCTAGAATATAAAATGAACAACAGCAGAAAAGAAAATGTATCTAGACTAGTGCTAGTTCCTTCTTCTCTTCTTCCTCTCCTTTCAGGTTTGAAGCTCTGATTAATGACCTAGAAAAAAACCAAAAAGAGCTGGGCATTGCCAACTTTGGTGCTTCAATCACTACCATGGAAGAAGTCTTCAATAAGTGAGTGATAATGACCTTTAAAAAAAAATAACAAATTTCCACCCCTAAATTGTCAGTTGGAGAGCAAACTCCACCCTCTTCTTATTGGAATGAAATAATCACAGTTACGGATTTTTTCAACTATGTTACTATTTTATGTTAATGCACTTATATATATTCAGCTGAGAGTATGTAAAGATTTTGGGCTTGGGCCTTGATACATGTGTCTTTGTGGTAGATGTTTAAGAGTTAGTCAAGAAAAAGAATATCTATGTTGTCATAGGAAAAGTACTAGTTCAACTTGAAATCTATACTAGAAATTACTTAAAATTTTTAACCTAACCATGTTTTCATAATTTGTTTAATTGATGCATGATTTGTTTGGTTTCTTGCACTGTAAAAAAAAAAGAAAAGTTCAAAATGAATATGTCAAGGGAGTTCAGACTGTCACTAGGCAAAATAGGCTGACTATCTTTCAAAAGATTTCCCAAAATGTCCTTTTTCTGGTAAGGTTATGACAGAGCTATATCTAAACTTCATTCTCTCAGACTCAGTGTTTTAATATTGTCAGTGTCTCAGAATTGACTTGGTGTAATTTATTCACATGATTTAGGTTTGCAGAAAACTTTTATAAATTAAAATGCCACTTGATTTATGATAAATAAGTTATAATAAGCAAAATTTATAATAAGAAATTGCCTGTTGGCTATTCAAGCAGATGTTCTTTTGTCTATTCTAGGCAAGCTACATAGGGAGAAAAGTTATAGTGAGAAACTTCCTTTGTGAATACAGCTAGAACAAACTCCTTAAGGACAGAGACCAAGTTTGTTTTGTTTGCTGACAATACTTGGTGCCACAAATGGTGTCACAAAATAGATACTCAAAATAGTTCTCAGATGAATGAATGAATCAATCAATACTATTTAAGCCATTAACTGCACAATAGGTGCTTTACCTACCACTGGGAACTACAGTTTAAAACCATAGGCCAACACCATGGTATCTGGGTTGTCTTTCTATTTAGGGCCTCTGCCCATTTTTTTTCTTTCAAATCTTTATTTAAATTTTAATTAACATATAGTGCAATATTGGTTTCTGGAATAGAATTCAGTGGTTCATCACTTACATACAACACCCAGTGCTTATAACAAGTGCCCTCTTTAAAACCCACACCCATCTACCCTATCCCCCACCCACCTCCCTCTATCAGCCCTCAGTTTGTTCTCTATCCTTAAGAGTCTTTTATTGTTTATTTTCCTGCCTCTTTTTCCTTTCCCCTCCCCCTCCCAAATATTCATCTGTTTTGTTTCTTAAATTCCACATATGAATGAAGTCATATGCTATTTGTCTTTCTCTGACTGACTTACTTTGCTTAGCATAATACACTCTAGCTCCATCCACATTGCAAATGGCAAGGTTTCATTCTTTTTGATAGCTGGGTAGTATTCCATTGTGTATTTATACCACATCATCTCCATCCATTCATCAGTCGAGGACATTTGGGCTCTTTCCATAGTTTGGCTATTGTTGATAATGCTGCTGTGAACATTGGGGTTCATGTGCCCTTCTGAATCTGTATATCTTTTGTGTAAATACCTAGTAGTGCAATAGCTAGATCATAGGGTATTTCTATTTTTAATTTTTTAAGGAACCTCCATACTGTTGTCCAGAGTGGCTACACCAGTTTGCCTCCCCACCTAAAGGAAAGAGGGTTCCCTTTTCTTCACATCCTCACCAGCATCTGTTGTTTCCTGTATTGTTAATTTTAGCCATTTCGATAGGTGTGATGTGGTATCTCATCATGGCTTTGATTTGTATTTTCCCGATGATGAGTGTTGTTGAGCATTTTTTCATGTGTTTTCCATCTGGATGTATTTTTGGAAAAGTGTCTATTCATGTCTTCTGCCCACTTCTTGAATTGATTATTTGTTTTTGGGGTGGTGAGTTTGATATATTCTTTATAGATTTTAGATACTAACCCTTTATCAGGTATGAATTTGCAAATATCTTCTCCCATTCTGTAGGCTACCTATTAGTTTTGTTGATTGTTTCCTTTGCTGTGCAGAAGCTTTTTACCTTGATGAAGTCCCAGTACTTCACTTTTGCTTTTGTTTCCATTTCTCAGCCACAGCCAAGGTCAAAGAGGTTGCTGCCTGTATTTTCCTCTCATATTTTGATAGTTTCTTGTCTCCCATTTAGGTCTTTATCCATTTTGAATTTATTTTTGTATGCGGTGTGAGAAAGTGGTCCAGTTTCATTTTTCTGCGTGTGACTGTCCAGTTTTCCCATTATCATTTGTTGAAGAGACTGTCTTTTGTCCACTGGATATTCTTTCCTGCTTTGTCAAAGATTGGTTGACCATATAGTCATATGGGTCCATTTATGACTTTTCTATTCTGTTCCATTGGTCTATATGTCTGTTTTTGTGCCAGTATCATACTGTGTTGATGACTACAGTTTTAAAATATAGCTTGAAATCTGGAGTCATGATGCCTCAAGTTTTGTTTTTCTTTTTCACAATCATTTTAACTCTTTGGGCTCTTTTCTGTTTCCATACAAATTTTAGGGTTGTTTGTTCTAGCTCTCTGAGACATGCTGGTGGCATTTTGATAGAGATTGCATTAAATGTGTATATTGCTTTGGGTAGTATAGATGTTTTAAGTGTTTGTTCCTCCAATCCATGAGTATGGAATGCTTTTCCATTTCTTTGTGTCCTCTTCAATTTCTTTCACAAGTGTTCCGTAGTTTTCAGAGTACAGATCTTTTAATTCTTTTGTTAGGCTTGTTCCTAAGTATCTTATTCATTTTAGTGCAGTTGTAAACAGGATTTTCTTGTTTTCTTTTTTCCTGCCTCATTATTGGTGTATAGAAATGCAACAGATTTCCATGTATTGACTTTATATCCTGGACTTTATTGAATTTGTGTATTAGTTCTAGCAATTTTTTGGTGGGGTCTTTTAGGTTTTCTACATAGAGTATCATGACGCTAGCTGTAGGTCTTTCATATATGGCCTTTGTGATGTTGAGGTACATTCTTTCTATCTCTACTTTGTTGAGGGTTTTTATCAAGAATGGATACTGTATTTTGTCAAATGCTTTTTCTGCATCTTTTGAGAGGATCATTTGATTCTTATCCTTTCTTGTATTAATGTGTTGTAACGGGTTGATTGAATTGTGAATATTGAACCAGCCCTGCTACAAATCTGATTCATATTCCCTTATCGGCCAAGGACTTTTTTCCCCCATGCTGCTTTCAGGATTCTTTCCTTATCTGTGTATTTGTGAATTTGACTATGATATGCCTTGGTGATGGCCATATTTTGTTGAATTTAATGGGAGTTCTCTGTACTTCTTGGATTTTGAGGTCTGCGTCCTTCCCCAGATTAGGGAAGTTTTCAGCTATAATTTTCTCAAGTTAACCTTCTCCCCCTTTTTCTCACTTTTCATCTTCTGGGACACCTATGATGTGAATGTTATTCCATTTTAATAAGTCTCTGAGTTCCTGAAATCTACCTTCATCATCCATTACCTTTGTTTCTCTCTTCTTTTGAACTTCATTTTTTCATAGTTATATCTTCTATAATACTGATTCATTCCTCTGATTCATCCATCCTTGTTGTTATGGCATCCATTTGGGTTTGTATTTTTAATTTAGGCTTGACTGGATTTTAGGTCCTTTATCTCTGTAATAAAGGATTCTATGGTGTCTTCTATGCTTTTGAAAGTCCATCTAGTATCCTTATAATTGTTCTTTTAAAATCTATTTCAGACATCTTACTTATATCTGTATTGATTAAATCTCTAGCCATCACATCTTCCTGGTCTTTCTTTAGGGGTGAATTCCTCCATCTTGTCATTTTGGAGGTCAGAAAGAAAGAAAGAAAAGAAAAATTTTTTAATTAAAAATAAATAAATAAAAGAAGCTAGGTATGTTTTGGTCTGCTTGTTGAGACAATCTTGAGAAAAAAAAGAAAGAAAAAATAAAAATTAAAAAATAACAAAAAATACAATAAAACAAAATTTAAAAATTTAAACAAAAATTTAAATTTTAAATTTAAAAATTTAAAAAACAAAAATTTAAAATTTAAAAATTGTTCAGAAAACAAACAAAAACCCAAAAGAAGCTAGATCCTGTTTCCCACAAAACTGAAGCTTTGTCACATTCTGTAATCAATAGTGTTGGTGCATGGAGAGGTTTGTGCTAGTCTTCTGGGTGAGGGGTCTGCTGCTCCAATTCTTTGGTGGATTTGTCCTAGTGGAGATGCACCAGGAGGGCTCAGCAGGGTGCGGCTTGGTATAGCAGCTCCATTGTCCACTTGGTGGCTCTGTTAAGCAAACTGAGGTTGATCATTGCTGGTGGAAAAGGTCATAAAATGGCTTCTCCCCCCAAAATAAATAAATAGATGGATAATAGATAGATAGATAGATGATAGATAGATAGATAGATAGATAGATAGATAGATAGATAAATGGCTTTGTCCAGCTTTCTTGTCTCCCCAGCGGGAAGTTCTGCCCACAGCTCTTCAGGAAGCCCTCAGAGATGTGCAAAGAGTCACCCTTCCTGTGTCAGATCCCTGCCTTCACCCTGTCCTTGACTGAGCTGTCCGCCTGCCAAGTGGTACAGTACTCCTGTGTTTTATCTCAGGGACTTCTCTGTTTCAAAACCCCACACTTCAGAAACCCCCTCCACAAGGACGGTGCTGATCCTCGCAGGGAGGGCCTCCCTCCAGTACTGGTTTATCTCAGAAACAGTCTGTGGTAAATTTTAACACACAGCCAGGTTTTGCTACCCTCAGCTGGTGTCTTGTTCCTTTACTGGTGAATCCTGCAGCTCAGTGGCACCCACAGGAGATGTTGCCCATGCAGAGGCCATATCAACTCTACCAAATGCACTCCAACCAGGGGAATCGCTTCTCCCTGTGCAACTCAGAGGATCCTCAGACCGGGCTGGGGCTCCACCCTGCTTTCCCGCAGGAGGACCACCAGGCACAACCCTGGCTATGGTGCTGACCTCCCAAGCTTCAGACTGCATGCTGTGCTGTTTTTAAAAACTGGTGGTATTGAAGCCCTCTCCTTTTTCCCATTCACTGGTTTTGGGGAACACTTTTCTTGTGCAGTCTCCTGTGTGTTTTCAGTCTTGTCTTTTCTTTTTTTTTCCTTCATTCTTTATCTCTCTCATTCTCTCCTGCTACTACCTCCCTTATCAGGGCTCCCTCCCCTGTGCAGCGCCCGTGGTTCTTTTCTCCCATGAATCAATTCTTCACAGTTCCTATCTTCCACCAGTTGTTTTTACTGTTTACAGAGGTGCAGCTTTGTTTTCTGAGACTTCCAATCGATTTCTTGGGTGTCCAGAATTATTTAATATTCATCTAGCTGTGTTCAAGGAAGGAGGCAAGCTTTGGGTCCCCCTCTCCTCCACCATCTTAACCCTGGGCCCTCCTCATTTTTAATAGGATTACTTTGTTTCCTTGGTGTTAATTTGTTTAAGTTCTTTATATATTTTGGGTATTAAACCCTTATCAGACAAAACATTTGCAATTATCTTCTCCCATTCAGTAGGTTGCCTTTTTGTTTTATTGATTGTTTCCTTTGCTGTACAGAGGTTTTTATTTTGGTTTGTCCCAATAATTTATTTTTGCTTTGTTTCCCTTGCCAGAGGAGACATATCTAGAAAAATGTTCCCAAGACTGATGTCACAGAGATTACTGCCTATATTTTCTTCTAGCAGTTTTACAGTTTCTGGTCTTACATTTAGGTCTTTAATGCATTTTGAGTTTATTTTTGTTTATGGTGTAAGAAAGTGGTCCAGTTTCATTCTTTTACATGTAGCTGTCTAGTTTTCCCAGCACAATTATTCAAGAGACTGTCTTTTCCCCATTGTATATTCTTGCTTCCTTTGTCATAGATGAATTGACCATATGAGAGTGGGTTTATTTCTAAGCTTTCTATTCAGTTCTGTTCTATTCCATTGACCTACATGTCTGTTTTTGTGACAGTACTGTACTGTCTTGATTACTACAGCTTTTTAGTATATTATGAAATCTAGGATTATGATACCTCCAGCTTTGTTCTTCTTTCTCAAGATTGCTTTTGCTATCTGGGGTCTCTTGTGGTTCCATACAAATTTTAGGATTATTTGTCCTAGTTTTGTGGAAAATGTCATTGGTATTTTGGTAGGGATTTCATTGAAACTGTACGTTGCTTTGGTTAGTATTGACATTTTAATAATATTAATTCTTCCAGTCTGTGAGCATGGAATACCTTTCCATTTGTTTGCATCCTCCTTAATTTTTTTTCTTCTTTTTTTTTTTTATTATGTTCAATTAACCAACAGTACATCTTTGGTTTTTGATGTAGTATTTTATACCTTTCAGAGTACAGGTCTTTCACCTCCTTGGTTAAGTTTATTTCTAAGTATTTTATTACTTTGGATGGAATCATAAATGGGATTGTTTTCTTAATTTCTCTTTCTGCTACCTCATTATTACTGTAAGGGATATATATAGATCTGTCATATACAGATTTCTGTATATTAATTTTGTATCCTCTGACTTTACTGAATTCATTTATCAGTTCTAATAGTTTTTTGGTGCAGTCTTTAGGGTTTGCTATATATAGTTTTAGGTTATCTGCAAATAATGGAAGTTTAAGACTTCCTTACCAATTTGGATGCCTTTTTTTTTTTGTTGTTCTCTGACTGATGCAGCTAGAACTGCTAGTCCTATGTTGAATAAAAGTAGTGAGAATGAACTTCCTTGTCTTGTTCTTGATCTTAAAGGAAAAGCTGTCCATTTTTCACTATTGATTATAATGTTAACTCTGAGTTTTTCATAAATGGCCTTTATGATGTTGAGCTATGTTCCCTCTAAACCCACTTTGTTGAGATTTTTTATTGTGAAATCATGTTGTATTTTTTCAAATGCTTTTTCTGCATCTATTGACATGATCATGTGGTTTTTATTCTCTCTGTTATTAATGTAATGTGTCACATTGATTTGCAAATATTGAACCACACTTGCATCTCTGGAAAAAATCTTTCTTGTGAAGAATGATTTTTCAAATGTATTGTTGTATTTGGTTTTCTAATATTTTGTTGAGGGTTTTTTCACCTATGTTCATCAGAGATATTGGGCTATACTTTTCTTTTTTTGTAGTGTCTTTCTCTGATGCTGGTATCAGGGTAATGTTGGCCTCATAAAATGAATTTGGGAGTTTTCTGTTCTCTTCTGTTTTTTGGAATAACTTGAAAAGAATAGGTGTTAACCCTTCTTTAAATGTTCAGCATAATTCACCTGTAAAGCCATCTTTTGCTTATTAAGGGTTTTTTGATACCTTACTCAACTTCATTACTAGTAATCTCTCAGTTCAAATGTTTATTTCTTCCTGATTCAGCTTTAGAAGATTATGTTTTTAGGAATTTATCTAGAAATTCTTATAGGTTGTCCTGTTTATTGGCATACGGTTTTCAAGGTATTCTCATATGCTTTGTATTTCTATGATGTCAGTTGTTGTTGAGTCTAGGTAAAGATTTATCACTTTTCAAAGAATCAGCTTCTGGTTTCATTAATCTTTTCCATTTCTTTTAGTCTCTGTTTCATTTATTTCTGCTCTAATGTTTGTTATTTTTTTCTACTAGCTTTGCACTTCAATCTTATTTTTGTAGCTTTCTTAGATACAATGTTAGGTTATTTATTTGAGATTTTCTTCTTTCTTGAGGTAGACGTGTAATGCTATACACTTCCTTCTTAGAACTGCTTTTGCTGTGTCACAAAGATTTTGGACTGTTGTGTATTCATTTTTTTTTTGGTCTCCATGTATGTTTAAATTTTCCCTTTGATTTCCTGTTTGGCCCATTCATCATTTAGTAGCATGTTGTTTACCCTCCTTTTATTTGTGTTCTTTCCAGATTTTTTCTTGTGATTGATTTCTAATTTCATGCCATTTTGATCAGAGAAGATGCTTGATATGATTTCAGTTTCTTAACTTTATCAGGTTTTGATTTATGGCCTAATATGTGATCTGTTCTGGATAATGTTCCATGTGCTTTTAAAAAGAATATGTATTCTATTGTTTGGGGATGGAATATTCTGTATATATCTGTTAGGTCCATCTGATCTAATGTGTAATTCAAAGCCACTGTTTCCTTGTTGCTTTTCTGCCTAGATGATCTATCTACCCATTGATGTGAATGGGATATTAAAGTTCCCTAGAATTATTGTATTACTGTCCATTTCTCACTTTATGTCTATTAATAATTGTTTTATGTATTTAAATGCTTCTATAATGGGTATGTAAATATTTTAATCACAATAGACATTTATTTAAAGTAATACATTTGTAGCTCAAATAGTTCCAAATTGTATGAGTCAGGTTTATCCAACTTATTTTTTTTAACTTTATTTTTTTTCAGTGTTCCAAGATTCATTATTTATGCATCACACCCAGTGTTCAATGCAATACGTGCCCTCCTTAATACCCACCACCAGGCTCACCCAACCCTCTACCCTCTTTCCCTCCAAAACCCTCAGTTTGTTTCTCAGAGTCCACAGTCTCTCTTGGTTTGTCTCCCCCTACGATTTGCCCAACTCACTTCTCCTCCCCTCCTCCCAATGTCCTCCATGTTATTCCTTATGCTCCACAAGTAAGTGAAACCATATGATAATGGACTCTCTCCATTTGACTTATTTCACTCAGCGTAATCTCCTCCAGTCCTGTCCATGTTGATACAAAAGTGGGTACTCATCCTTTCTGACGGAGGCATAATATACCATTGTATATATGGACCATATCTTCTTTATCCATTCATCTGTTGAAGGGCATCTTGACTCTTTCTACAGTTTGGCGACAGTGGCCATTGCTGCTATGAACACTGGGGTACAGATGGCCCTTCTTTTCACTACATCTGTATCTTAGGGGTAAATACCCAGTAGTGCAATTGCAGGGTTATAGGGTAGCTCTATTTTTAATTTCTTAAGGAATCTCCACACTGTTTTCCAAAGTGGCTGCAACAACTTGCATTCCCACCAACAGTGTAAGAGGGTTCCCCTTTCTCCACATCCTCTCCAACACTTGTTGTTTTCTGTATTGTTAATTTTGGCCATTCTAACTGGTGTAAGGTGGTATCTTGATGTGGTTTTGATTTGAATCTCCCTGATGGCTAATAGGTTTATCCAACTTATTAAATATATTTGAGGACAGCTACAACCACAGATTTCAATTCCATGATTATTTCTTTGCCCATTCTTCTCTCTCTTTTCTTTCCCAAATAACTCTTTCAGATATGGATCAAGGTAGACTTTGTCTTCCTCATATTTTGTCCAATGCTTTTTAGGCAAGATACTCTGCTTCATGGTCAGGTCCATTATTCTCTTAATGTGAAACATCCTGTCATTATAAAGTTCCCAGGAAGCCTTATTAAGGTGTCTTTCATATCATCATTCTCGTATATTGTATCATCTTACATTGACACCTGTTTATTGAACCCTGCAGCATTGTAAAACCATTTTTTAATATCCTCGAGCCACTGGCTTGATGTTACTATAGCAGGACTGCACACCATTTTGACCTGAAACTGCAAGGGGCATAGATATTTACAACTGTTATATTCTCTTGTCACATGCTTCCCTTTATCATTATGTATTTCTCTTCTTTATCTTTTGCTACAGCCTATTTAAAAATCAATGATGTCTGATATAAGTACTACCATTCTGGTTTACTTTTTCTTCCACTTAACGTGTTAGATGTTTTTCTAGCCCTTCACTTTCAGTCTGTACATGTCTTTAGGTCTGAAGTGAGTCTCTTGTAGGCAGCATATAGATCTATTCAGTCACCCTTTGTCTTTTTATTGGAGCATTTACTCCATTTAATTTAAAGTAACTATTGATAAGTATATATTTGTTGCCATTTTATTCATTTTTTTAGTTGCTTTTGTACTTCACTTCTTCTTTCTTCTTGTTCTTTTCCCTTATGGTTTCTTGGCTTTGTTTAGCCTTATGTTTGGATTCCATTCTCTTTATTTTTTTTTGTTTATCTGTTATAGGTCTTTTATTTGTAGTTATCATTGCTATTACATTCATATATAACATCTTATGTGTGTAGAAGTCTATATTAATTTGATGGTTGCATAAGTTTGAACACATTCAAAAAGCACTAAATTTTTACCTCTCCCTATGTCTTCATGTATACAATGTGCATATGTTACATTGTTATATTTTGTGCATCCCTTGGACTGATTTTTGTAGACATAATTGGTTACTACTTTTACGTTTTAAACTCCATACTGGCTTTATAAGTGATTGATATACTACCTTTATTATATATTTATTTTTTCCTGTGAAATTTTTTTCTTTTTGTAATTTTCTTCTAGTTATGGCCTTTTCTTTCCACTGAAGGAATTCCCTTTAACATTTCTCTTGTAAGGTTTATTTAGTGGTGATGAACTCTTTGAACTTTTGCTTTTATCTCTCCTTTTATTCTGAATGATAACCTTGCCAGGTAGAGTATTCTTGGTTGCAGGGTTTTTTCCTTTCAATGCTTTGAATATATTATGCCCCTCCCTTCTGGCCTGCAAGTTTCTGCAAAAAATCAGCTGATAGCCTTATGGGCTATTTCTTGTATGTAACTGTTTTCATTTTTCTTGCTGCTTTTTTTTTGTTTGTTTGTTTTAGAGATTTTATTTACTTATTTGACAGCCAGATATCACAAGTAGGCAGAGAAGCTGGGCGGGGGTTAGGGGGAAGCAGGCTCCCTGCTGAGCAGAAAGCCCAACTTGGGGCTCGATTCCAGGACCCTGAGATCATGACCTGAGCTGAAGGCAAAGGCCCAACCCACTGAGCCACCCAGGTGCCCCTTTCTTGCTGCTTTTAAAATTCTCTTTATCATGACTTTTTGTTATTTTAATTATGTTTTGTCCTGGTATAGGCCTACTTGGGTTAATCTTGTTAGGGGATATCTGAACTTCCTCAATCCAGCTGTTTGTCTCCTCCCTTCCTTAGGGAAGTTTTTAGCTATTATTTCCTCAATAAATTTTCTGCCTTCTCGCTCTCTTTTCCTTCTGATATGATATGAATGTAATTGTGTTTGATGATGTCAACAGAGTCCCCTTAACTTAAACTCATTTCTTATTTTATGTTTTCCTTTTAGCTGTTTGGCATGGTTGGTCTCCAGGACCCTATCTTTCATCTCACTGATTCATTTTTCTGCATCTTCTAATCTGCTGTTGATTTCCTTTGGTGTACTTTTTATTTCAGTTATGGAATTCTTCAGCTCTAACTAGTTCTTTTTTTTTTTAATTTTTATTTCTTTTCAGCATAACAGTGTTCATTGTTTTTGCACTGCACCCAGTGCTCCATGCAATCTGTGCCCTCTCTAATACCCACCACCTGGTTCCCCCAACCTCCCACCCCCCACCCCTTCAAAACCCTCAGATTGTTTTTCAGAGTCCATAGTCTCTCATGGTTCACCTCCCCTTCCAATTTCCCTCAACTCCCTTCTCTCCATCTCCCCTTGTCCTCCATGCTATTTGTTATGCTCCACAAATAAGTGAAACCATATGATAATTGACTCTGCTTGACTTATTTCACTCAGCATAATCTCTTCCAGTCCCGTCCATGTTGTTACAAAAGTCGGGTATTCATCCTTTCTGGTGGAGGCATAATACTCCATAGTGTATATGGACCACATCTTCCTTATCCATTCGTCTGTTGAAGGGCATCTTGGTTCTTTCCACAGTTTGGCAACTGTGGCCATTGCTGCTATAAACATTGGGGTACAGATGGCCCTTCTTTTCACTACATCTGTATCTTGGGGTAAATACCCAGTAGTGCAATTGCAGGGTCATAGGGAAGCTCTATTTTTAATTTCTTGAGGAATCTCCACACTGTTTTCCAAAGTGGCTGCACCAACTTGCATTCCTGCCAACAGTGTAAGAGGGTTCCCCTTTCTCCACATCCTCTGCAACACATGTTGTTTCCTGTCTTGCTAATTTTGGCCGTTCTAACTAGTGTAAGGTGGTATCTCAGTGTGGTTTTAATTTGAATCTCCCTGATGGCTAGTGATGATGAACATTTTTTCATGTGTCTGATAGCCATTTGTATGTCTTCCTTGGAAAAGTGTCTGTTCATGTAATCTGCCCATTTTTTGATATGGTTATCTGTTTTGTGCATGTTGAGTTTGAGGAGTTCTTTTTAGATCCTCGATATCAACCATTTGTACTGTCATTTGCAAATATCTTCTCCCATTCTGTGGGTTGCCTCTTTGTTTTGCGGAACAGAAGCTTTTGATCTTGATGAAGTCCCAAAAGTTCATTTTTGCTTTTGTTTCCTTTGCCTTTGGAGACTTATCTTGAAAGAAGTTGCTGTGGCTGATATCGAAGAGGTTACTGCCTATGTTCTCCTCTAGGATTCTGATGGATTCCTGTCTCACGCTGAGGTCTTTTACCCATTTTGAGTTTATCTTTGTGTATGGTGTAAAAGAATGGTGGATTTTCATTCTTCTACATATAGCTGTCCAGTTTTCCCAGCACCATTTATTGAAGAGACCATTAATCAAGATAAAGAGTCATATTCATATGGATACATTAATAGTATGAGATCTTAACACACCTCTCTCAGAAATAGACAGATCATCGAAGCAGAAAATCAATAAAGAAACAAGAGCATTGAATGACACATTGGACCATATGGACCTCATAGATATATACAGAACATCCCACCCTAAAACAACAGAATACTCATTCTTCTCAAGTGCCCATGGAACCGTCTCAAGAATAGACCACATACTAGGTCACAAATCAGGACTCAACCAATACCAAAAGACTAAGATTATTCCCTGCATATTCTCAGATCACAGTGCTTTGAAACTGGACTCAATCACAAGGAAAAGTTCGGAAGGAACTCAAACACCTGGAGGCTAAAGACCACCTTGCTTAAGAATGCTTGGATCAACCAGGAGATCAAAGAAGAACTTAAAAAATTCATGGAAACCAATGAGAATGAAGATACTTCGGTCCAATACCTATGGATACAGCAAAGGCCATCCTAAGGGGGAAATACATAGCCATCCAAGCCTCCCTCAAAAAAATTGAAAAATCCCGAATACACCAGCTGTCTCTACACCTTAAATAACTGGAGAATCAACAACAAATCAAACCAACTCCACATGTAGGAAGGGAAATAATCAAGATTAGAGCAGAGATCAATGAGGTAGAAACCAGAGATACAGTAGAACGTATCAATGAAACTAGAAGCTGGTTTTTTGAAAGAATCAATAAGATCAATAAACCATTGGCCACACTAATCCAAAAGAAAAGAAAGAAAGCCCAAATTAATAAAATTATGAATGAAAAGGGAGAGATCTCAACTAACACCAAGGAAGTAGAAACAATCATCAGAAGTTATTAACTAGTTCTTTTTTATATGTATGTCTCTCTGTTGAGTTTCTCACTGAGTTCAACTCTTTTCTCAAGTCCAGTGAGTACTTTTATAACCATTACTTTAAATTCTTTATCAGACATATTGCTTATCTCAGTTTCATTTAGCTCTTTTGCTGTGATTTCATCTTGTTCTTTCATTTGGGACACATTCCTCTGTCTCCTCATTTTGTTTAACTCTCTGTACTTGTTTCTATTAGGGGGATCGGCTACATCTCCTACTTTTGAAAGAACTGGCCTTGTGTAGAAAAGTCTTGTGGTGCCCTGTAGTTCAATGCTTACTGGTATCCAGAACCAGGCACTCCACCTAGGTTTTCTGTTTGGGTGGCAAGTAACCTTCTGCTATGGCTGAGCCACCTTTGCCTTCAGCCCATTTGGTTGAAATGAACTGCTTCACCTGCTTTTTGCACACTGGGCAGAGTTTGTTCTCTGTGCTTTTGAGGGGCTTGTTTGAGGCTACAGTGGGCCCTTAGGTGGGCTGGTTCAGCAGTTAGCCTACTTGTCTGCAATTTGTTTCCCTGTCACAGTTTTGGGCACACGAAATGGCAAGATTTTTCCCCATGTGACCAACAAAGTCTTCCACTGTTGGTTAGCCAGAAGTCAGACTAGACATCTGTAATTAGACTTTCTGCCAATAGCTGCAGGCATACTAAATGGCAGGGCTTTCTTCCTGCAAGGCCAGCTAAAAAGCTCTGCTGCTGGAACTTGAGGTATACTGGTACATGGGGTTATCTCCCCTCACCTCCAGCATAGGAGTCACTTTAGAGTGGTGCCATTCCCTGTTGGGGCTTCTTGTAGACTGTGGTGGGGGCAGGAGCTGCTCTTTGGGGGGACATCTGCTGAAGTGGATGGGTTGGAGAGGGCACATCAACAAGGAATGCTGGAATGGCATGTATGGTGTTAGCAAGATAAATGAAGAGGGTTGTCTGGTTCTCAAAATTGTCCAGGTATATAGGCTACAGAGGGAAGAAAAATGTTGCCCACCAAGACTTTTGTTCTTAAAGAAATCTCCTGAAGATGCTCCCACTTTTAGGGCAAGTTCTGAGATCAGAAAATAAGTCTCTTTCATGTACGTCTGAGACACGTTTCAATCTGCAGCTTCTGTGCTGTGTCCCAGACTGAGTTATTTACTATGCTGACTCTTTAAGGTTAGGGACTCCATTTCCTTTTGCCCTCCTATTCTCCCAGAGTTAAATCACCTGGCCTTAAGCCCCACCAATTTTCAAAGCTCCTAACGTTAAACCCACTTGTTTTCAAAGCCAGATTTTATAGGAACTCATCTTTCCTGTGTGGATCCCCAGTGCCTGAGGTGCCTGATGGGGGATCTGATCCTCTCACTTCTCCAGGTTTCTTGTGTCTCTCCTATTTGTGGTTAGTCTCTCCAGGGGTTTGCTTCCCAACAGTGTCTCCACCCCTCTTAACCTCTTCAATGTGGCCTCCTCTCTATGATTAACTGTGGTGAAGCCCAATTTTTAACCAAGTCATTTCTTTATCATTATTGAGTTTTATAATATTTCTATATATCCTTGATATTAATCCCTTATAAGATACATGATAGGCAAACATTTTCTCTCTGTTGAATTTTTACTGTTTATGTTGTCTTTTTAAGTTTATTATTGTAGTTATTATTGTTTATTATTGTATTATTGTAACTGACATGTAACATTATGTTAGTTTCAGGTGTATACCATAACAATTGGACAATTCTCTATACTACTCAGTGCTAACCACAATAAATGTAGTCCTCATCTGTCACCATAAAATGTTATTAACAATATTACTTACTATATTCTTTATGATGTACTTTTCTTTTTTTTATTTTTTATAAACATATATTTTTATCCCCAGGGATACAGGTCTGTGAATCGCCAGGTTTACACACTTCACAGCACTCACCATAGCACATACCCTCCCCAATGTCCATAACCCCACCCCCCCCTTCTAATCCCCCTCCCCCCATCAACCCTCAGTTTGTTTTGTGAGATTAAGAGTCACTTATGGTTTGTCTCCCTCCCAATCCCATCTTGTTTCATTTACTCTTCTCCTACCCCCTTAACCCCCCCATGTTGCATCTCCTCTCCCTCATATCAGGGAGATCATACGATAGTTGTCTTTCTCCGACTGACTTATTTCGCTAAGCATGATACCCTCTAGTTCCATCCACGTCATCGCAAATGGCAAGATTTCATTTCTTTTGATGGCTGCATAGTATTCCATTGTGTATATATACCACATCTTCTTTATCCATTCGTCTGTTGATGGACATCTAGGTTCTTTCCATAGTTTGGCTATTGTAGACATTGCTGCTATAAACATTCGGGTGCACGTGCCCCTTCGGATCACTACGTTTGTATCTTTAGGGTAAATACCCAGCAGTGCAATTGCTGGGTCATAGGATAGTTCTATTTTCAACATTTTGAGGAAACTCCATGCTGTTTTCCAGAGTGGTTGCACCAGCTTGCATTCCCACCAACAGTGTAGGATGGTTCCCCTTTCTCCACATCCTCACCAGCATCTGTCATTTCCTGACTTGTTAATTTTAGCCATTCTGACTGGTGTGAGGTGATATCTCATTGTGGTTTTGATTTGTATTTCCCTGGTGCCAAGTGATGTGGAGCACTTTTTCATGTGTCTGTTGGCCATCTGGATGTCTTCTTTGCAGAAATGTCTGTTCATGTCCTCTGCCCATTTCTTGATTGGATTATTTGTTCTTTGGGTGTTGAGTTTGCTAAGTTCTTTATAGATTTTGGACACTAGCCCTTTATCTGATATGTCGTTTGCAAATATCTTCTCCCATTCTGTCAGTTGTCTTTTGGTTTTGTTAACTGTTTCCTTTGCTATGCAAAAGCTTTTGATCTTGATAAAATCCCAATAGTTCATTTTTGCCCTTGCTTCCCTTGCCTTTGGCGATGTTCCTAGGAAGATGTTGCTGCGGCTGAGGTCAAAGAGGTTGCTGCCTGTGTTCTCCTCAAGGATTTTGATGGATTCCTTTCTCACATTAAGGTCCTTCATCCATTTTGAGTCTATTTTCATGTGTGGTGTAAGGAAATGGTCGAGTTTCATTTTTCTGCATGTGGCTGTCCAATTTTCCCAACACCATTTATTGAAGAGGCTGTCTTTTTTCCATTGGACATTTATTCCTGCTTTGTTGAAGATTAGTTGACCATAGAGTTGAGGGTCTATTTCTGGGCTGTCTATTCTGTTCATTGATCTATGTGTCTGTTTTTGTGCCAGTACCATGCTGTCTTGATGATGACAGCTTTGTAATAGAGCTTGAAGTCCGGTATTGTGATGCCACCGACTTTGGCTTTCTTTTTCAATATTCCTTTGGCTATTCGAGGTCTTTTCTGGATCCATATAAATTATAGGATTATTTGTTCCATTTCTTTGAAAAAAATGGATGGTACTTTGATAGGAATTGCATTATATGTGTAGATTGCTTTAGGTAGCATAGACATTTTCACAATATTTATTCTTCCAATCCAGGAGCGTGGAACATTTGTCCATTTCTTTGTGTCTTCCTCAATTTCTTTCATGAGTACTTTATAGTTTTCTCTGTATAGATTCTTAGCCTCTTTGGTTAGGTTTATTCCTAGGTATCTTATAGTTTTGGGTGCAATTGTAAATGGGATTGACTCCTTAATTTCTCTTTCTTCTGTCTTGTTGTTGGTGTAGAGAAATGCAACTGATTTCTGTGCATTGATTTCATATTGTGACACTTTACTGAATTCCTGTACAAGTTCTAGCAGTTTTGGAGTGGAGTCTTTTGGGTTTTCCACATATAGTATCATATCATCTGTGAAGAGTGATAGTTTGACTTCTTCTTTGCCGATTTGGATGCCTTTAATTTCCTTTTGTTGTCTGATTGCTGAGGCTAGGACTTCTAGTACTATGTTGAATAGCAGTGGTAATAATGGACATCCCTGCCGTGTTCTTGAGCTTAGTGGAAAACTTTCAGTTTTTCTCCATTGAGAATGATATTTGTGGTGGGTTTTTCATAGATGGCTTTGATAATATTGAGGTATGTGCCCTCTATCCCTACACTTCGAAGAGTTTTGATCAGGAAGAGATGCTGTACTTTGTCAAATGCTTTTTCAGCATCTATTGAGAGTATCATATGGTTCTTGTTCTTTCTTTTATTAATGTGTTGTATCACATTGATTGATTTGTGGATGTTGAACCAACCTTGCAGCCCTGGAATAAATCCCACTTGGTCGTGGTGAATAATCCTTTTAATGTACTGTTGGATCCTATTGGCTAGTATTTTGGTGAGAATTTTCGCATCTGTGTTCATCAAGGATATTGGTCTGCAGTTCTCTTTTTTGATGGGATCCTTGTCTGGTTTTGGAATCAAGGTGATGCTGGCCTCATGAAATGAGTTGGGAAGTTTTCCTTCCATTTCTAGTTTTTGAAACAGTTTCAGGAGAATAGGAATTAGTTCTTCTTTAAATGTTGGGTAGAATTCCCCCAGGAAACCGTCCGGCCCTGGGCTTTTGTTTGTTTGGAGATTTTTGATGACTGTTTCAATCTCCTTGCTGGTTATGGGTCTGTTCAGTTTTTCTATTTCTTCCTGGTTCAGTTGTGGTATCTTATATGTCTCTAGGAATGCATCCATTTCTTCCAGATTGTCAAATTTGTTGGCACAGAGTTGCTCATAGTATGTTCTTATAATTGTCTGTATTTCTTTGGTATTAGTTGTGATCTCTCCTCTTTCATTCATGATTTTATTTATTTGGGTCCTTTCTCTTTTCTTTTTGATAAGTCTGGCCAGGGGTTTATCAATCTTATTAATTCTTTCAAAGAACCAGCTCCTAGTTTCATTGATTTGTTTTATTGTTTTTTTTGGTTTCTATTTCATTGATTTCTGCTCTGATCTTTAGGATTTCTCTTCTCCTGCTGGGTTTACGGTTTCTTTCTTGTTCTTTCTCCAGCTTCTTTCGTTGTGTACCTGAGACCTTTCTTGTTTCTTGAGAAAGGCTTGTACCGCTATATATTTTCCTCTCAGGACTGCCTTTGTTGTTTCCCACAGATTTTGAACTGTTGTGTTTTCATTATCCTTTGTTTCCATGAATTTTTTCAATTATTCTTTATTTTCCTGGTTGACCCATTCATTCTTTAGAAGGATGCTGTTTAGTCTCCATGTATTTGCGTTCTTTCCAAATTTCCTCTTGTGATTGAGTTCTAGCTTCAGAGCACTGAAATATGCTGAAAATATGCAGGGAATGATCCCAAACTTTTGATACCGGTTGAGACCTGATTTAGGACCGAGGATGTGATCTATTCTGGAGAATGTTCCATGTGCACTAGAGAAGAATGAGTATTCTGTTGCTTTGGGATGAAATGTTCTGAATATATCTGTGATGTCCATCTGGTCCAGTGTGTCATTTAAGGCCTTTATTTCCTTGTTGATCTTTTGCTTGGATGATCTGTCCATTTCAGTGAGGGGAGTTTTAAAGTCCCCTACTATTAATGTATTATTGTTGATGTGTTTCTTTGATTTTGTTATTAATTGGTTTATATAGTTGGCTGTTCCCATGTTAGGGGCATAGATACTTAAAACTGTTAGATCTTCTTGTTGGACAGATCCTTTGAGTATGATATAGTGTCCTTCCTCATCCCTTATTGTAGTCTTTGGCTTAAAATCTAATTGATCTGATAAAAGGATTGCCACTCCTGCTTTCTTCTGATGTCCATTAGCATGGTAAACTGTTTTCCGCACCCTCACTTTAAATCTGGAGGTGTCTTTGGGTCTAAAATGAGTTTCTTGTAGGCAACATATAGATGGGTTTTGTTTTTTTATCCATTCTGATACCCTGTGTCTTTTGATTGGGGCATTTAGCCCATTAACATTCAGGGTAACTATTGAGAGACATGAATTTAGTGCCATTGTATTGCCTGTAAGGTGACTCTTACTGTATATTGTCTCTGTTCCTTTCTGATCTACTACTTTTAGGGTCTCTCTTTGCTTAGAGGACCCCTTTCAATATTTCCTGTAAAGCTGGTTTGGTGTTTGCAAATTCTTTCAGTTTTGGTTTGTCCTGGAAGCTTCTTATCTCTCCTTCTATTTTCAATGATAACCTTGGCTATCATGTTTTTGGCTGCATCTTTTTCTCGTTTAGTGCTCTGAATATATCATGCCAGCTCTTTCTGGCTTGCCAGGTCTCTGTGGATAAGTCTGCTGCCAATCTAATATTTTTACCATTGTATGTTACAGACTTCTTTTCCCAGACTGCTTTCAGGATTTTCTCTTTGTCACTAAGACTTGTAAATTTTACTATTAGGTGACGGGGTATGGACCTATTCTTATTGATTTTGAGGGGGGTTCTCTGAACCTCCTGGATTTTGATGCTTGTTCCCTTTGCCATTGGGGAAATTCTCTTCAATAATTCTCTCCAATATACCTTCTGCTCCCCTCTTTCTTTCTTCTTCTTCTGGAATCCCAATTATTCTAATGTTGTTTCGTCTTATGGTGTCACTTATCTCTCGAATTCTCCCCTCGTGGTCCAGTAGCTGTTTGTCCCTCTTTTGCTCAGCTTCTTTATTCTCTGTCATTTGGTCTTCAATATTGCTAATTCTTTCTTCTGTCTCATTTATCCTAGCAGTGAGAGCCTCCATTTTTGACTGCACCTCATTAAGAGCTTTTTTGATTCAACTTGGTTAGATTATAATTCTTTTATTTCTCCAGAAAGGGCTTTTATATCTCCCGAGAGGGTTTCTCTAATATCTTCCATGCCTTTTTCGAGCCTGGCTAGAACCTTGAGAATCGTCATTCTGAACTCTAGATCTGACATATTACCAATGTCTGTGTTGATTAGGACCCTAGCCTTTGGTACTGCCTCTTGTTCTTTTTTTTGTGGTGAATTTTTCCACCTTGTCATTTTGTCCAGATAAGAGTATATGAAGGAGCAGGTAAAATACTAAAAGGGTGGCAACAACCCCAGGAAAATATGCTTTAACCAAATCAGAAGAGATCCCAAATTGTGAGCGGGGAGATAGGGGATAAAAAGAGGTTCAGAAAGGAAGAAAAAGAAACAATTAAAAAAAGAAAATGAATAAAGAAAAAATATAAAAAAGAAAAATATATATATATATATATATATTAGATAAACTAGTTAAAAAATGTTAAAAAAAGAAAAGGGTAAAAGTTTTAAAAATTTGGCAGAAGAAGAGAAAAAAATTGAAAAAGAAAAAAAATTAAATTAACTGCAAGGCTAAAGAATCATGGGGAGAAAGCCATGAGTTCTGTGCTTTGCTTTCTCCTCCTCTGGAATTCCGCTTCTCTCCTTGGTATTGAAACTGCACTCCTTGGTAGGTGAACTGGGTCCTGGCTTGATTTCTTATTGATCTTCTGGGGGAGGGGCCTGTTGTAGTGATTCTCAAGTGTCTTTGCCCCGGGCAGAATTGCACCGCCCTTACCAGAGGCCAGGCTGAGTAGTCCACTCGGGTTTGCTTTCGGGAGCTTTTGTTCCCTGAGTGCTTTCTGTAGAGTTCCGGAGGATGGGAATGAAGATGGTGGCCTCCCAGTCTCCGGCCCGGAGGAGCCGAGAGCCTGGGGCCCCACTCCTCAGTGCGCCCTCAGAGAACGGCGCCCAATTACCCCCGTCACCTCTGGCTGTGCTCCGAGCTGACTGAGCCTGTGACCGGTTCAAGGTAACCCCAAACTGAGAGCTCACTCCTCAGCTCTGTCTCTGTAGCCGGCTTCCCCGTTCTAATACCTGCAAGCTCTGAGACACTCAGACACCCCCGATCCTTCTGTGACCCTGCGGGACCTGAGGCCACGCTGACCTCGCGTGGGCTTCACCCCAGTTAAGCCTCTGGAGTGATGTCCCTCAGCGGAACAGACTTTTAAAAGTCCTGATTTTGTGCTCCATTGCTCCGCCGCTTGCCGGGAGCTGGCCCCTCCCCCCCGCGGTCTATCTTCCCGTCACTTTGGATTCACTTCTCCGCCAGTCCTACCTTTCAGAAAGTGGTTGATTTTCTGTTTCTAGAATTGCTGTTCTTCTTCTCTTCAATCTCCCATTAGATTTGTAGGTGTTTTCAATCTTTAGATAAGCTATCTAGCTGATCTACTGCTACCTGAAGTAGTCTCAGCCTGCTACTTCTCTGCCATCTTGACCTATGATATACTTTTCATCTCCATGACTTATTTTATCACTGGAACTTTGTACATCTTAATCCCTTTCATTTATCTCATCCCGCCACATGCCACATTCCCTCTGGCAACCATCAGAGGTTCTCTGTATTTAAGAGGCATGGTTTTTTTGTTTGTTCATTTGTTTAGTCTTTTAGGTACCACAAATAAGTGAATTCATATAGTATTTATCTTTCTCTGACTTACTTAGCGTTATACTCTCTAGATCCAACCATGTTGTTGCAACTGCAAGATCTCATCTTTTTATTATGGGTAATATGGTAATATTCCTGTGTGTATGTGCAATTATCAATCTTATTTATCCTCTCTCAGTGAACACTTGGGTTACTCCCATATCTTGGCTGTTGTAAATAATGTTGCAGATATTATATATATATCCCTATAACATAGGGTTATATATACATTTTTGAATTATTGTCTCTCTATTAAATACTCAATAGTTGAATTGCTGGATCATATGGTAGTTCCATCTTTAATTTTTTGAGAAACCTCCATACTGTTTTCCACACTGGCTGCACCAGCTTGCATTCCCAAAAAACGGTGCACAAGTGTTCCTTTTCATCCTCACTCTTATCAATACTTGTTTCTTGTCTTTTTTATTTTAGCCATTCTCACAGGTATAAGGTGATATCTCCTTGCGGTTTTGATTTGCATGTCCTTGATGAGTGATGTTGAGCATCTTCTCATGTGTCTATTGGCCATTTCTTTGAAACAACATCTATTCATGTCATCTTATTCTTTTAATTATGTTGAGTTAGCCACCATATACATCATTTGTTTTTGATGTAGTGCTCAATGATTCAATAGTTGCATATAACACCCAGTGCTCATCACAACACGTTCCCTCCTTAATACCCATCCCCAACTACCCCATCCCCTACCCACCTCCCTTTCCACAAACCGTCAGTTTGCATCCCAGAGTCCATAGTCTCTCATGGTTCATCTCCCTATCTGATTTCCCCCCTTTCAGTTTTCCCTCCCTTTCCCTATGGTCTATTGTGCTATTCTTTATGTTCCACATATGACTGAAACCATATGATAATTATCTTTCTCTACTTGACTTATTTCACTTAGGCTAATCCCCTCTAGTTCCATCCATGTCAATCCAAATGCTGGGTATTCATCCTTTCTGATGGCTGAATAATATTCCATTGTATATATGTACCACATCTCAGAGAGATAGAGAGCACAAGTAGGCAGAGTGGCAGGGAGAGGGAGAGGGAGAAGCAGGCTCTCCACTGAGCAGGGAGCCCAATATGATCATGACCTGATCTAAAGGCAGCTGCTTAACCAACTGAGGCACCCAGTCACTGATCTAAGTCACCCATTCATCTGTTGAAGGGCATCTCAGTTTCTTCCACAGTTTGGCTATTGTGGCCATTGCTGCTATGAACATTTGGATGCATCTGCCCCCTTTTTTCACTACATCTGTATCTTTGGGGTAAATACCCAGTAGTGCAATTGCTGGGTTGTAGGACAGTTCCATTTTTAACTTTTTGAGGAACCTCCATACTGTTCTCCAAAGTACTGTACTAGTTTGCATTCCCACCAACAGTGTAAGAGCGTTCCCCTTTCTCCACATCCTTGCCAACAGTTGTTGTTTCCTGCTTTGCTAATTGTTGCCATTCTAACTGCTATAAGGTGATATCTCAGTGTGGTTTTGATTTAAATTTCCCTGATAGCTAATGGCGAATGTTTCTTCATGTGTCTGTTGGCCATTTGTATGTCTTCTTTGGAGAACTGTCTGTTCATGTCTTCTTCCCATTTTCTGACTGGATTGTTTTTTGGGTGTTGAGTTTGAGTTCTTTATAAATATTGGATACCAGCCTTTTATCTGTAATGTCATTTGCAAATATCTTCTCTCATTCTGTGGGTTGCCTCTTACTTTTGTTGATTGTTTCCTTTGCTGTGCAAAAGCTTTGTATCTTCATGAAGTCCAAATAATTCATTTTTGCTTTTGTTTCCCTTGCCTTTGGAGATGGGTCTTGAAAGAAGTTGCTGTGACTTGTGTCAAAGTGGTTACTGTCTATGTTTTCCTCTAGGATTTTGTTGGATTCCTAGGTCTTTAAGGTCTTTCATTCATTTAGAGTTTGTGTATGATGTAAGAGAATGCTACAACTTCATTCTTTTGAATGTAGCTGTCCAATTTCCCCAGCACCATTTATTGAAGAGACTGTCTGTTTTTCCATTGGATATTCGTTCCTGATTTGTCAAAAGTTAGTTTAACATAGAGTTGAGGGTCCTTTCTCGACTCTCTATTCTGTTCCGTTGATCTATGTGTCTGTTTTTGTGCCAATACCATGCTATTTTGATTATCACAGCTTTGTAATAAGCTTGAAGTCAGGGATTGTGATGCTCCAGTTTTGGTTTTCTTTTCAACATTCCCTTGGCAATTTGGAGTCTTTTCTGGTTCCCTACAAATTTTAGGATTGTTTGTTCCAGCTCTGTGAAAAATGTCAATGGTATTTTGATAGGGATGGCATTGAAAGTATAGGTTGCTCTAGGCAGCATAGACTTTTTCACAGTGTTTATTCTTCCAATCCATGAGAATGGACTGTTTTTCCATCTTTTTGTATCTTCCTCAGTTTCTTTCATAAATGTTCTATAGTTTCTAGAGTATAGATCCTTTACCTTTTTGGTTCGATTTATTCCTAGGTATCTTATAGGTTTTGGTGCTATTGTAAATGGAGTTGATTCCTTAATGTCCCTTTCTATAGTTATATTGTTAGTGTATAGAAAAGCAACTGATTTATGTGCATTGATTTTTCTATCCTGCCACTTTGCTAAATTGCTGTATGAGTTCTAGTAATTTGGGGATGGAGCCTTTTGGGTTTTCCACATAAAGTATTGTGTCATCTCTGTAGAGAGTTTGTTTTCTTCTTTGCCAATTTGAATGCATTTTATTTCTTTTTGTTGTCTGATTACTGAGATCATGACTTCTGTACTATGTTGAACAATAGTGGTGAGAGTAGGCATCCATGTCGTGCCCCTGATCTTAAGATGATATTCACTGTGGGCTTTTCATAGATAGTTTTTATATTGAGGAGTGTTCCCTCTATCCCTATACTCTGAAGATTTTTTAATCAGAAAAGGATGCTCTGCTTTGTCAAATGCTTTTTCTGCATTAATTGAGAGGATCATATGGTTCTTTTCTTTTATTACTGTGTTCTATCACATTGATTGATTTACAAAAGTTGAACCACCCTTGCATCCCAGGAATTATACCCTGGGATTCCATACCTGGTCCTGATGGATAATCCTTTTAATGTACTGTTAAATCCTATTGGCTAACATCTTGTTGAGTATTTTGGCATCCATGTTCATCAGGGATATTGGTCTATAATTCTCCTTTTTGATGGGGTCTTTGTCTGGTTTTTGGATCAAGGTAATCCTGTTCTCATAGAAAGAGTTTGGAGGTTTTCCTTCTGTTTCTATTTTTTGAAATCGCTTCAGAAGAATAGGTATGATTTCTTCTTTAAATGTTTGGTAGAATTCTCCTGGGAAGCCATCTGGCCTTGGACTTTTGTTTTTTGGGAGGTTTTTGATTATTGCTTCAATTTTTTTTTATAGGTTATTGGTCTGTTCAGATTGTCTGTTTCTTCCAGTTCCAGTCTCAGTAGTTTATAAGTTTCCAGGAAGGCATCCACTTCTTCCAGCTTGCTTAATTTATTGGCATATAGTTGCTATTAATAATTTCTAATGATTGTTTCTATTTCTTTGGTGTTAGTCTTGATCTCTCCCTTTTCATTCATGATTTTATTAATTTGGGTCCTTTCTCCTTTCTTTTGGATAAGTCCAGCCAGAGACTTGTTGATCTTATTAATTCTTTCAGAGAACCAGCTTCTAGTTCTGTTGATCTGCTCTACTGTTTTTCTGGTTTCTATTTCACTGATCTCTACTCTAATCTTTATTATTTCTTTTCTCCTGCTTGGTTTAGGTTTTATTTCCTGCTGTTTCTCCAGCGCCTTTAGGTGTAGGTTAGCTTGTGCATTTGGGATTTTTCTACTATTTTGAGAGAGGCTTGGATGGCTATGTATTTTCCCCATACAACTGCCTTTGCAGTATCCCATAGGTTTTGGACTGATGCGTTTTCATTCTCATTGATTTCCATGAATTGCTTAAGTTCTTTAATTTTCTGGTTGACCCAATCATTCTATAGCAGGATGGTCTTTAACTTCCAAGTGTTTCAGTTCCTTCCAAATTTTTTCTTGTGATTATGTTCCAGTTTCAAAGCATTGTTGTCTGATGACATGCAGGAAATGATCTTAATCTTTTTTGATATCAGTTGAGACCCAGTTTGTGGTCTGTTCTGGAGGAAGTTCCTTGTGCATGTGAGAAGAATGAGTATTCTGTTTTTTTTAGAGTGGAATGTTCTATGTATATCTATGAATCCCATCTGGTCCAATGTGCCATTCAAAGCTCTTGTTTCTTTGTTGTTCTTCTGCTTAGTTGATCTTTCCATTACTGAGAGTGGAGTGTTGAAGTCTCCTGCTATTAATGTGTTATTACCAATATGATTCTTAATTTTGATTAGCAGTTGGCTTATGTAGTTGTCTGCTGCCATGTTGGGGCATAGATATTTACAATTGTTAGATTTTCTTGTTGGATAGACCCTTTAAATATGATATAGTATAGTATCCCTTTACATCTCTTACTACAGTCTTTGGTTTAAAATCTAATTTGTCTGAGATGAGAATTGCTAACCCAACTTTCTTTTGAGGTCTGTTAGCATGATAAATGGTTCTCAATCCCCTTGCTTTCAATCTGGAGGTGTCTTCAGGTTCAAAATGAGTCTCTTGTAGACAGCAAAAGGATGGGTCCTATCTTTTTATCAATCTGCAACCCTGTACCATTTCATGGGAGAATTAGGCTGTTCGCATTGAGGGTAACTCTTGAAAGATATGAATTTAGTGTCACCATATTTATTGCCTGTGAATTCCCTGTTCTATAGATTGTTTCTGTAAATTTCTGGCCCGTGTTACTCTTGGTGTCTTTCTTCTTTATAGAATCCCCCTTAAAAATTCTTGCAGGCCTGGGGCGCCTGGGTGGTTCAGTGGGTTAAAGCCTCTGCCTTCGGCTCGCGTCATGATCCCAGGGTCCTGGGATCGAGCCCTGCGTAGGGCTCTCTGCTCAGCAGGGAGCCTGCTTCCTCCTCTCTCTCTGCCTGCCTCTCTGCCTACTTGTAATCTGTCTGTCAAATAAATAAATAAAATCTTAAAAAAAAATTCTTGCAGGCCTGACTTGGCGAGCACATGTTCTTTCAATTTCTGCTGGTCCTAGAAACTCTGTCTCTCCATCCATTCTGAATGACAGCCTTGCTGGATAAAGTATCCTTGACTGCATGTTTGTCTCATTTAGTACCCTGAATATGTCTTGCCAGCCCTTTCTGGCTTGCCAGGTCTCTATGGATAGGCATGACATATTCTGATGTTCCTCCCTACATATTTAAGAAATATCTTCTCCATAGCTGCTCTCAGGATGGCTTCTTTGGTTCTAAGATTTGCAAGTTTTACTATTACATGCCAGGGCATTTGTCTGTTCTTACTAATCTTAGGAGGGGTTGTGTCTGCCTCTAGGACATGAATGCTTGTTTCCTTCCCTAGACTAGAGAAGTTCTCAGCTATGATTTGCTCAAATATGCCTTTTAGTACTCTCTTTGTCTCCAACCCCTCAAGGATCCTAGTAATTGTGATGTTGGAACATTTTATGGCATCATTGATCTCTCTCAGTCTGATCTCATGGGCTTCTAGCTGTTTAGCCCATTCCTATCATCCTCAGCTTCCTTCCTTTCTATCAGCTTATCTTCTAGATCACTGATTCATTCTACTGCCTCATTTATCCTGGCTGTTAAGGCATCCAGCTTAGATACTGATGAGTATCTAAAGTACTTTCTAAAGTACTGATGAGTATCTAGATGAGTTGACCAATCTCATTCATAGCATTTTTTATTTCAGCCTGATTAGATCTCATTTCTGCTGTCAGAGATTCTATATTGTCACTGATGGTTTTTTCAAGCCTAGCTATTGACTTCATAATTGCTACCCTGAAGTCTGTCTCTGACATCTTGCTTATCTCCATATCCATTAGGTCTGTGGCAGAGGCCATTGTCTCTGGTTCTTTTCTTTGTTGGGAGTTCCTCCTCCTAGTCATTCTGTTGAGGGATGGTTGAGGGAATGTACTGAGTCCAAAATATCAACCATAGCCCAAGCAAGTTGCACCCTAGGAAAATCCAAACTGGTCCACCACTGAAAAGATAAAGCCAAAATGAAACACAAGAATAATATTTATAAAATTATTTTTAATTAGAAAAAAAATTAAAAATTTTTAAAAGACGGGTGTGAGGGGAAGAGTGGGCTATAATCTCAGTGTGGACAAAGTAGGGTGTTTCATTTGTTCCTGGGTATATTTTGTTCTGTTTGTTAGAGGACACTTCTTCCCAAAATTATAGGGAAAGTAAAACTTGTATGTATATAAAGGTAATATTGAATAGAGAAAAAAGGACTATATTGAAGCATATATCTATAAAAAATGTATGAAAAAGTACAAGTTAAAAAGCTATTATGAAATAGGATTTATTAAACATCTAGTTGAAATGAGAAAAAGGTAAAAAGAAAAAACATAGAAGAAACATAAGGAAAAAAAGAAAAAGAAAAAGAGGGTTGTATCTGAAAAATAAACAAGCCCTGAGACAATGACTGGAACTCAATATACTATTTTCCCCTGATGTTGGGATTTCACAGTTTTATGGGGACCCTAGAGTTGTTGTCCTCTTAATCTTCCAGTGTGTCTTCTAGGGGAGGGGCCTGCCACACTGTTTCTACTTGGGCAGAGTTGCCCTGCCCCCTGTTAGGGGGCTGGGCTCCATGGAAACCGGTTTTTTAAGCTGTTGTTCTCTGGTGGCTTTTCTTGCCTCTTCTGAGGGTCAAAGCAAAAATGGCTGCACCCAGTCCCCTGTCCCAGAGCAGAGAAATTGCAGTCTATTTTCTTTACTAAACCCTCCAGAACACAGTTTCTGTTTCTGTATGCACCTCTGAAAACCACAGCCACCCCTGGTGCATACCCACAGCAACTCTCTCAGGGATCAACCCAGGGATTGGTGTGTGTCCCTGCCCTTGGTACTTTTAAAACCACAAGTGGTCCTGGGCTCATGGGGGCTTGAATGTGTGCACCCACATGTCCTGGATTCTGTCCAGGGCACTGCTCTACTTTCCCTGCCACTACTGCTCTGCAAATTTTTGCCTCCTCCTGGCACAGGACACTTTTGCCCTCTGGAGTTATATCACTTTTCAGGTGCCAGCTTATGGAGGCTCCCTCCTTCTTCTGTTTTTCTTCCACCATCTCCCCACAGATTTATGACTCAGCCTTTCCTACCTCGAGACAGGTGGTGTTTTTCTGTTTGTAGAGATCCAGATATATAGTCTTACATTTCAGGCTGATTTCTCGGGTATTCAGACCGGTTTAGTAGATATCCAGCTAAATTCAAGGGACCAGTTGAAACAAGATTCCCTACTCCTCTGCTATCTTGCCTCTTCTCTCATTTGTTTATTTTTTTAAGATTTTATTTATTTATTTGACAGAGAGAGAGAGAGAGAGATCACGAGTAGGCAGAGAGGCAGGCAGAGAGAGGAGGGGAAGCAGGCTCCCAGCTGAGCAGAGAGCCCGATGTGGGACCCAGTCTCAGGACCTTGAGATCATGACCTGAGCCGAAGGTAGAGACTTAACCCACTGAGCCACCCAGGTGCCCCTCATCTGTTTATTTTTTAGTCTGACTCTGTGTGTGTGTGTGTGTGTGTGTGTGTGTGTATTGAGTTATGTAAGTTCTTTATGTATTTTCCATATTAAAGACTTAATAGATTTGTCATTTGCAATTATCTTTTCCCATTCACTAGGTTGCCTTTTTGTTGTGTTGATGGCTTCCTTTGCTGTGCAGAAGCCTTTTGTTTTTGTTTAGTACCAACAATTTATTTTTTATTTTGTTTTCCTGGCCTCAGGAGATATATCCACAATTATGTTCTAAGGCCAATGTCCAAGTGATGACTGCCTGTTTTATTTTATGGTTTCAGGTCTCAAATTTAGGTCTTTAATCCATTTTGAGTTTATTTTTGTGTATGGTATAAGAAAGTGGTCCAGTTGCATTCTTTGTATGTAGCTATCTGGTTTTCCCGACACCATTTATTGAAAAGACAGAATATATTGTATATTCCTGCCTCCTTTATTGAAGGTTAATTAACCAGATAAGTGTGTGTTTATTTCTGGGCCCTCTGGAGGACAATAGGCTAAGTGAAATTAGCCAGACAGAGAAAGATGAAAACTGCATGATCTCACTTCTGTGTGGAGTCTTAAAAAAGTTGAACAAAGAATAGAATGGTGGTTACTAGGTGCAAGGAGGAGGGAAAGTGAGAAAAGTTTGTCAAAGGGTACAAACTTTCAGTTATGAGTAAGTTTTGGAGACCTGCTGGTCACCACAAGTACTGCATGGTGACTATATTTAATAATACATTGTAAATTTGAAATTTGATGAAAGAGTAAATCTCAAGTGTTCCTACCACAAAAAAAGTTAGCGTGTGCAATGATGGATATGTTAATTTGCTTGATTATGGTAATCATTTTATAATATATACATATAACAAAGTATCATGTTCTATACCTTAAGCATATAATTTTTATTTCTCAATCATACTTCAAAAAGCTGGGGTAAAATCTGGCAAGTAAGAAGATAAAAAAGAAAACAAATGGATTAAGCATAATCCATTTGCCACTTTTAAGAGAATGTATGTTTGTCCCTTTTTATAAAGGTATGTGGAAAATATCAGTACTATCTCTAGGTCATAGGAATATTTTGCCTTGCACTTATTTATATTCTCTAATGTTTTCCCAATGGAAATTTATTACCAATAAATAAAATATAAAAAGAAAACTTAAGAAAGATGAAAGAAAAAATACCTAATGATTATATTTTAAAAGTACAATAGTCCTCAGACTTTTAGTATCAGACAAAAAACATGCTACAAGAATATATTAAAGCAGGTTTTTTAATATGTATTTAATGCACAGTTTTTTTAAAGTATAGAAGTCTTATCGATCTGCTCATTGCTTTTGGTTGTTATAGTTGAGAATTTATTTATGTTCTTTTTCATACAAATGCTAACAGAGAGGTATTAAAAAGATTTTGATAATTCTGTGGTTTAAAAAAATACACCTGGGGCACCTGGGTGGCTCAGTAGGTTAAGCATCTGCCTTCAGCTCAGGTCATGATCCCAGGTTCCTGGGATTGAGTCACACGTTGGGCTCCTTGCCTGCTTCTCCTTCTGCCCCTTCTCCTGTTCATGTGCGTGCGCTGTCTCTTTCTCTCTCACACACACACAGACACCCACAAATAAATAAAAATCTTTTTTAAATAGGAAAAGAAAAAAATACACCTTTCAAATCATATATATTCTACTAAGGGTTTTACCACTTTGACCAAGGTAATTAATCTTTCCTGTCTCTCAATATACTGTGATATATTGTTTCTTCCATTTTTTCTTAGAATTTTTCTCCTTAGATTATAATTATCCCTATAGCTCTTCACCTCTTTCAAGTATCCATACACAAAGAGCCAGTTTTAGACATAGGCAGTAGTGGGAAATGTAAGGACTTAAAAAAAGAAAAAACCACCACCACCACCACCAACCCTGCTATTATATAAATGTCTCCATCATTTCATAAAACAAGGAACATTTTAACCCCCAAAGGAGAGTTATTATCTTTGACTAGAGGTAAGTTTTAAATTAAATAAGTTCAGCTTATGAAATATACAATATTGTAATTGCTTTTCTCATGTTGTCTCAGAATGATATAAACTTTGCTGTGGAATTTCAGCAGCCCTCTGGTTTATTGGTTTATCATACTGCCTCTATACAATACACCTTACAATCAATGAGAAAGATCAAGGAGTCTTCCAAATTTGGAACCTTGTTTGACTTTCCCTAAATAAAATAGATTGAGACTATAGTCAAAATGAAATGTTTTGTGCTTTTTGTCGTCTATCTGTGTTTGTAGGGTCAATAACCTGGCAGGTTCCCATATGGATATTCAGGATACCCATGCTACTTCCTTAAAAGGCCAAAAAATAATACAAGACATGAAGAGGAATATGAATATGTCAAGATATCATGAGAGAGCTGTTTTCTCTAGATTGAATGAAATTGCTACTATTAAATTTAATACTGGGGTGAGCAAATTCACTAAGAATGTAAACCTACTATGTTTGGCTTGGGTATAATATGTGTAATTTTTTAAATATTTGAACTTAAAAGATATTTGGAGTTTAGACATGGAACATCAAGCCAGATAGAGACCAGTATGTATTACAACCCCCAATAATTTCCTGATGCAGGAGAAATGGGTTCTGGATAAAGATCACAGATGCTACTTTCACCATTAATTCTCAGAATCACTTTGAAAAGTTCTTTTTTATTTCCCTTTAAAGATTTTTATTTATTTATTTGACAGACAGAGATCAAAAAGGGGCAGAGAAGCAAGACAGAGAGAGAGAGAAGGGGAAGCAGGCTCCCTGCAGGGAGCCTGGTGCGGGGCTCAGTCCCAGGACTCTGAGATCATGACCTGAGCCAAAGGCAGACATTTGACCCACTGAGCCACCCAGGCACCCCTCATTTATTTTCTTATAAATTTCCCCTTTGTTCAGTTCTAAGACAAGACCCAAAATTATGACTGTTACAATCAGAAGATATTGGTTGACCAGATTAAGGGCATTTTCTCATGATGAACCATAGTTTGTATATCAAGTCTTAACAAAGTATAGTAGTTACATACAAATTTCGTGGGGAATATTTGCCTTTAAAACTGACAAATAGATTATGGTTTAATATCAAATAAAAGAAATACAATTTTGTTTTCTGATCGGAAACACTACAAATATATTAATGAATAAAATAAACTTGATAAGATTTTCAATGTAGTTAGATCAGAAACTAGATATGACTCCTTTCCCTTAATACTTTACACAAATAAAATTTTATACTATCTTATTTATTTTCTTGGGCTAAAGGATATATTTGTATTATATGTGTATATCTAGTGTGATAAAAATTTGGAGCATTTATTTATATTAATGGGTTTCACTATGAATTTCCTACTTGGGTCACTACCCATTGTAATGATATGTTTCTCTCCTCTTTTTAGTTTTCACTTTACTGCCAGCAATTTTATTCCATGTTTATAAAGAGAGCACTATTCACTTGGCGCAATTGGAAGTTGATGTTGCTACAGATATTAGTAATTTTGGTTTTCACTACATATCTCTTAAGAACTGCATACTCGCATTATGACCTTCCCACGAGAGAACTGGACTTGAGTCAATATGGTCAAACAATTGTGCCTTACTCAGTTTCAGGGAATTCTGATTTGGCTCTGAATCTCATAAATAACCTTAAGATTTTTCTAAAACGTAACAATCAAGAAATTTGGGAAGTGCAAGGTAAGACCCATAGGGGGAAAAAAAGAGATTGCTGCTATATGAAGATCCATTTGTATTACTTACAAAGAAGGCACTTAACTATGCTATTTAGCTACCCATTTCTTTCTTTTCCTACTAATTACCAGTATCTTAGAGGCAGCTAAATCAGAAGCAAGAAACAAAAAAGTATACTTCAAGACAACTGGCCACAAAAGTTAATAACTAATGGAGACATTTGGCTCTAGGTTGTCTTTCAGCTAATTGCATCATCTTTCAGAGGATGAGTTAAAGAGACACAATACTGTGAGAAATTTAGCACACAATTTTTATTCTGATCAAGATACAAAAATGTTTCTCTAGGCTCTCAAAGTGAAATGATTCCACGATCTGAAGTTTGCCCTTCTGTCTACTATGTTCATTTTTTAAAAACAAGGGACAGAATATTTAATAGATTGTCTCCTCAGAACTAATTTTTAGAGAGTAGTATAAATAGTTATATTTAATTTGTTCAATGCTTAGCTTTGGTAAAACCATACTAAACACTTTCTCTGCATTATCTTTCTTAGTGACAAAAGCAACCCTTTTATGTAGCTTATTTGTATCTATTCCTTTGTAGAAAATTACCCAAAAACCTAGTGAATGGAAATTTTGAATCTTTTGGTATGATGGAATGAACTCCTTTTCTCACAAAAGCAACAAAGATACTTCAAACACAGTTTTATAAATCAGCCAATTAGGAACACTGGAAATTAACCAAAACACAGAACAAACTAAAATGTGTCTATTCTAAAAACAAAAAACAAACAAATAAAAACAACAACAAGAACAACAAAAAAACCTACCAAACCTCTTTAAAAAGAGTAAGGTCTGTGGCATTTTAACTTAGAACTATTCCTATCACTCTCCTTCCTCAACTCAATGAAATGGTAGCCACGAAAAGCCTTGAAGTTGATTGAAAGAGCTGATCTATTTAGAGTGGTGTTAAAAAACCCATCTCTAGAGCACTGTCAGTAATTTAACTAAAATAAGTCCTGAAAAAAAACTACATTCCCAGGGAATTGTTCCTATTGGATTTGAATCAGGGCTCAGCTTTTTTGGAAAAAGCCCTATCCACAGAGCATTAATAAAAACAGTAACAATCTGCTGGTAACATCATCACAGTTGGCTAAGGCTGTGATTTTAGTTGAGCAACAAGAGCCTGGCCAAAAATTAACTTTGAAGGAATCCCTGGAGAGCTAGAGAACCAAAATGAACTTTTAAAAGTTCTGATATTTCTGAGGATATAGAAGGCTCAGAATGGTAGTGTGTATGACCAGAAATGACCTAGGAAAGAAGACTCCAGTCAGAAAACTCTAATTTGATGTTGAGACCTGGTCAAGCAAGAAGTAAAAGTTGAGGCTGACTTGTAAACTGTCTTAAATTTGAAGTGTGCCTTTATACACAGATCCCTTTGGCAAATAATGGAAGACTTACTGGCTCTAGGCATTTAAAGAAATCTTTTAATTGATTACTAAATTAAACTGACCCAGGATGACTCCTAGGAACTTGTTTTAAAAATAAAAGTCAGAATTTTTAGAGTCTGTCAGAGAAGTAAGTGACTGCACACTATATAGTACAGAATCTATAGAATTGGTCCACATAAGTTACTAACCAAATGAGCAGCAACAAGTTAAAAAAAAAAAGGCAATAACAGCAAACAAGAGATGGGAAGGGGAGTTCAGATATCATCAGAGTTGTTACACTACTTGTCTTAAATGTCCAGTTTCCACAATAATAATAACAGAGAAAGGAAAGAACTATGGGTTGAATTGTGTTCCTTCAAAATTCATAAGTTGAAGTCCTACTCCCAGTATCTCAGAATGTGACTATATTTGGATATAGTTTCTTTAAAGAAGTAATTAAGTATAAGACTTACTTAGGGTGGGCCCTAATCCAATATGACTGGTATCCTTATAACAAATGCAGATTAGGAACAGACATGCATACTCAGAAGAAAGACCATGTGAAGACACAGTGAAAAGACAGCTATCTACAAACCAAGGAGAAAAGGCCTTCAGACGAAACCAACCCTGCTGACACCTTGACTTGGACTTCTAGCCTCTAGAACTGAGGGCAAATAAATTTCTGTTATTTAAGCCACTCATTATGTGGTACTTTCTTATGGAAGTCCCAGAAAACTAATACATAAAGAAACAACCATATGACCCATGGTGGGGAAGGGTGCTGAAGCCACTAGCTGTCCTTGAGGGAGGCCAGATGTTGAATTTAATAGACAAAGACTTTAAATACTACAAATATTTTCAAAATACTAAAGGAAATGTGTTTAAAGAATTAAAGAAAAGTATAGTCACTATGTCTCCACAAAGAGAATATTTATAAATAATTAAAAAAAAAAACAGATTTTGTAGTTGAAAAGCATGACTGAGAGAAAAAAAAAAGTGGAAGAAAGATGGCAGAGTATGAGGACCCCCTCCCATATTTTCAGCTAGACATTGTCCACAACCAAGTCAACGAACCAAGGAGCAATCCAAAGACTGGCAGAACAAACTGCACAGGTAAATATAAAGAATCTGCAACTGAAGGGTTAGAAAGATCGGAAAGGCAGAGAGAAGCTGCCTGCAACAGAGACAGAGCTGTATGGGCAGAGAAGGCGAGAACCCTCACACCAGGGAGCTCACATGGGGAAGACTCCTCCCATAACATTGGGCTTTAAAATCCAGAGGGGCTGAATTCCGTAAGTTTATGAAAACAGTGGTCCTTGGAGTGATGCTTTAAAAGTCTGTTGACTAAGCACTGGGTGAGCTAGAAGGTTGAGTCATACCTTGGTCACCGCCCTTAAAGAGATAGCAACCTGCATGGAGGGGCAACATAAAAATGTCAGTTTACATAGCATTTCATACTGATTTTGGAGTGTGTTGGAGAACTTTAAAAATGAGGGAACTGACAGGCGCTGTTTTCTCCCCTGCCCTCCAGTATGAACACAGAGCCACCTGAAAGCATCAGGGGGCTGCACAGACACTTGCTACCTTATCTGCTAGCAGTGCATCACAGCCTGAGTTCTCCTGAAGACTATCCCACTCCAAGCTTCCTAGCCTAGGCTCTGAGCTCAAGGTAAATTTTGTTAAAACCATGATGCACTCCAACCAGCTGCTGGGTACACAGCTGATGCAGCATGCCATACACATGTGTAACAGTGCCCAGCCATGTGCCTCCAGCCACAGGCACATGCCACATACTCACAGCTGCCAGCACTTGCCAGGCCCAGTCTTGCCCAACCTCAGCCCCAGCAGCCCTGGTGTGCAGCCTCCAGCTGCCATAGTGCTTCAGGAGATCCAGCATAGGACTAGTGGCCCAGCACTAATTTTCCTAATGCCATCTCTTTGCTCCCAAGTTCACCAGCTGGCATACCCCCTCAGAGCTGACCTCCTTGGAGCCCACTAACACCACAGAGAATAAGCACAGCCCATAGCAGTAGAGAGTCCATGCAGATGACTGCACTGAAAGGAAAAGTGACTCTTTTAGTCAAACACAACAGTAGGGTGTAAGCAAAACACATAGGTACTTTTTTATTTTTTTATTTTTTTTAAAGATTTTATTTATTTATTTGACAGACGGAGATCACAAGTAGGCAGAGAGGCAGGCAGAGAGAGAGGAAGAAGCAGGCTCCCTGCTGAGCAGAGAGCTCAATGCGGGGCTCGATCCCAGGACCCTGAGATCATGACCTGAGCCGAAGGCAGAGGTTTTAACCCACTGAGCCACCCAGGTGCCCCGATACTTTTTTAAAGTGCTAGTTTCTGGTGAACAGAGGACACTGCACTGCAAGCCACTCCAGGACCTCTTCTTCTTAAAGTGACTGCTTTCAAGAGCAGAAGACACAGCTGACTTTCTTAACACAAAGAAAGAGACACAGAGAGGCAGACAAAAGGAAGAGACAGAGAAATGTATCCCAAATAAAAGAATAGGACAAAGCCATAACCAGAGATATAAATAAAACAGATATAAGTATCATGCCTCATAGAGAATTTAAAGCAGTGATCATAAGGATACTCACTGGACTTGAGAAAAGACTGGAATAAAAAATAATGAAATCTTGGGGCACCTGGGTGGCTCAGTAGGTTAAAGCCTCTGCCTTCAGCTCAGGTCATGATCTCGGGGTCCTGTGATCAGGCCCCGCATCAGGCTCTCTGCTCAGCGGGGAGCCGCCTTCCCCCTTCTTTCTCTCTGCCTGCCTCTCTGCCTACTTGTGATCTCTGTCTGTCAAATAAATAAAATCTTAAAAAAAAATAATGAAATCTTGGCATTTGCAACAACATGGATGAAGCTAGTGTATAACGCTAAGTCAAATAAGTCAGAGAAAGAAAAATACCATGTGATTTCACTCATATATGAAATTTAAGAAAACGAATGAACTTGGGAAAAAAGAGGAAAACCAAGAAATGGACTCTTTTTTAAAAATTCAATTTAATTAACGTGTAGTGTATTATTAGTTTCAGAGATAGAGTTTAGTGATTCATTGGTTTCATATAACACCCAGTGCTCATTCCATCAAGCGCCCTCCTTAATGCCCATCACCCAATTACCCTATACCTCTTCCCTCCTCCTCTCCAGCAATCCTGTTTGTTTCCTATAGTTAAGAATCTCTTATAGTTTGTCCCACTCTCTGTTTTCTTCTTATTTTCCCTTCCCCTGTGTTCATCCACTTTGTTTCTTAAGTTACACATATGAGTGAAATCACACATGAGTGATATTTGTCTTTCTCTGACTGACTTATTTCATTTAGCATAACACTCTCTAGTTCCATCCACATTGTGTAAATGGCAAGTTTTCATTCTTTTTAATGGCTGGGTAATAGTTCACATCTTCTTTATCCATTATCTGTCAATGGACTTCTGGGATCTCAAAAGGCAGACTCTTAACTGTAGAAAACAAAACTGGTGGTTACCAGAAGTGATGTGGGTAGGGGTATGGGTTAAATAAGTGGTGAAAATAGAGTGCTCTTGTTGTGATGAGCACCAACTGTCGTATGGAAGTGCTAAATCACTATACACCTAAAACTAGTATTACACTGTATGTTAACTAGCAGCAATTAAAATAAAAACTTTAAAAAAATCAAATAACCCTTGTATGACCTTGAACTTACAGGGCAATCATCTGTTCAGTGAGAGAAATCTTCAGCTGTAAACTTCTCAGATTTAGTCAGGAATTGACACCAGTCACTGGACAAGGATTGTTGGCAAAATACTACTCATTAAACTTGCTAAACATAGAAAATTAAAAAATTTCTGGTAACCTAAAGCACTAAACCCCAGCTGTAGCTGAGAATTGTCAAGAGGCAGAGAAACTCTGGAAGGAGTAAATCAGTTTGCCTATATAAACACTGACCTCATTTTGGAAAAGAAAATCAAAGACAATGTATATTTTCAGAAAAAAAGAGCATCCAAACCATGCAAGGTTTATTACAAAAGTAATGAGATAGCATCCACAGAATGCCAAATTCTATAACAACCACACAGAAAGTGTACAGCTGGGAGCTCAAGGTCTAGGAGAAATACATCCAGCTAGAACAAACCTCACCAAGTATTATACTTTGAAAGCAGCTGACCTAGAAGTTTTCATGAGGGATAACACACAAACCAACAATGTCTAACAGAAGACTCCAGATCTGTTAAAAGTAGCAGGTGGTTATCAATGCCATATGATGGTTCAGTTCAATTGACATGATAGCCTTGAGTCTTTGAAGTGAAAGAACATAGTTGAAGTGTAACAAATAACCCGGTCATATGGTACATCTTAAATGCAGAATTCTCCTAGGCGCTCAGTGAACACTTAAAAGGTTCCTGTCTTAACTCAAAAAATTGAAAACCTGATGATGGTTTGTTTAGCTCCCTTTTCTTTCCCCTCTTATGGAAAGAGGAACTGGGACTGTGATGAGCAGAATGGAGCAAAAAAGAAGAGAAGATGAAAAAGAGAAAAACTTAAATGCATATATGTATACACACTCATCCATGAACCATTCAGAGATGTGTGCTAATATCCTTTGTGCAACCACTCTTTTCATAGCCCTCTCAGGGCAGGCTTATTCTATCCACTGCTGACATATGTTCCATATTTCCTCCCTATAATGTTCAATTGCTATCTCAACTGTTCTCTCCATAGTTCATTATTTTAACTTTTGGACAGCAAACATGTTTGGGAAGGAGGGATGTTTGGCCCAATTGTTTGGCCCATCTTATTAAGTACTTTTATCTCTCCCAATAAAAGTCCCACAGCAATTCACACACACGCACACACACACACACACACACACACACACACACATAGTAGAAAAAGAAGGAAAACTTCCAATTCATTTTATGACTCCAGCATTACCCAATACCAAAACCAGATAAAGACACCACTAAAAAGGAGTACAGGCCAATATTACTGATTATCACAGATGCAGAAATCCTCAACAAAGCACTAGCAAACTGAATCCAACAATACACTAAAAAAAAAAAAAAATTACCATGATAAAGTGGGATCTGTTTCTGGGTTGCAAGGGTGGTTTAATATTCATAAATCAATCACTGTGGTACATCACATAAGTTGGAGAAAAGATAAGAACCTTATGATCATTTCAATACATGCAAAAATAAAAAGCATTTGACAAAGTACAACATCCATTCGTGATAAAAACCTCAAGAAAATAAGTTTAGAGGGAACTTACCTCAACATAATAAAGCCCATATGTGAAAAATGCATAGCTAACATCATGTTAGTGGGGTAAAACTGGGAGCTTTTCTCCTAAGGTCAGGAACAAAGATGTCCACTCTCACCACTTTTATGCAACATAGTACTGGAAGTCCTAGCCACAGCAGTCAAACAATGAAAAGAAATAAAAGACAAATACCATGTGATTTCACTCATTTGTGGAATTTAAGAAACAAAACAAGCAAATAGAAAAAAGTAACAAAGAAATTGAGAAACAGACTTAATTATAGAGAAAAATTTATGGTTGCCCAAGAGGAGTAGAGTATGGGGGATGGATTAAATAGGTAATGGTGATTAAGGAGTATACTTATTATGATGAGCACTGGTTGGTGTATGGAAGTATTGAATTACTATATTGCACATTTGAAACTAATATTACACTGTATGTTAACTAACTGGAGTTAAAAATAAAAACTCAAAAAATTTTAAAAAATTAGGAAAAGCATGACAAATTGACAGTTCACCAGAGGGGTTCAACAACAGACTTGAATTGTCAGAAAAACATATCAGCTATATTGAAGGTAGGTCAGTAAAGATCAGTAAAGGTTATCTTTCTGTGGGACAGAAAGAAGAAAAATGGGGTAGGGGGTGGACAGAGCTTCTGATAACTGTGGAACAATAGCAAGCATTCCAATATATACATAATGGGAGACTAGAAGGTGAGGAGAATGATAAAAGGACAAAAAATAATAATTTGAAGAAATGGCTGAAAACTTCTCAAATTTGAGAAAAAAACATTAATCTTTACATTCAAGAAGCTCAATAAGTTCTAAGTATGATTGACTCAAAAATATCTATACTTAAACACATTATAATCAAACTAGTGAATACCAAAGAAAGAGAAAATCTTAAAAGCAGAAGAGAGATGATTTATTAGGGGATTATCAATAATATTAACAGCTGACTTTTTGTCAGAAACCACAGGGATGGCCAGAAGACAGTGGAATGACAAAAAGTGCTGAAAGAAAGAATTGTCAGGGCGCCTGGGTGGCTTAGTCAGGTTCATGATCCTGGAGTCCCGGGATCAAGTCCCTCATTGGGCTCCCTGCTCAGCAGGGGGTCTCCTTCTCCTACTGACCTTCCCCTTCTCATAGTCTCTCTCATTCGCTCTCTCTCAAATAAATCTTTCTTAAAAAAAAAAAAGAAATATATAGATTTCAACAAAAAAGAAAAAAAAGAAAGAATTGTCAGCCAAGAATATTATACCCAGCACATTTCTCCCTCAAAATGAAGAAATATGGACATTCCCAGATAAACAAAGACCAGGTGAATTCATCACCATTAGACCTTCCTTATAAGAAATATTAAAGCGATTTCTTCATACTGAAATAAAAGGACACTAGACAGTAACTTCAACCTATACAAAGAAATAAGAGCTCTGGCAAGGATAGTTACATAAATATGAAAAATGTATAAACATATATATTAATTCCTTTTTTCTAACTTATTTAAAAGACAATTACATAAAATAGTTATAAAACTGTGTTAATGGGCTTATAATGTATAAAAGTATAACTTATGATAATAGCACAAAGGGGGGAAGAGGGAAGAGAAATATGTGGAGCAAAATTTTTGTACACTATCAGAAGTACATTGGTGTCTATCTGAGCTAGTTAAATTAGGATTTATTTTGTAGTCCCCAGAGCAACCACTGGGAAAATAAACTTTAAAAAAACAGTAAAACAACAACAAAGGCCCTTAACTGGTACAGTACAAAATAGGTTTGACATTAAATAGTAATAGTAGGGAAATAACAAAGAGGTATAAGATACGTAGCAATATTTTGGCTAATTGAACATAATTAAAAGAAAACTGCAAAGGAAAGAAAGAAAATAGCAAAATGGCAGATATAAATCCTAGCATACAGTAATTACGTTTAATGTAAATGGAGCAAACACTCCAATAAAAAGGCAGAACTTTTCAAACTGGAATTTTTTAAATCCAGCTTAGGTAAAGTGGACACAATCCTATAGGGGAAAACACAAATTACCACTACTCATAATAGCACTAAAAAGAATAAGACTGGAGGCTCCTGGGTGGCTCAGTTGGTGAAGCATCTGCCTTCAGCTTAGGCCATGATCTCAGGGTTCTGTGATCAGGCCCCTTGTCAGGCCTGCTTTTCCTTCTCCCTCTGCCTCTTCTCCCTCTGCCCCTCCATCCCCACTCATTCTCTCTTTCTCTCTCAATCTCAAATAAATTAATAAAATCTTTTTTTTAAAGAATAAGACTGAATATTACTAGGATAGCAATATTCTTTACAATAAAGTTTAACAGACTTTTGTCTTAAAAATAGTCAGAATTCAGAATGCCTGGGTGGTTCAATTGGTTAAGCAGCTGCCTTTGGCTCAGTTCATGATCCCAGAGTCCTGGGATCGAGTCCCACATTGGGCTCCTTGCTCGGCAGGGAGCCTGATTCTCCCTCTGCCTCAGCCTGCCACTCTGTCTGCCTGTGCTCGCTCTCACTTGGCTCTCTCTCTGACAAATAAATAAAATCTTTAAAAAAAATAGTCAGAATTCAACTTTGTGATTTATACATAAAATATACAAAGACGCCACAATTTGTGGTTAAGGCAATGAAAACACAGAAAAAATTAGAATTACTCTCTCCAAAGTGATGAACTATAGATTCAGTGCAATTTTTTCTTTTTATTTTTATTAACATATAATGTATTAGTTGCCCCAGGGGTAGAGGTCTGTGAGTCATCAGGCTTACACATTTCATAGCACTCACCATAGCACATACCCTTCCCAATGTCCATAACCCAGCCAGCCTCTCCTTAATCCCCCCACCCCTCAGCAACTTTCAGTTTGTTTTGTGAGATTAAGAGTCTCTTATGGTTTGTCTCCCTTTAATCAAAATACCAAAAGACTTTTTGCAGAAATGGCAAGCCAATTCTAAAATGTGTATGAAGATGCAAATGACCTAGAGTAACCAAAATAACTTTGAGAAAAGAATAAGCCATGTTTGTTTTATTTTTTCCCTGTACAAACAAATTTATTAAACCAATTGGTAGTACTATAACTATAGAAGTCAAGATGCATTTTTAATTCAAAATTAGATTCACTTTAATAGTAAACAGTGTCTCCAACAAAATACATATATATGCTACATTTTGAACATAAGTCATCATAAATCTCTCCCTGAAATAGTGTTTCCAGGTTTTTAGAATTAGTAGACACTATTTAGAATAGGTTTAGATGAACAAAAATGTTGAACGGATAATACAGAAAGTTTCCATATCCCAACCCTCCAGTTTCCGCTATTAATAACAACTGACATGAGTGTAGTGCATTTCTTTAAATGAATGAAACAACATTGATACTTTTATTAACTGAAAGTCCACAGTTTACATTAAAACTCTTTTTGTGCTTTGACATTCTATGAGTATTGACAAATGTGTAATGTCAAACATCTCCATGGCTGTTTTATACAAGAATAGAACAAGACATTCTTAGTAATTTACTGTTTTTCAAGTTATAGTCTATGTGGTGAGATTATTATACGGATTAGTGATGGAGTGGAATTCTTGAGGAGAAACAAAGATTTGAAATAACCATTGTGGGAAGCTAGAAAGGGGAGAGACACAAGGAAAAATATTTTTTTTCCTCTCCAACTTAAGTAGTAGGTGATTTATTACATGTTGACTTACTGATCAATTTCTTCCTTTATCCTAGGTAAGGTAACAAAACATATAATGGAAAACAAAGAGTTTCGTGACTTCTCCATTATTGCACTTTCCATTGAGGTTGAAAAAAACAAAATGATACTTACTATTTTGTTCAATAATGAGGCATACCATTCAGCTGCAACATCATTGGCAGTGTTAGACAACGTTCTTTTTATGTCACTTTCTGGCCTCAATGCTTCCATCAGTGCCTCCAACAAGCCTCAACCTCTCCCACTTCATGGTCATATCATAATGTATGTAAGATTTTCCTTTTACTGTAATTGATCCTTAATATATCCCTTGCTATCTGGCCATATGCATTTAAAAATAGATATTAAATCATCATTTTCTACTTACATTTCATAATTTCATTTATTTCATCCTCTGTAGACCTACAAATGGATTACAAATAGTAGTATGTTTGGCTTTTGGCATGGCTGTTGTGGTTGGTAACTTTGGCCTTCAGACGGTGATGGAGAGAACCACTAGAGCAAAACACATCCAGTTTGTGAGTGGGGTATCTGTACTTACGTATTGGCTCTCTGCTTTTCTGTGGGATCTCATCTGCTTCTGCATTCTCTGCTGCTTACTACTGGTGAGTGTTACTGATGTTGCATGAAGGCTTATTGTCCTATGTCAACCTAGGAAATTCCTATTCAATAATTTGTATCCTAAAATAAAATTTGTAAAGAAATTTGAAACTACTTTGGCTTATTATGCCAGAGAATATATTGTGGAAACCTCATTATGGAAATGTTCTCCTTCATATTTTTTTAACTGGAGAAAACACATTTCTCTGAAAAGTCTCTCTTGAATTATCTTCCCATGTAACTGTTCAGCATGTCCCAGCCTTGTCCCAAAACCCAAGCTGGCTGGGTCTTCAAAACAGAGATAGTTTTTACTCAGAGATCCAATTTTAGATCCTGAGGATATGCTATAAAGAGCAAGCAAGGATGGTATAACCTCGTTTAATGTAATGATTTTGCTCATTGGTGAACTTTGCATCTTTTGTTTTGATGCATATTTGAGGGTGAGGGAGAGAGAAAGCTATATAGTTTCAAGGGGGTGAACACATGAATAAATGAGGTAAATTTCTGGGGCACCTGGGTAGCCCATCAGTTAAGCACCTGCCTTCAGCTCAGATCATGGTCTCTGGATCTTGGGATGGAGCCCTGACTCCAGCTCCCTGCTCAGTGGGGAACCTGCTTCTCCCTCTCCCTCTGCCCCTCCACACCCCCACTCTTGCTCATGTGTACTCTCTCTCATATAAATAGTCTTTTTTAAAAAGCAGATAAAGTTTCTTTATGTAAAAGAGGTACTGGGGAAGAAATAGTTTACTTCAGGCTCATAAGCTAAGGCTTTTCTTTTTTTAATGGGTTAAGTGATTGAAGTAATGAATAGTTTTATCTTCTAATGAAGGCAGGGCTTGCTGTTTTTTCTAGGTTTTCTGGCTTGACTTATTGCACACTGTCCTTCACCTTGCACTTAACTCTGCACTCTGTGTCTCAGGGAGTGTTCAAATACTGCGGATTGGATGCATTTGTTGCAAATTACAACTTTCTGGACACAATGATGATCTTTATGCTGTATGGTTGGTCTGTTGTACCTCTCATGTATCTTGGAAGCTTCCTGTTTTCTAGTAGTACTGCTGCCTACATCAAGCTCACCCTCTTTAACTACTTTTCAACTATTTTCAGTATCAGCATTTATGTCATAAGACAACAATATGGTAAGGACTTCACAAAATTTTCCCTTTCTTCAAGAAATGCATTAAATAAATCAGGATGAAAGAGCTTGAGGATAAAAATATTAATTGCTAAACACTTACTTTCCAGGAATCTAAAGATCTGTGCTTTTGGAAATTTGGGTATGTGAGAGATAGAGTTTGAATGAGAGAAGGAGGGAGAGAAGAAATGGGGAAGAGAAAGGAAGAAAGAAAAAGAGATAATTTAAGTCTTTAAGGGATCTGGACTCAATATCACTCTAGCCTCATGAAAGAAAGAAGAGAGAAAGAGGTTGCGAGTATGCTGATCCCACCCACCCCTACCTCCACTTAGAACACGTTTCTTTAGTTTTTATCATCATTAGTACTTTGGAGCAAGGTGTGGAGATGAGAGTGGAAGATTTTCTGGTATGACTCTTCCCTAATTTAATGAAGCACAAAATCTTGACCCTCCTAAGGAGAATTTTCTTCAGAAGGAAATAATAAATTATGCAATGAATGTAGTCATCATTAAACCAGTTTATTCCTTTAAGGCCTGAGAGGAATTTCCCATATTCCTTCTCTGATTATAAAATTTAAAGAAAGGCAGACTCCACTGGAGATTATCAGAAATAGGATTTGTTTGTTTTTAGAAGATTCTCTTTCTAATTTCTTGTAAACAGGAATTTTGAACTGTATTCATCCATTCAACCCTGCCTTAAGTGGCAGAACCCCACCAAAAGAGGCTTCCAGACTCATTCCCTAATTTTATGCCTTGGCCTTCCACAAAATGAAATTTAGTGAATGAACCAGAAATAGCTTTTTTATTCTTTTGCACAGCTCTCCAAAGAGTAGTAGTATTCCATATGGGGAAGACTTGAGCTCATTCTCTGAAAAGTACTATTGTCAATCACTTTTATACTACCTATAGATTCTACCAGTAGTCTGCCCTATTAAAAGATCTTTTACCCATTCTGTCTTGCATGAATTTCATTTCTAAATGTTTCCTCTACTAGTAACTTAAACCTTTGGACTCTTGCACCAAGATCAACTTGCAATTTTCCCTGACACCAGGTGGAACTGAAGGCTATTTCTCCTAGCAGGTTGTCCACCTACCTCCCCTTCCACAAACCCTCAATGTGTTTTCCAGAATTGAGAGTCTCTCTGGTTTTTCTCCCTCTCTGATTTCTTCCCAATCAGTTTTTCCTCCCTTTCCATTTGGTCCTCTGCCCAATTTCTTATATTCCACATATAAGTAAAACCACATGATAATTGTCATTATCTGATTGACTTATTTCACTTAGCACAATACCCTCCAGTTCCATCCATGTCGAAGTAAATGGTAGGTATTCATCCTTTCTGTTGGCTGAGTAATATTCCATTGTATATATAAGCCACATCTTCTTTATCCATTCATCCGTTGAAGGACATCTTGGCTCCTTCCACACTTTATCTATTGTGGACATTGCTGCTATGAACATTAGGATGCAGGTGCCCCTTCATTTCACTAAATCTGTATCTATGGGATAAATACCCAGGAGTACAATTGGTGGGTCATAAACTCTATTTTTAACTTCTGGAGAAACCTCCATACTGTTCTCTAGTGTGGCTGTACTGGATTGCATTTCCCCCTTTTGCCACATCCTCACCAACATTTGCTGTTCTCTGTGTTACTAATTTTAGCCATTCTAAATGATGTAAGGTGATATCTCATTGTGGATTTGATTTGTATTTCCCTGATGACAAGTGATGTGGAGCATTTTTTCATGTGTCTGTGGCCATTTGTATGTCTTTGGAAAAATGTCTGTTCATATCTTCTGCCTATTCCTTGACTGGATTATTTGTTTTTTGGGTGTTGAGTTTGAGAAGTTCTTTATAGATTTTGGATACAAGCCCTTTATCTGCAATGTCATTTGCAAATATCTTCTCCCATTCATGGGTTGCCTTTTAGCTTTGTTCACTGTTTCCTTGTTGTGCAGAAGTTTTTATCTTGATGAGGTCCAAATAGTTCAGTTTTGCTTTTGCTTCATTTGTCTTTGGAGGTGAGTCTTGAAAGAAGTTGCTGCAGCCAAGTTAGAAGACATTGCTGCCTGTGTCTTCCTCTAGGATTTTGATAGATTCCTGTCTCACATTGAGGTCTTTCATTCATTTAGAGTTTATCTCTGTTTATGGTGTAAGAAAATAGTCCAGCTTCATTCTTCTGTGTATAGCTGTCTAATTTCCCCCAGCACCATTTATTGAAGAGACTGTCTTTTTTCCATCAGATAGTCTTTCCTGCTTTGTCAAGGATTAGTTGATCATAGAGTTGAGGGTCCCTTTCTGGGCTCTCTGTTCTGTTCCATTGATTATGTGTCTGTTTTTGTGCCAATACAAGGCTATCTTGATGATCACAACTTTGTAATAAGCTTGAAGTCAGGGATTGTGATGCTCCCAGTTTTGGTTTTCTTTTCAACATTCCCTTGGCAATTCAGGGTCTTTTTCTGTTTCCCTACAAATTTTAGGATTGTTTGTTCCAGCTCTGTGAAAAATGTCAATGGTATTTTGATAGGGATGGCATTGAAAGTGTAGGTTGCTCTAGGAAGCATAGACTTTTTCACAATGTTTATTCTTCCAATTCATGAACATGGAATGTTTTTCCATCTTTTTGTGTCTTCCTCAATTTCTTTCATAAGTGTTCTGTAGTTTTTAGAGTACAGATCCTTTACCTCTTTGGTTAGGTTTATTCCTAGGTATCTCATAGACTTTGGTGCTATTATAAAAGGAGTTGATTCCTTAATTTCCCTTTCTGCAGTTACATTGTTAGTGCATAGAAATGCAGCTGATTTCTGTGCATTGATTTTGTATCCTGCCACCTTGCTGAGTTGCTGTTTGTGTTCTACCAAAATTTAGTGGTGTCTTTTGGGTTTTCCACATGGAGTATCATGTCATCTGTGAAGAATGAGTTTTACTTCCTCTTTGCCAATTTGAATGCCTTTTATTTCTTTTTGTCATCTGGTTGCTGAAGCTAGGATTTCTGATACTATGTTGAACAGCAGTAGTGAGAGTGGGCATCCCTGTCATGTTTCTGACCTTAAGAGAAAAGGTTTTTTCCCATTGAGAATGATATTCACTGTGGGCTTTTCATAGACAGTTTTTATGATATTGAGGTATGTTCCCTCTAGCTCTAGACTTTGAAGAGTTTTAATCAAGAGAGGATGGTGTATTTTGTCAAATGCTTTTTCTGCATCAATTGAGAAGATCATATGGTTCTTGTCTTTTCTTTTATTAATGTGCTCCAGCATGTCGATTGATTTGCAAATGTTGCACCACCTTTGCATCCCAGGAATAAATGCCACTTAGTCATGGTGAATAATCTTTTTATTATTTTTCTTAACTTAAAAAAAATCCTTATAATGTAGTGTCAGATCCTATTGGCTCTTGGTGAGAATTTTGGCATCCACGTTCATCATGGTTATTGGTGTGTAATTCTCCTTTTGGATGGGGTCTTTTTCTGGTTTGGGATCAAGGTAATGCTGGCCTCATAGAAAGAGTTTGGAAGTTTTCTATTTTTTTGAATAGAAAATCCGTTTCTATTTTTTGAAACAGCTTCAGTAGAATAGGTATTATTTATTCTTTAAATGGTAGAATTTCCCTGGGAAGCAATCTGGCACTGAACTCTTGTTTTTTGGGAGGTTTTTGATTACTGATTCAATTTCCTTGCTGGTTATTGGTCTGTTCAGATTCTCTATTTCTTCCAGTTTCAGTTAGCAGTTTATAAATTTCTAGAAATGCATCCATTTCTTCCAGATTGCCTAATTTTTTGGCATATAGTTGCTCATAATATGTTCTTAAAATTGTTGGCATTTCTTTGATGTTGGTCATGATCCCTCCCCTTTCATTTATGATTTTATTAATTTGAGTCCTTTCTCTTTTCTTTTGGATAAATTTGGCTACAGGTTTATTGATCTTATTAATTCTTTGAAAGAACCACCTTCTAGTTTTATTTATCTATTCTGTTCTTCTGGTTTCTATTTCATTGATTTCTGCTCTAAACTTTATTTCTTTTCTCCTGTTTGGTTTAGGTCTTATTTATTGTTCTTTCTCCAGATCCTTTAGGTGTAAAGTTAGCTTGTGTATTTGGGATTTTTCTAATTTTTTCAGAGGCTTGTATAGCAATGTATTTCCCTCTTAGGACCGCCTTTGCTGTATCCAAAAGGTTTTGAACAGATGTATTTTCATTCTCATTAGTTTTCATGAATTTTTAAAATTCTTCTTTAATTTCCTGGTTGACCCATTCATTCTTTAGTATGATGCTCTTTAGCCTTTATGTATTTGAGTTCTTTCCAAATTTCCTCTTGTGATTGAGCTCCAGTTTCAAAGAATTGTGGTCTGAAAATATTCAGGTAATAATCCCATTCTTTTGGTATCAGTTAAAACCTGATTTGTGACCCAGTATGTGATCTATTCTGGAGAAAGTTCCATGTGCACCCAAAAAGAGTGAATATTCTGTTGTTTTAGGATGGAATGTTTGTATATATCTCTGAAATCCACCTGGGTCAGTGTGTCATTCAAAGCGCTTGTTTCTTTGTTGATCTGCTTAGAAGATCTGTCAGTTGCTCTGAGTGTGATGATGAGGTCCCCTACTATTAATGTATTATTATCAATGTGTTTCTTTACTTTGGTTATTAATTGGTTTATATAGTTGGCTGCTCCCATGTTGAGGGCACAAATATTTACAATTGTTAGATCTTCTCCCAGGGGATGGCTGAGTGTCATCCTACTGTGTCCTTTCCTGGGCCACTGCCCTGAGAGCTGTTGCCTGGTCATGGGTCCACCCATTTGCGGCTCCCCTCCACCATGAGATGGCAGATGGTCTGCACATTCCAGTCCATTTCAGGGTCCTCAGGCAGAAAGCAGTCACCCAATAGGTCTGGCTTGTGGTATATGGCGACCAAAGCTGAGACCCCTCCCTCCTGGGCTCACTCACCATAACCAGTCTCCCAGTTCCGCTGCTTGAGCACTCTATTGGCTCAAGCTCCCCTGTTAGTTCTGTCACTCCTGGAATCCTGAGATGACATAGACCTACCTAAAATTCTGCCCTTTTCATCTCCTGAGCCCCCTTCAGGCAGGGATGTCTCTCACTAGAGCAATTTTCTAAGGGTTCTGATTTTGCCCTCTGGGGCTGTATCACTTTCTGGTAGCCAACTTATGGAGGGTCCCTCCCCGCTCCATTTATCTTGCAATATCTCCCCTCAGATTCATGTATCTGCACCTCCTACCTTGCAAAAAGCAAACACTTTTCTACTCATAGAGTTCCAGATATATTTTCGTATATCTCAGGCTGAATTCATGGGTGTTCAGAATGGTTTGATAATTATCCTGCTAAGATGAAATGAGGTCCCCTAGACTTCTACCATCTTGCATCCTCCTAAAAATAAAATAAAATCTTTTTAAAAAATAAAATTTGTCTGCAAGAGATACTGAGCTTAGAAAATCAATTCCATTCCCATAGTTGAAAAAAAAAATCTGATTACCATTCTATCCTTGTTGTTTGTTGTGGTGCTGTTTCCTATCTTCTTTCTAATAGTTAAGTTCTCCCACCAGTCTTCTTCTTTCTAGGATCCCATTATTCCCACTGATACCAAGGAAAGCAAATTCCATTGCAACATACGTTCCCATCATCTTCACCTTATAGAAGACAATCAACACAGAGCTCTTCAATAATATTTATTTTTACCTTTTACTGAAGTATAGCTTGCATAAAGTGCAGAGACCATAAATGCACAGCTTGAAATTTTTTCACAAAGTGGGCATAGTAGTGAAACATCCCTCTTCCCAGCCAGCATTTCCCATGGGTCTAGACCAACCAGAAGCCAGGAAGCAAAGAAGTCCCTTGACCTAGTTTACACAGATAATCTTCCCAGGACAGAAAATGTAATGGAGAAGGGTAGAGTACTGGTTTGAAGGGACAAACAGAAGAAATGTGACACAGAGACTATTGGATTTGGCAATGAGAAATTCAGTGTAGACTTCTATGTTCAGAAGGGTGAAGGAATGAAAACTGTGAATTGCCCTCACACTTAAAACACAATATACATTGGATTAAAAATTGTTGGGGTTTTTATTGGCAAGCATTTCTATCTTTTTGTTTCAGTTGTAGAATTTAGTTATGAATCACTTTCATACAAAAACCAGTGCCCTCCTTAATACCCATCACCCATTTAGCCCATACTCCCGGCCCACCTCCCCTCCAACAACCCTCAGTGTGTTCTATATAATTAAGAGTCTGTTTTATGGTTTGCTTCTCTCTTTCCCCCCCATGTTCGTCTGTTTCATTTCTTAAATTCTTTCTTAAATTCCACACAAGTAAAATCACATGTTATTTCTCTTTCTCTGCCTTATTCACTTAGCATAATACTCTGTAGCTCCATCCAAGTTGTTGCAAATGCTAAGATTTCATTCTTTTTTGATTGCTGTTGCTAGGACTTCTAATACTGTGTTGAACAAGAGTGGTGAGAGTGGGCATCCTTGTCCTGTTCCTGATCTCAACAGGAAGGCTGTGAGCTTTTTCCCTTTGAGGATGATATTTGCTGTGGGTTTTTCATAGATAGATTTTATGAAGTTCAAGAATGTTCCCTCTATCCCTATACTTTGAAGCATTTTAATCATGAATGGATGCTGGATTTTGTCAAATGCTTTTTCTGCATCAATTGAGAGGACTATGTGGTTCTTCTCTCTTCTTTTATTGATTTGTTCTATCACATTGATTGATTTGCGAATGTTGAACCATCCTTGTAACCCAGGATGAATCCCACCTGGTCATGGTGGATAATCTTTTTAATGTGCTATTGGATCCTATTTGCTAGGATCTTGTTGAGAATCTTAGCATCCATATTCATCAGTGACATTGGTCTGAAATTCTCCTTTTTGGTGGGGTCTTTGCTTGGTTTGGGGATCAGGGTAATGCTGGCTTCATAAAAAGAGTCTGGAAATTTTCCTTCTGCTTCAAATTTTTGAAACAGCTTCAGGAGAATAGGTGTTATTTCTTCTTTGAAAGTTTGGTAGAATTCCCCAGGGAATCCATCAGGTCCCGGGCTCTTGTGTTTTGGGAGGTCTTTGATCACTGCTTCATTCTCATTACTAGATATCGGTCTATTCAGGTTGTCAATTTATTCCTGGTTCAATTTTGGGAGTTTATAGTTTTCCAGGAATGCATCCATTTCATCTAGGTTGCTTAACTTATTGGCATATAACTGTTGATAATAACTTCTGATGATTGTTTCTATTTCCTTGGTGTTAGTTGTGATCTCTCCCTTTTCATTCATAATTTTATTAATTTGAGCATTCTCTCTTTTCTTTTGGATTAGTGTGGCCAGTGGTTTACCAATCTTATTGATTCTTTCAAATACCTCACTCATCTAGCAAGAAATTTCAGAATGCAGAAGCCAACAATAAACTGGGATTCAGAATCCCATGCTTTTCTGTTTTGTAACCTGGATGGGGAACACAGAAGAGTAGAAGGACTTAGAGCCAAGAGATGGGGATTTTAATAGCAGACCCACACATAAAGAGGGAAGAAAACAGATCCTAGGGAAACACCATTAGCAAAAGTCTCCTCTTGAACTCTGTAACTGACAAATCCAAGCCACAAGCTATCAAGGTGAATAAGTTTAGTGACTTAATAACTAATGTTTTCTCGATGATAATGTGTTAGATTGGTAATTCTCTGGCTTACAAAATGAATGGTTTAGTCATCTTGGGAAAGTTTGTTGTAATGGGAAGCTCCTTATTTTCTTATAATTAAAAAGCTAATCTATCATTTTTTTAATCATAGGTCTTGATTTTCCTCACTATGCCACAACCCTCATAGATAGTATCTTAGTGATGCTTCCTAGTTACAACTTTGCAATGTGTATCAGCAAATTCTTTGACGACTATGAGATGAAAAATCTGTGTGCCAGGCAAATTCCAAGTATACTTGTGAAGTGCAATAAAACGTGTGAGTATCTCGGGCTCCGTGGGTCCTTAAAAGTAATCTATTCCTTTCCAGAAGTTCGAAGATAAACCTGTCCTTCCTCTAATGGAGATAGTCAGGCTTGCTGTTTTGAGTGCTTTTCTGTACCAAAGTTTTTCTGTACCAAAATTATTTTCATAGACTGTGGGGATAAAGAGAAGCCTCAAAATAAAATCTAAGATAAATTTCATGAAGTCACCACCAGATTTAGAATGAGTTACTCCTAGTAACTCACATACTATGTGAAAATAGCTTTACATACATTATTTTAAGCTCTCAGAACACCCTACAAGTTAGCCATTATTATCTCAGTTTTATAAATGAGGAAACTGAACTTGTTACTAAACTGAACATTAAATGAGTTCTCTGGGCCATTTACCTGTGTCATACAGGTAAAGGAAGGTAAATTCACAGCCATATCAAAATCAGGAAAAAAAACATTCTACTAAATTATCTAATTTCATATTTTAAATTGATTTTTATTTTTTTTAAATTGATTTTTAAAATTGAGAAATAGCAAGCATATTTACTCTGAATGTGCGTGTATGTATGTGTGTGTGTGTGTGTGTGTGTGTGTGATTCATTCTGAAACACAATAATTTATATGTTGCCACAGAAAGAAAAATGTAATCATATTTGCCTAAATAAGAAATATCAAATGGATTATATTTTCGGGGTGCCTGGGTGGCTCAGTCAGTTGGTATCTGCTTTTGGCTCAGGTCATGATCCCAGGGTCCTGGGATTGAGCCCCACATTGGGCTCCCTGCTCAGCGAGGAGTCTGCTTCTCCCTCTTCCCCCTGGTCATGCTCTTTTTCTATCTCTCTCTCTCAAATAAAAAATAAAATCTTAAAAAAAAAACCCAAATGGATTATATTTTCTTACAATCGCTGAATAAGAAAAACTATATCACATTTTAGTTTATATCATATTTTGACCATAAATTCCTCTTTCTGATTTTTAAGAATAACTCCGTTCAGTTATTATTTATATACCACAGTCACCAGTTTTAATTAATTTATTTTACTTATTATTTTAAAGATTTATTATTTATTATTTATTATAAAGCTCTACAAACATTACCACAAACCAATGTTAGAATATTTCCATATCTGATATGTCTCCAAAGGCAAAGGAAACAAAAGCGAAAATAAACTTTTGGGACTTCATCAAAATCAAAAGCTTCTGCACAGCAAAGGAAACAGTCAACAAAACAAAGAGGCAACTCACGGAATGGGAGAAGATATTTGCAAATGACAGTACAGACAAAAGGTTGATATCCAGGATCTATAAAGAACTCCTCAAACTCAACACACACAAAACAAGACAATCATATCAAAAAATGGGCAGAAGACATGAACAGACACTTCTCCAATGAAGACATACAAATGGCTATCAGACACATGAAGAAATGTTCATCATCACTAGCCATCAGGGAGATTCAAATTAAAACCACATTGAGATACCACCTTACACCAGTTAGAATGGCCAAAATTATCAAGACAGGAAACAACATGTGATTGGAGGAGATGTGGAGAAAGGGGAGCCCTCTTACTCTGTTGGTGGGAATGCAAGTTGGTGCAGCCACTTTGGAGAACAGTGTGGAGATTCCTCAAGAAATTAAAAATAGAGCTTCCCTATGACCCTGCAATTGCACTACTGGGTATTTACCCCAAAGATACAGATGTAGTGAAAAGAAGGGCCATCTGTACCCCAATGTTTATAGCAGCAATGGCCACAGTTGCCAAATTATGGAAAGAACCAAGATGCCCTTCAACGGACAAATGGATAAGGAAGATGTGATCCATATACTCTATGGACTATTATGCCTCTATCAGAAAGGATGAATACCCAACTTTTGTAGCAACATGGATGGGACTGGAAGAGATTATGCTGAGTGAAATAAGTCAAGCAGAGAGAGTCAATTATCATATGGTTTCACTTATTTGTGGAGCATAACAAATAGCATGGAGGACAAGGGGAGTTAGGAGAAGGGAGTTCAGGGAAATTGGAAGGGGAGGTGAACCATGAGAGACTATGGACTCTGAAAAACAATCAGGGGTTTGAAGCGGCAGGGGTGGGAGGTTGGGGGATCCAGGTAGTGGGTATTGGAGAGGGCACGGATTGCATGGAGCACTGAATGTGGTGCAAAAACAAGGAATACTGTTATGCTGAAAAAAAAATTAAATTAAAAAAAAGAATATTTCCATATCTGAAAAAATCCCTCAGGCCTGTTTACAGTTAATTTTCATTACCACATACAGTCCAGACATCCTCTGCCTCTATAGGTTTAATATTTCTGGATATTTCATATAAATAGATTCAATTGCATGTATAAGTACAAGTACTAATATCCCTTTGAATCAGTATTTTTGTATCCTTGGTTAAACACCTAGTAATGCAATTGCATTCTATGTAAACTAAATTTAAATTTAAATAAAAACTTGGGAGGAAAAATCATTCACCACAATCAAATGGGATTTATTCCTGGTTTGCAAGGGTGGTTCAGTATTTGTAAATCCATCAACATGATACACCATGTTAATAAAAGAAAGGATAAGAATGATCCTTTATTATGATCATTTCCTAGATGCAGAAAAGGCATCTGACAAAATACAACATCAATTCTTGATAGGAACCCTTAACAAAGTAGGATTACAGGGAACATAGCTCAACATAATAAAGGCCATATGTGGAAAACCCACACCTAATATCATCCTCAATAGGGAAAAACTGAGAACTTTTCCTCTATGGTCAGGAAGAAGACAAGGATTCCACTCTTTTTTTTCTTCTAAGATTTTACTTCAAGTTAGTTAACATATATAGTGTTGGTTTCAGGAGTAGAATTTAGTGATTCATCACTTACATATAACACCCAGCGCTCATCACGTCACGTGCCTTCCTTAATGACCATCATTTAGTTCATGCTTCCACCCACCTTTCCTCCAGCAACTCTGTTTGTTTTCTAATTAAGTCTCTTACTGTTTGCCTTCCTCTCTGTTTTTCTTATTTTTTCTTTCCCTTCCCTTATGTTCATGTTTTGTTTCTTACATTCCACATATGAGTGAAACCATGTGGTGTTTGTCTTTGTCTGACTGGCTTATTTCATTTAGCCTAATACACTCTGGTTCCATGCATGTTATTGCAAATGACAAGCTTTCATTCTTTATGATAGCTGAGTAATATTCCATTCTGTAGATAGACCACATCTTCATGTGTGTGTGTGTGTGTTTAAGAGACTCACTATAGGGCGCCTGGGTGGCTCAGTGGGTTAAGCCGCTGCCTTCGGCTCAGGTCATGATCTCAGGGTCCTGGGATCGAGTCCCGCATCGGGCTCTCTGCTCGGCAGGGAGCCTGCTTCCCTCTCTCTCTCTCTCTCTCTCTCTCTCTGCCTGCCTCTCTGTCTACTTGTGATCTCTCTCTGTCAAATAAGTAAATAAAATCTTTAAAAAAAAAAGAGAGACTCACTATAGATTTATTTATTGTGTTATGTTAGTCACCATACAATACATCATTAATTTTTGATGTAGTGTTCCAAGATTCATTAACACCCACTGCTCCATGCAATATGTGATAAATGGGATTGAGATATACCACATCTTCTGTATCCATTCATCAGTTGGATATTTAAGCTCTTTCCATAGTTTGACTATTGTTGATAGTGCTGCTATAAACATTTGATTGCATGTACCCCTTTGCATCCATTTTTTGTAAAGGATGTCCACTCTTAATCAACATAGTACTGGAAGTCCCAGCCACAGCAATCAGACAACAAATAGAAATAAAAGGCATCCAAACTGGCAAGGAAGAAGTAAACCTTTCACTATTTGCAGATGACATAATACTGTATATAGAAACTCCAAAAGACTACTGTGCCCCTTTGCATCTGTTTTTTTAAAGGATGTCCACTCTTAGTCAACAAAGTACTGGAAGTCCTAACCACACCAATCAGACAACAAATAGAAATAAAAGGCATATAAATTGGCAAGGAAGAAGTAAAGTTTTCACTATTTGCAGATGACATGATATTGTACATAGAAACTCTAAAAGACTACTGAAAAACTACATGAATTCAGAAAAGTTGTGGGATACAAAATCAGTGTACAGAAATCTTTTGCATATATAGACCAATAACGAAGCAACAGAAAGAGAAATTAAGGAATCAATTCCATTTATAATTGCACAAGAAAAAATAAGATGCCTAGAAATAAACCTAATCAAAGAGGTAGAAAGGCTTGTACTCTGAAATCTATAAAACACTGATGAAAGAAATTGAAGATGACAGAAAGAAATGGAAAGACATTCCATACTCAAGGACTAGAAGAACAAATACTGTTTAAATGTCCATACTACCCAAAGCAATCTCCACATTTAACACAACTCCTATCAAAATAACACCAGCACTTTTCACAAAACTAGAACAAATAATGCTAAAATTTGTATGGAGCCACAAAAGTTCCCAAATAGCCAAAACAACCTTGACATTGTTTTCTTAATTTTATTTTCTGCTATTCACTGCTCGTATATGGAAATCCAAATGATTTTTTTTAATATTTTATTTATTCATTTGACAGACAGAGATTACAAGTAGACAGAGAGGCAGACAGAGAGAGAGAGGGAGGGGGAAGCAGGCTCTCTGCTGAGCAGAGAGCCCAATGCGAGGCTCGATCCCAGAATGCCGAGATCATGACCTGAGCCGAAGGCAGAGGCTTTAACCCACTGAGCCACCCAGGCGCCCCCCCCCCAAATGATTTTTTGTATGTACTTAAAATCCTATGACTTTTTGGTCTTATATCCTGTGCAATGAATTGACTCATTTATTAGTTTTAATAGTTTCTTGTTGATTCCTTAAGATTTTTCCCATATGGAGGGTTATGTTTTTTGTGAATACCCTTACTTCTTCCTTCCAAAATTAAGGTTTCTTTTATTTTTTTCTTTCTTTTTTTATTATTTATGTTAGTTAGCACACAGTACATCATTAGTTTTTGATGTAGTGTTCCATGATTCATTATTTGCATATAGTGCTCATTACAAACTGTGTCCTCCTTAATATCCATCACCATTCTACCCTATCCCCCTCCCCTCTGAAACCCTCAGATTGTTTCCTGGAGTCCATAGCCTCTCATGGTTCATCTCCCCTCTCTGATTTCCACCCCTTCAGTTTTCTTATCCTTCCCCTAATGTCCTCTGTGCTATTCCTCATGTTCTGCATATGAGTGAAACCATATAATTGTCTTTCTCTGCTTGACTTATTTCACTTACCTTAATCCCCTCCAGTTCCACCGATATCTATGTAAATGGTGGGTATTCATCCTTTCTGATGGCTGAGCAGTATTCCATTGTATATATGTACCCATCTTCTTTATCCATTCATCTGCTGAAGGGCATCTTGGCTCCTTCCACAGTTTGGATATTGTGGACATTGCTGCTATGAACATTGGGATGCATGTGCCCCTTCTTTTCACTACATCTGTATCTATGGGGTAAATACCCAGTAGTGCAATTGCTGGGTCATAGGATAGCTCTATTTTTAAATTTCTGAGGAACCTCCATACTGTTTTCCAAAGTGGCTGTACCAACCTGCACTCCCACCAACAGTGTTAAGGGGGTTCCCCTTTCTCCACATCCTCTCCAACATTTGCTGTTTCCTGTTTTGTTAATTTTTGCCATTCTAACTGTTGCAAAGTGGTATCTTATTGTGGTTTTGATTTGAATTTCCCTGATGGCTAATGATGGTGAACATTTTTTCATGCGTCTGTTAGTCATTTGTATGTTTTCTTTGGAGAAGTGTCTGTTCGTGTTGTCTGCCCATTTTTTGGCTGGATTATTTGGTTTTCAGGTGTTGAGTTTGAGAAGTTATTCATAGATATTGGATACCAGCCCATTTGCAAATATCTTCTCCCATTCTGTGGGTTGCCTCTTAATTTTGTTGACTGTTTCCTTTGATGTGCAGAAGCGTTTTATCTTGATGAGGTCCCAAAAGATCATTTTTGCTTTAGTTTTCCTTGCCTTTGGAGACAGGTCTTGAGAGAAGTTGCTTGCCTGATGTTGAAGACATGTTCTCCTCTAGGATTTTGTTGGATTTCTGTCTCACACTGAGGTCTTTCACCCAGTTTGAGTTTATCTTTGTGTATGGTGTAAGAGAATGGTCCAACTTCATTCCTCTGTATATAACTGTCTAATTTTCCCAGCACCATTTACTGAAGAGACTGTCTTTTTCCATTGGATATTTTTTCCTGATTTGTTGAAAATTAGTTGACCATAGAGTTGAGGGCCCATTTCTGGAGACTCTCTTCTGTTCCACTGAACTATGTGTCTGTTTTTGTGCTAATACCATGCTGTCTTGGTGATCACAGCTTTGTAATATAGCATGAAATCAGGCAACATGATGTCCCCAGGTTTGTTTCTCTTTTTCAACATTTCCTTGGACATTCAGGGTCTTTTCTATATTTTATTTTACTGACTAGAACTTCCAGTACAGTGTTGAATAGAGGTGATGGAAATAAACATCCTTGCCTTGTTCCCAGTCTTAAGAGGAAAGCAATCCAGTCATTCATCATTAAGTATGATTTTTAGCAGTAGGTTTTTCATAGATTCTCTTTCTAAGTTTGAGAAGATCCATTCTAGTCCTAGTTTATTAAGAGTTTTTGCCTTGAGTGAGAGCAAGTGCTTTTTCTGTGTCTTTGAGATCATTTTAATATAATGTCTTAAGTTAATTGATTTTTCTGATGTTAAACCATATTGTTTAAGAGGACTCTGATGTTAATTTTAATTTCCTTTTGCAGATAGCCTCTGAAAACTTCTATCTTCAGAAAATCATTATCTTTGATGTTGTGAAATTGTATCATGAACTATCCAGACATCAATTTTCCCCCTTAATTTTGTTTAGCATTTGATGGCAATTTCAACCCAAAGGCTCTAGTCCTCATTAAGTGCTAGGAGACAATCTATAATTTCATTTATAAATTTTCCTCCATCCCTTCTGTTTTCTCTTTCTTGAACTCTTACTATTTGCTGTACCTTGTATTCTAATACTGAGGAAGACAGATCTCTGGTTTCACAAGACTTTTATTGTAAGGGTTGGGACAGGTGGGAAAAAATTAAAAGGTTAGTAAATAAAAACAATGGTTACATGTAGAAATAAAACAACAAGAGGGATAAATGAGGTAATTGGATAGAATAACACAGGCACCTGGGTGGCTCAGTCAGTTAAGTGTCTGCCTTCAGCTCAGGTCATAATCCCCAGGATCCTGTGTCAAGCTCCCTGCTCAGTGGGGAGCCTGCCTCTCCCTCTACCTCTTCCCTTCCCTCTGCTTTCCCCCTTCCTCATGCTCACTCTCTCTCCCAAAAATACAAAATCTTTCTTAAAAAGTAATTTAGGCTACTCCAGATGGAATTTATGGAGGACATCTCTGCGGAGTGGTATTGGATCTGATGACTAAAAGAATGAGATTGAACTAGCCAATGAAGAGCTGGAGGAATGACATTCTAGACTGATGGAAGAGCAAGAACAAATGCCTCAAATTAGAGAAGGACCATATGTGTTTAAAGAACAGAATTGAGGCTTGTATGGCTGGTATAAAGTAGAAATAAAGCTGTACAATACCTTTATTAAATACCCTAAATACTGTTTCACAAGACCACAACAGAAATGTTTCATTTAGAGCTTCTCTGGGATTTTGTCTCTTAGAGCCCAATTTTTTTTTCTTCTGTGGTTTATGCATGACTACCCACTGAGACATCTTTCCCTATTACAAAAAGTCAACAAAATTGCAAGTTATCTGTTTCCAATTATTTCCCCCACTTCTATTCTCCATGTTTTTATAGATTTATACATTTTTGTATATCTTTAATGATATTTGAAAGATTTTAGGGAAGCAAAGAAGCAAATGTGTGTGCTCAACTGACCATTTGAATGTGGGAAATCTGAAGTTTTTCAGGTAACATGGGAATTATTTGATTTTTGATATAGCTAAGCTTATGAAGCTGTCTAAATTTGTCATATTTTTCCTGGGAGAGTTTTACCAACTTCTTCAGTTATTGGTCTATTCTTTCTATTGTTCAATTCACATGAGTATGGCAATTTATATTTTTCTTTTAAAAAAATTATTTATTCTGAACTCATGACTAATGGCCAATTAATCTCTGACAAAGCAGGAAAGAATATCCAATGGGACAAAGACTTTTCAACAAATGGTGTTGGGAAAACTGGACAGCAACATGCAAAATAATGAAACCTGGCCACTTTCTTATACCAGATACAAAGATAAACTAAAAATGGATTAAAGACCAAAATGTGAGACTTGAAATCATAAAAATCTGATGAGGGAATACAGGCAGTAATCTCTTTGACACCAGCCATTGCAGCCTCCTTCTAGATATGTCTCCTAAGGCAAGGGAAACAAAAGCAAAAATAAACTATTAGGACTTCATTAAAGTAAAAAGCTTCTGCACAGGGGTGCTTGGGTGGCTACATCAGTTAAGCATCCAACTTTTGATCTCAGCTCAGATCCTGATCTCAGGGTCATAAGTTCAAGCACTTGATTTAAGTCTACTTTAAAAAGAAAAAAAGAAAAAGAAAAAGAAAACTTCTGCACAGTGAAGGAAACAATCAATAAAACTAAAAGGCAAACTACGGAGTGGGAGAAGATATTTGCAAATGACAAACCAGATAAAGGGTTAGTATTTTAAATACACAAAGAACTTATAAAACTCAACACCTGAAAAAAGAATGATCCAATTAAAAATGCACAGAAAACATGAATAGACATTTTTCCAAAGAGGACATCCAGAGGGCCAACAGATATGAAAAGATACTCAATATCACTAATTATCAGGGAAACACAAATCAAAACCACAGTGAGCTATCACCTCACACCTGTTAGAATGGCTAAAATCAACCATACAAGAATCAACAAGTGTTGGTGAGGATGTGGAGATAGGGGAACCCTCTTACACTGTTGATGGGAATCCAAACTGCTGAAGCCACTCTGAAGAACAGTATAGAGGTTCCTCAAAAAATTAAATAGACCTACCCTATGATCCAGCAATGGTATTACTAGTTATTTACCGAAAGAATACAAAAATTCTGATTTGATGGGATACATGCACCCCAATATTTATAGCAGCATTATCTACAATAGCCAAACTATGTAAAGAGCCCAAATGTCCGTTGACTGATGAATGGATAAAGAAGATATGGTGTGTGTGTGTGTGTGTGTGTGTGTGTGTGTGTGTGTGTGTGTATATATATATATATATATATATATATATATAGCTGAGTTATATATATGAAACCTTGCCATTTGCAGTGACATGGATGGAGCTAAAGAGTAGTATGCTAAGCAAAATAAGTCAGCCAGAGAAAGGCAAAAGCCACATGATTTCATACATATGTAGAATTTAAGAAACAAAACAAAAGAACATGGGGGCAGGGGGAAGAGAGGCAGAGACAAACCAAGAAGCAGAGTATTAACTATAAAGAACAAAGTGATGGTTACCCGAGGGAAGGTGATGGAGGAATGGGTAATGTAGGTGAGGGAGATTAAGGAATGCAGTTGTGATAAGCACCAGATGTTGTATGGAAGTGTTGAATCACTATATTGTAGACCTGAAACTAATATTATACTGTATGATAACTAACCGGAATTTTAAAAAATCTATATTTTCTTTTTAAAAAGTTGCTATAAAATATGAGTTTTGCAAAAAAATTATTCTGATTTCCAGTCACTGACATAAAATTGAATATAGTTATTTTATTCTCTTCTGTAAGTCCTATCTATTTTCCTCTTCCTAATATAGTATACTTGGGGGGAGGGGTTCCCATATATTTTATTACACTTGATCACCAAAGGCTTATATAAATATACATCATTTTCAGAAATCAGCCTTTATTTTTATTCTCTCTTTTTAACTTTTTAATTTCTATTTTGTTAATTGTAACATTTAAAATTTTCTTGTCCTCTTTCAAATTTCTAAGTGAATATTTACCTCTCTTCTATTTAGAATAAAGTCTTAACAAAGGTATATATCTAATTAGGTTCTTTATATGTAATTTAATATTATAGTTTAAATTTAAGTTTTAAAAAATTTCTATTTTGTTCATTTCAGATATTCTTTGTATAATTTGATTCTGCCTTTGCTTTACTTAGTGTTACTGTGTATGGTCACAGTATTTGGCAATTATACTATAAAACTATATCACAAAATGAAAAAACAACCCAGAAAATGGGAGAAAATGTTTGCAAACCATATATCACGTAACAGGTTAATATTCAAAATAGATAAGGAATGAGGTCAACTTAATAACAAAAATGATCCAGTTTAAAAATGGGCAGAGAACCATAGGGGAAGGGAGGGAAGACTGAATGGGAAAAAGTCAGAGAGGAAAACAAACCATGAAAGACTCTGGACTCTGGGAAACAAACTGAGGGCTGCAGAAGGGGGGGGGGGGGATGGGGTGACTGGGTAATGGGTGTTAAGGAAGGCATATATTGTGATGAGCACTGGGTGTTGTGCACAACTAATGAATCTTTGAACACTACATCGAAAACTAATGATGTACTAGTATATGTTGGCTAATTGAACATAATTTAAAAAATAAAAAAAATAGGCAGTAGAACTAAATAGACATCTTTGTAAAAAGAACATCAAAATGGCCAACAGGCACATGAATAGATACTCAACATCGATAGTCATCAACGAAATGCAAATCAAAATCACAATGAGCTATCACTTCCTATTAGATATCTATACCTATTAGAATACCTATCTAGATATCTAACACCTATTAGAATGGCTGAAATCAAGAAGACAGTAGATGATAGGTGCTGACAAGGATGTGGTGAAAAGGGGACTTTTATACATTGTTGGTGGAAACTTAAATTACCCCAACCACTATGGAAAATAATATGGAGATTCCTCGAAAAGCTAGAAAATACATCTACCACATAATCCAGCAATTCCTATTCTAAGTAGATGCCCAAAGGAAATGAAAACAGGCTTTTGACAAGATAAACCCACTGCCATGCATATATCGCAGCATTATTCACAGCAGCCAAGATATGGAAACAACCCAAATGCCCACCAGTGGATGAATGGGTAGAAAAACAATATGGTACATAAACACAATGGAATGATATTCAGCCATGGAAACAGAAGATGCTCTTCCATTTGAGACAACATGGGTGAAATAAGCAAATTATGCTAAACAAGATTAGTTAGACGGAAACAAGTACTGTATGGTATCACTTATATCTAGAATCTAAGAAACTTAAACCTGTAAAAAAACGGTAAAATTTTGGTTAACTGGGAGTAGAGGACAGTTGTTAAGAGTGATGGTGTTTAAAGTTACAAACTTATAATGAGTACTAAATAAACCATAGAGCTCTAATGCACAATATGATAAACATAGATAATAATATTGTACTATAATTATGTAATGTAATCAATATTACTACATTGGCAATCACATTCTAATCCATAAATTTTTTGAAATAGCATGCTATAACACCTTAAACTTACACAATGTTAAATGTCAAATGTATTCAATAAGAAAAGCATAGTAGGACATCACTTCTTACCCATGTGGATGGCCATAATAAAAAAATGAAAAATATCAAAGGTTTGGGGAGAATGTGGAGAAGTTCTTACTCTCATATATTGCTGGTATGAATGTAAAATGTTGCAGCTGCTGTGGAAAACAGTTTGGTGGTCCCTCAGAAAGTTAAACATAGAATTACCATATGACCCAACAATTCCACCCCTGAATATATATCCAAAAGAACTGAAAAGAAGTATTTAAACAAGAACTTGTACACAAATACTCAGAGCAGCATTATTCATAATGGTTTTTTCTCAGAAAAATTGGAAGCAATCCAGATGTTCATGCTCTGATAAGTGGATAACAAAATGTGGTATATCCGTACCAATGGAGTAATATTCAACAATAAAGAGAAATGAATTACAGGCAGGTGTTACAACATGGGTGAGCCTTCAGAACATTACGCTAAGTGAAAAGAGCCAGATACAAAAGGCCACTTACTCTATGATTCCATTTATATTTAATGTTTGAAATAGGCAAATCCATAGAGACAGATTAGTGGTTACCAGTGGTTAGGGGGAGGGGGTTAATAATGACTGTTTCATAGATACTGGGTTTTCTTTTGGGGTAATTAAAATGTTATGGATCTAGGTAGTGGTAATTGCTATACAACATTGTGAAAATATTAAGTGCCGTTGAATTATACACTTTAAAAAGGTAAGTTTTATGTGTATTTTGTTAAAATAAAACAAATTGCATTTCTTCATATTGGTACAAATCAGAAAACACAATTCTGATAAAAAAGAGTAATTTATCTCACATTTCAGAGATGTCTGCTATTTGGACATGTAGAATTTAGCCATTTGTATTAGCTAATTTTCTCTGTAGTAAGGCCAAAAACTATAAGCTATTTTCCATTTACATTTCAACTATTTGTTTTCTTCCTTACAATTATTGCCATCATATTCTTTTTTTACTTAAAATTTTTACCTATTTATATAATAAAGGTTTTTCTTACTTTAAAGGACTTTAATTGTTTGGCATGACCTAGGTATGCCACAAATACCTTTATTTTGTTTGCTTTCTTTAATTACTAAGCATTGTTTTCATGGAGGCTCACTCTTTAAAATTCATTGAATATGTGGTTATGTTGTCCTGGTAAAAACTAGAGGAAAAAAATCACTGGCAGAAGAACTTTTATAAAAAACATAAATATCCAGAAAGATAAATTAATAAAATATTAAGATAATTATTTCCCATATTCTATACTTCCTTAAATCTAACTTAAAATTCATTTGACCCTATATTTCTTAACTTTGGTGTCACCTTAGACTTTGTATCAGTTTTTAAAGTAAGGCTATTTGTTTTTTATCATCCTCAGCTACTGAGAAGAGTGTCTATAATTTTGGAACACATGGGATTGCAAAGTATTTGACTGCATTGGCTGTCTTGGGCTTATTTTATCTCCTCTTGCTTTTGTGTGTGGAGACTACATCCTGGAGCCTGCAAAACTTTATCTCTCATAAAATTTTATCTAATGTCCACAACCTATTCACAAAAGGCATGAAGGTGAGTAACTAACGTAGACTTTAGATACAATTCAAAGAAAGCTCATTATTAGGCCAAAATGTATGAATCTACATATTCTTACCTCTATTACTTGATAATGAAAATATCACACAGTTATGTCAAGATCTAACTGGAACTAATTTGAATCATAAGCCTCATTTTAGTTCGGTTGACTATGATAGAAAGCACTGCCTTGTGCACTTACTGTCTTTGAGATGTATTTGGTTATAATTATGGAATTGATTTCTTAAAAGTTATGTGGTGGTGGGTATTAAGAATAGTATGTTTTGGGATGAGCACTGGGTGTTATAGGCAGCTAATGAATTTTTGAACTCTACAACAAAAACTTATGATGTATGATATGATGGCTAACTGAAATATATATACAACTTATATATATATCACTTATCATCATATAACTTTTGATGTATAATGGCTAACTGAAACATATATATATATATATATATATAAACATATATATATATATGTTCTCTCTCTAAAATAAGTAAATAAAATTTAAAAGATTCTCTCTCTCTGCCCCTCCCCTCTTTGCACACACACACTCTCTGAAAAAAAATACATCATTTTCATTTCACTTCATCTCTTCTCCCACTCCATAGTCTGCCTTTTAGTTTTGTTGATTGTTTCCTTCACTGTGCAGAAGTTTTTATTTTGATGAAGTTCTAATAGTTTATCTTCGCTTTTGTTTCCCTTGCCTCAGGAGACATATCTAGAAGGAAGTTACTACAGCCAATGTCAAGGAGGTTACTGCCTGTATTCTCCCCTAGGATTTTTATCCTGTCTCAAATTTAGATCTCGAATCCATTTTGAATTTATTTTTGTGTGTGGTATAAGAAAGTGGTCCAGTTTCATTCTTCTGCATGTTGCTGTCCAGTTTTCTCAACACCATTTGCTGAAGAGACTGTCTTTTTCCCTGTGGATAGTCTTTCCTGCTTTGTCAGAGAATTAATTGACCATATAGTTGTGGGATCATTTCTGGGTTTTCTATTCTGTTCCATTGACCCTTGTATCTATTTTCATGCTAGTACAATACTCTTCAGATCTCTACAGCTTTGTAATATAAATTGAAGTCTGGAATTATGATGCCTCCAGCTTTGCTTCACTTTTTCAAGGCTGCTTTGGCTATTCAGGGTCTTTTGTGGTTCTAAACAAATTTTAGCTCTGCAAAAAAAAAATTCTGTTAGTATTTAGATAGGTATTACATTGAATATGTAGATTGCTTTGTGTAACATGGACATTTTTAACAGTATTTTTTCTTCTAATCCATGAGCATGGAATGTCTTTCCAATTCTTTATATAATTTTCAATTTCTTTCATCAGTGTTTTATAGTTTTCAGAGTACAGATCTTTTACTCCTTTGGTTAGATTTATCCCTAAGTATCTTGTTTTTTGTACAATTGTAAATGAGATTGATTCCTTAATTTCTCTTTCTACTGCTTCATTATTAGTGTATAGAAATACAACAGATTCCTGTATGTTGATTTTGTATACTGAAACTTTACTGAATTCATGTATCAGTTCCAATAAATCTTTTTGGTGGAATCTTTCTACATTGTTTTCTACATTGAGGATCATGTTGTCTGAAAATAGAGAAAGTTTGACTTCTTCCTTGCTGATTTGGATGCCTTTTATTTTGTCGTCATTGTCGTTCTTCTTGTTGTTGTTGTCTGAATGCCATGGCTAGGACTTCCAGTACTACATTAAATAACAGTGATGAGAATGAACATCTCTGTCTTGTTCCTGACCATAGAGGATGATATCAGCTGTGGGTTTTTCATAGATGGCCTTTATTGTATTGAGGTATGTTCCCTATAACCCTACTTTGTTGAGATTTTTTTTTTATCATGAATGAGTGTTGTTCTTTGTCAAATGCTTTTTTATGCATCTTGTGAAATGATCATATGGTTCTTAGCCTAGATGCCCCTGCAATGAAGAAGTTGTTCCCTTTAACTTTTGGGAGGACTATCTTCAGACAACCTTCACTTGTCATTATCTTTTTTTTTTTTTTAAAGATTTTATTTATTTATTTGACAGAGATCACAAGTAGGCAGAGAGGCAGGCAGAGAGAGAGGAGGGAAGCAGGCTTCCTGCTGAGCAGAGAGCCCGATGCGGGGCTTGATCCCAGGACCCTGGGATCATGACCTGAGCCGAAGGCAGAGGCTTTAACCTACTGAGCCACCCAGGCGCCCCTGCTTGTCATTATCTTTATGGATTGCTTCATCTATAAAAATTCTTATCTCCCAAGGTGACACTTCTTCCCAGATGGCCAGCATCCAATCATAGATACAAGAGCAAAATGCTTGGTGTTCTCAATGCCTCTCAAACAACTTCAAGGCTTTCCATGGGGTCAACTGAGAATATCATTTGGCCTGCATCACAGCTTAACTTCTCCCTCTGCCTACTCCCGATTCCTTCCTCTCCTTTCACAGGTTTTGGTCCCAAGGGAACTCTACCTGCAAGTTAGTTCCAGGAGAGTTCTAAGAAAGTATATAATAAGATGGGGTTTTTGGACTAGTTGATTCCCCAACTCAGCTGTCAATGAGGTCCATGTTACTGGTAGCAAAGGAAACAGATTTCCTCTGACACAAAGTAGTAGTCTAGTTGTTAAATTTTTCACCAGTGCTGAATTGGGATGATATGTCAAGAGAATGCACTGATTGATGTGTATATCAGAGAATCAAGAAATATGGGGAAAATAGCACACATTAAAACAATGGAATTGTGAGACTATCGCTAAGCTCTTTGGTTTAGAAAATAAAAGGCCAGGAATTACTAGTGGGAGACTGAAAGCCTCCTTTTTCACTTTCACTGTGAAAGTGAAAGGGCTTCATTGATCACATATAATGGACCCCTTATTTCCTTCAGTGGAAGTGCAAAGTGAGTACTGGGATCAATGTCCAATTTTCAGATTTGATGAGCTTCAGGAACATCAAACTATCAATCAAGGCAGATCTGTTATGCCAAGATCACAACTCTTGTTAGAAAGGAATGGGACCCTGATACATGGAATAGGGACATCTGAGTTAATGACCCAAAAATCTTAAATTCCCAGATTTCCCTAAACAATCTGAGTCTAAAGAAGTGACACACTGGGCACCTGGGTGGCTCAGTGGGTTAAACCTCTGCCTTCAGCTCAGGTCATGATCTTGGGGTCCTGGGATCGAGCCCCATGTCGGGCTCTCTGCTCAGCGGGGAGCCTGTTTCTTCCTCTCTCTCTGCCTGCCTCTATGCCTACTTGTGATCTCTCTCTCTGTCAAATAAATAAATAAAATCTTTTTAAAAAAGAAGAAGAAGTGACATACTCCTCTCTGTTAAGAATTCATACTCCCTTTTCAGGCAAAGAAAATTTGGAGGCCTCCCCTGCAAAACAGCATGTTCTCATTCACAGCTTTCATAATCTACTAAATACCCCCTCACTAATCAGTAGAACACAAAGACAGAAAATCAGTGAAGAACTGTAAGACACTATCTACCGAATAAATCTAATTGGCATTTATAGAACATAACCCATAATAAGAGTAGTACATATGGAACCATCAACCAAAATACATCAGTCACAATTTTAAAATAATAGAAATGCAGTGTTTTCTGATCATCATTAAATTTGACTATAAATGAATAACAGAAATATAATGGGAAAACCTCTATAAACATTGGGAAATTAAGCAACACACATCTCTGGAACCCATTCATCAAAAAGGAAATTGCAGAGGAAATTAGGAAATACTTTGAACTGAATGAAAATGAAAATACAACATACCAAAATTTGTGGGATGTGACTAAAGCAGTGTTTTAATAGAAATTTAAAGTATTTTTTAAGGATTTTATTTATTGATTTGACAGAGATCACAAGTAGGCAGAGAGGCAGGCAGAGAGAGAGAGGGGAAGCAGGCTCCCTGCTGAGCAGAGAGCTCTATGCGGTGCTTGATTCCAGGACCCTGAGATCATGACCTGAGCCAAAGGCAGAGGTTTAACTCACTGAGCCACCTAGGTGCCCCTAGAAATTTAAAGTATTAAATGCTTATATTATTCATGAAAAAATGTCCCATTTTATTTTTTATTCCCTTCTCCTATGTTCATCTGTTTTGTTTCTCAAATTCCACATACAAGGGAAATCCTAAGGTATTAGTCTTCCTGACTGACTTATTTCACTTAGCATAATACCCTCTAGTTCTATTCATGTCGTTGAAAATGGCAAGATTTCATGTTTTTTGATGGCTGCATAGTACTCCATTACATATATATGGCATCTTCTCTCTCTCTCTCTCTCTCTCTCTCTCTCTCTCTCTATATATATATATATATATATATATATATATATAAAAAGAATGCTGCCACCAGCAGTGGGAGCTCATCATACATTTTGATGGCTGCATAGTATTCCTATATAGATAGATAGATAGATAGAACACTGCCATCAGCAGTGGGAGCTCGGTATATATATATATATATTTATACATAAAGTTATATATATATAATATATGTGATATATCTGCTGATGGATATCTGGGATTCTTCCATATATTGACTATTGTGAACATTGCTGCTATAAACATTGGGGTGCAGGTGTCCCTTCAAATCATTGTTTGTATCCTCTGGATAAATACCTAGTAGTGCAACAGTGGGGTCTAGGGTAGCTCTATTTTTAAGTTGTTTTTTTTTTAAGATTTTATTTATTTATTTGACAGACAGAGATTACAAATAGGCAGAGAGGCAGGTAGAGAGAGAGGAAGGGAAGCAGGCTCCCCACTGAGCAGAGAGCCCGATGGAGGACTCGATCCCAGGACCCTGGGACCATGACCTGAGCCGAGAGCAGAGGCTTTAACCCACTGAGCCACCCAGGCGCCCCTCTATTTTTAAGTTTTTGAGGAACCTCCATACTCTCTTCAAGAGTGGCTGCAACAGTTTGCATTCCCCCAAACAGTGTAAGAGCGTTCCCCTTTCTCCACATCCTCGCCAATATCTGTTGTTTCCTGAGTTGTTAATTTTAGCCATTCTGAAAGAGAGTTAACCCATAAGAGATGCTGAATTCTAAGAAATAAACTGAGGATTGCTGGAGAGGAGATGGTTGGAGGGAAGGGATAATTGGGTGATGGGCATTAAAGAGGGCAGTTGATGAAATGAGCACTGGGTGTTACATGCAACTGACAAATAACTAAATTCTACCTCTGAAACTAAAAAAAAAAAAAAAAAAAGTCCCAGGTTAATAATTGAAACTTCCACCTCAATAAAAGGAAAAGAAGCAAAATATACTCAGAGCAGGCAGAAGTAAATAAAAATAAAAAATAAAACTGAAAACAGAAGAGTAATTGAGAAAAATTAATGAATGCAACCAAAAACTAATTTTTAAAAATGATTATAATTGATAAATCTATAGCCAGAGCAATCATGAAATAGAAACAATAGAAACATATTGTCAGTGTGAGGACAAATGAAAAGATTTCACTATGGATACCACAGAAATTAAAATCCAGCCTATGTCATAAATTTGTTACCTTAGATGAAATAGAACAATTCCTAGAAAGACCCAACCTTATCAAAACTCACTCAAGAATAAAGAAACTAAATAGTTTTATTTCAATTAAAGACATTATTTGCATAGTATAAAACCTCCAAAAAAGAAAATGCTAAGCCTGTATAATTTCACTTACAAATTCTATCAAAAAAATTAAAGAAACAGCATCAATTATGCATTCTTTCCTCCAGAAAGAAGAAGTGAGAACATTTTCCAACTCATTTTGTGAAACTGTCATTACTCTAATACCAAAATGGAGAAATTAGAAAAAAACAGTATCCCTCAAGAACACAGACACATAAATTCTCAACAAAATATTCATAATAGAACCCAAGAATATATCGAAGGAAGAATAAACTGTGAACAAATGGGGTTTATTCCATGAATGTAAAGCTAGTTTAATATTTGAAAATGAATATTAGCCACAAGGTCAATAGTCTCAAGAAGAAAAACCACATGTTCATGCCAATTATTGCATAAAAAGCATTTGACAACATTCAACATCCATCTGTGATTTTTCAAAAAACTGCTAACCAAGGAAAGAAAGGAAACATTTCAACCTGATAAGTGGGGTCCACTTAGATAGACTATAGCAAACATGATGATGAAAGAGTGAATGTTTCCCCCCTAAGATCAAAAGTAAGGAAAAGATGTTCATTTTGACTGCTCCTGTACATCCAGTTTTTAGACTGGAAAAGAGAAAAACACTTAAAGCAGCTCTCTAGTCACTCTTCTGACTAGCATGTTTACTGAGCTAAATATATTCCCCCCCTACATTCTTCCTTAATGAAGTACGATCAAATGAGCACTTGATGCAAAAATAGACAATTCAAAAACAACAACAACAACAACAACAAAGTTGTGCTCAAACACTACAAATTACTATTCACAAAACATGCCCTGTTGGTTCATTGCTACTTATCTCTCACTGAGCTCCCACTGCTGATGGCAGCGTTCTTTCTTCCCCACCACATCTTCACTCTTTCAATGAATCCCTACTTATTCAAGCTCTGACTTCACCTATAGAGGGTATTTCCTTTAAAAAAAAAATTCATTCTTTTTTAAAAATTGGATCTCATGGTGTCTTCCACATATTTTATTTGTAACAAATCACACTAAACAACAATATTAGTACCAGTGTGGCTTTTGTTTTCCATGAAGTATCCATGTTATTGGCAAGAACATACTACTTACTCACAGCTCTAGAAACACTTGCTCTTGAAATCTAAGCACGTCAAGAATAAACTTAGTGCATGAAAGTTCAGGAAATTGGTAGGAATGTTCTTGGAAATTAAGCAAACATTTTCTGACATCTTTGATATTACTTCCTTGGGCCAGCATTCAGAACGTCTTTCGTTTAAACCAGATACTTAAAGTGTATTCTTATCTGTGATTTTTGTCTTAAAAATGTAGGCTGCAGTGTCCTGTCAAGTGGTCAAGGACTATGAGGATGAAGATGTAAAAAATGAAGAGAACAGAGCCCTGGCACTGCCTCCCAAGTTAAAGAATATCCCACTGGTTTTGAAAGAACTTACAAAGGTAATGTCATTCAATAATCAACATTGTCCTGAACTGTAGCCCACCATCCCTGGCAAGAATCTATTGATAGTACTACTAATCTATTAGTAGAGTACTACTAATCTAATCTACTAATCTCTTAGTTCTATGGGATCTGTATATATCTGGTAAAATAGAAGGCTGAGAGTGGAAGAGTGAAACTGTCACAGGTACCAGTCTATAGGGATTTGAGGTTATGGTTGTAGTTGGCCCATAATCAGTGCTCCAGTACACTATGGGTTTTTTCCCTTATTTTCTCAGGTTTATTATAAGTGCCCAGTAGTAAAGGCTGTAAGAAACATCTCCCTTGTAGTCCAGAAATCTGAGTCCTTTGGATTACTTGGATTAAGTGGAGCTGGGAAAACCACTACCTTCAAAATATTGACTGGAGAGGAGACCACAACATCTGGAGCTGTGTTGATTGATGGCTTTAACATTAACAAAAATATCAGAAAGGTATTTCTGTTACTAATCACTGAGTTGGTACCCTAAAGGAGGAGGCAACTGGGCAAGTAGGTGGGAGACATGAAAGGGAACTTAGAAGTGCATGTGTGTGTGTGTGTGTGTGTGTGTGTGTGTGTGTGTGTATACATATATACATACTCTTTCCTCAAAAGTAACAGAATGCAGGGACAGCAATAGTTATGATAACATATTGAGTTTGGGAAAAGGCAACTATTCTTTCTGTTTGAGACAAAGTATGAGTATCTTTAACAGGCCAAATTAGAAACAGGAAGAGTAGTTATTTCACTTAAGCTACCATGACACAATTAAGATTTTGGTATGAAAAAATTATTAGAAAAAGTAATTGTGAAAGATGTTAAGGAAGTCAAATTGACAGGGTTTGGTTTCCATTTGGATGTGGGTTATAAGGAAAACAAATTATCTTAAGATATGGCCCAGATTTCTATCATGATCCAGTGAATAGGTGAAAGTTCCACTTACCAATATAGTAAACACAGGAACTGAGTGTGTTTGAAATAGGATATGTTGAGTATAAGATACCTATGACACATACCTATGAGAGAACAACCAACAGGCAGTTGGAATCTATGAATTGATGTAGAGATATAAATTTGGGATTCATCAAAGTACAAGTGAAATTTGAAATGGATAGATAAGATAATCTATTGGGAGTATGTATAATAATGAGAAGAGAGATAGGGGATGAATCCTGAGGACTAACAACATTTCTAAAATAGAATAACTGAAGAAAATATTGGGTGGGATTAGTGAAATAGGAGGAAAATCTGGATAAAGTTTTATTGCACAATCTGCATGAAGAGAAGATGTCAAGAAGGAAATAAAACACAAATGTCAGGCAGGTAGACCTGAATAGTATACACTGGACATCATCGAAATCTGAAGCAGTAGGTTGACACACAGGTGAGGATGGGGAAATACTGATTGTGGACAAAACATAAAAGAAAGGCAGCTGTCAAAAGAGGAAAAAGAGTGACACCCAGAGTTTTAGAAAATGAACAAAGTATCATAATTTCTAGTAACTAGTAACTAAAGCATGTTTGTATAAATGGGGGAAAGCAGTAAGAAGTTTAAAATATATAGCAACAGGAGCTCTCTGAGAAAAGAAGGTATTCCTTCAAATGAACCATAAATCAAAACAATATAAAAAGGTATACAAATAAGTTTAATTCCCTTTCCTACCCACCTTTCTTTCATCCCTTCCCACAGAAAAAGATAACCACTTTTATCACACTACATACACTTTATGCATATTTAATAAAACATAATAATCTATCTTCTGTTTCATTACACAAAATGTAACATATTACACACAATCTTTAGGATCTTGCCAGAATGCTTTCCATTTATGATTATACAAATTTGTACTACACAAGCAATTTTTGCAAATGCCTATTTCTCTAAACCATCCACAACAGAGTATATGATCAACTCTTGGGGATTTTTGCCAATCTGGTAGATTTTTTTCAAATGGCACTTTGGTGTAGCTTTAATTTTTCTCTTATTATAAGTGAGGTTGCATAACTTTTTAAAGAAAAATTTTATATAATAAAGGTGTGCAACATGATGGTATATCTATAATAAAGGTGTACAACATATATATAGTTACTTTAGGCAAACTAATCAACACATCTTCTCTTTATTGAAGAGACTGTCTTTTTTCCATTGGGTATTTTTTCCTGCTTTGTCAAAGATTTGTTGACCAGAGAGTTGAGGGTCCATTTCCGGGTTCTCTATTCTGTTCTGTTGATCTATATGTTTGTTTGTTTTTGTTTTTATTTTTTAAGATTTTTATTTATTTATTTATTTGACACACAGAGAGAGATCACAAGTAGGCAGAGAGGCAGGCGGAGAGAGAGGGGGAAACAGGCTCCCCACTGAGCAGAGAGCCCAATGCGGGGCTCAATCCCAGGACCCTGAGATCATGACCTGAGCCGAAGGCAGAGGCTTAACCCACTGAGCCACCCACGCAACCCCTGTATGTTTGTTTTTGTGCCAGTACCATACTGTCTTGATGATCACAGCTATGTAATACAGCTTGAAGTCCAGAATTGTAATGCCTCCAGCTTTGGTTTTCTTTTTTAACATTTCTTTGGCTATTCAGGGTTTTTTCTGCTTCCATATAATTTTAGGGTTGTTTGTTACAGCTCTGTGAAAAATGTTGATGGTATTGATAGGAATTGCATTGAATGTGTAGATTGCTTTGGGTAGCATAGACATTTTAACAATATTTGTTCTTCCAGCCTATGAGCATGGAACATTTTTCCTTTTCTTTGTGTCTTCCTTAATTTCTTTCATAAGTGTTCTATAATTTTCAGAGTACAGATCCTTTACTTCTTTGATTAAATTTATTCCTAGGTATCTTATAGATTTTGGTACAATTATAAATAGTATCAGTTTCTTAATTTCTCTTTCTTCAGTGACATTGTTAGTGTATAGAAATGCAACTGATTTCTGTGCATTGTTTTTATATCCTGCCACATTGCTGAATTCCTGTATGAGATCCAGCAATTTTTGAGCGGAGTATCATGCCATCTTTGAAGAATGACAGTTTCCTTTCTTTGCCAATTTGGATGCCTTTTCTTTCTTTCCGTTCTCTGGTTGCTGAGGATAGGACTTCTAGTGCTATGTTGAACAGCGGTGGTGAGAGTGGACATCCCTGTCGTTTCCCTGACCTTAGGGGAAAAGCTCTCAGAGGCAGGAGCAAACTTCAGCTCAGCTTGTTGGCCAGTATTCCTAGAGTGTAAGACACTGACATCAGCCAGGTGTTCGGTGGCAGCAATGGCATGAGCTATCAGTAGGAATATCTCAGGTTCTCTTCAGATTTATGATATAGATGCTATCACTTTTCTTTTGTAGATGTTCCACTCCATTGGGAAGTCAAGGTTGGTGCTGCACCCTCTTTCTTCATTTGAAGGACATCAAGGGATCCAGATATTATGAAAGTTTTCCTTTAAATTATGACCATGTCTCCTCTTTGGCTTGCATAGAAAGGCTAGCCATTATTTCCTTGAGTACACTTTCTGTCCCTTTTCTCTCTTTTTGTTTACTTGGACTCCCATAGTGCAAATATTGATACACTTGGTGGTATCCCATAAATCCCTTAAATTATCATTCCTCTTTTTCATTCTTTTTTTTTCCTCTGGATGATTTCCCCTGGCTTGTCTTTGAGTTCACTGATCCTTTCTTGCATTTCATTTGGTCTGATGTTGATCTCTGTAATTGAATTTTCAGTTCAATTATTGGATTCTTCACTTCTATGATTTATGTTTCATACTTTTTAATATTTTCTCTCTCTGTTGAAATTCTCACTTTTTGCTCTCCTCACCTCAGTGAGCATCTTTATGACCATTATTTTGAATTCTTTGTCAGGTAAATCATTTCTCTGCCTCCCATTAGGGTCAGTTTCCAGAGATTTATCTTGTTCTTTGTTTGTTCTTTTATTTCATGTTCTTCATTTTCCTTGGCTCTTTGAATTGTTTTCTATGCATTACATTAAAACAGCTATCTCTCCTAGTCTTAACAGACTGAACTTGTAGAAGCTTGTAGGAGATAACCCTTGCCAATCAGCCCAGCTAAAGATATGGGTGCCTCTCCAAACTTTGTGCTTGTCCAAACTGCCATGTTTGTTCTTAGTGGGCCCTGAGAGATTAGGTTATACCAAGTTTCATCAGTGCTCTGAAGGCAAAGGAGAAGTGCACACACCTGTTCAGGCTCTTGGCGTACTACAAAGTGCCTGCCCCATCAGCTCCTAGATGCAAGATAATTAGAATCCTTACTTGGAAAGAACCAAGATGCCCTTCAACGGATGAATGGATAAGGATGATGTGGTCCATATACACTATGGAGTATTATGCCTCCATCAGAAAGGATGAATACCCAACTTTTGTAGCAACATGGATGGGACTGGAAGAGATTATGCTGAGTGAAATAAGTCAAGCAGAGAGAGTCAATTATCATATGGTTTCACTTATTTGTGGAACATAACAAATAGCATGGAGGACATGAGGAGTTAGGAGAAGGGAGTTGGGGGAAATTGAAGGGGAGGTGAACAATGAGAGACTGTAGACTCTGAAAAACAATCTGAAGGGTTTGAAGAGGTGGGGGGGTTGCGGTTGGGGGAACCAGGTGGTGGGTATTAGAGAGGGCATGGACTGCATGGAGCACTGGGTGTGGTACAAAAACAATGAATACTGTCATGTTGAAAATAAATTTTAAAAAATGATTAAAAAAAAAAAGAATCCTAACTTGCAGGCAGCAGCTGGGCAAGTTGGAATGTTAGCTACACAGTCTAGCCCCTTTTAGAGAGAAACTAGTAAGTGGGTGCTTTTGTCTGCTCTCTGTCCCTAGCCAAGGGGAAGAGCTGCTGGGAGTGCTTGTGTGCCTATTTAAAGCCATCTCTTTGTTCTCTGTGGTCCTGGGAGACTAACAAATGCTGAAGACCATCAGCTCCCAGAGCTAGGTGATTTAGAAGCCAGTCCCACAGGTGGCAGCTGTAAAAGTTGGGGTGCTAGGTATGTGGACAAACTCCTTTCCCAGAGAATCTAGAAACCTGATTTTATCGTTAGAGGAAGCCATAGAGAGAAGGCATAGGAAATTCCTTCATGCTCATTCAGGCTCCTGAAAGACTACACTTACCCGCCCTATAAGCTCCCAAACACAGACTAAGTGGAAGCACAACTCTCAGGCAGCAGGTGGGAAAATATTCAGTCTAACCCATCACAGGGAGAATATGGGAACTGGGTGTTTTTTCCCCTTTCCCTCTGCACTGAGCCTGAGTGTATAGCCACAGCGTATCATTACATGCTTGTTTAAAATCACCTCCTTGACTCTTAATTATAAAGAACAATCTGATGGTTACCAAAGAGGAGGTGGGGATGGAGGTGGGAATAGGTCAAACAGGAGATGGGGATTAAGGTGTACACATGTTCTGATGAGCACAGGGTGATGTATGGAACTGTTGAATTGCCATACTCTACACCTGAAACTAATATAACATTGTATGTTAACTAACTGGAATTAAAAGAACAACTAAAAGAAAATAAAATAAATTTTAGAAATAAAATAAAATTTAAAATACCTTTGCTTTCTGTGGTCCTGGGGACAAACAAATGTCAAGCCATATCAGCTCTCAGAGCTGGGTGATTTGGGATCTGATCCCTTATGTAGCAGCCACAAAAGCTGAGGAATTAGATAGGTGGTCTTGGGCGCCCACCTAGCTCAGTAGGCAGAGCATGTGACTCTTGGTGTCTAGGTTGTGATTTAAGCCCTACATTGGGTGTACAGATTACTAAAAAATAAACTTAAAACAAAAATGTGTACTTGTTATAGAGTGAGATTTCCAATTTAGCAACTCACTTATTGAGGTCACAATGACTTCCCCTCTGTGTTAATTGGCTAACTTCTCTCCATTCTTCAGTTTTTGGTTAAAAGAAAAAAAAAAGGGTGTGTGACCGTAAGTTTTCACTCCTCGGGGAAAGGCTGGAAAATGGGATTCCTTCCTAATTGTAAGGCACTGTGCTAGGAGTAGGGTTTACAGAACAAGTGTGTCTCAGCTTTTCCTACCCATTTTGATGTGGGTATTTTCTGTCACCCTTTATGTAGGACTGTCTTAATTTTTTTCTATATTTCTCTCAAAAGGATTTGAACCATATGTATCTGTTTATTTGGTGCATCCATGGAGAGGGGAAGTGAGGAGCTTCCTATTCCACCATCTTGCTGACATCACTCCAGCTTTTTATATGTTTAAAAATCTTTTGAATTTCCTTCCCTATGAATAGTCTATTTATATCCTTTATACATCTTTAACTTATTGACATTTTTCTTTCTTACTTTGAGTTCTTATATGAAGAAGATAATACATGATTATCATTATCTGCAATATGAGTTTCAAATATATTTTGCATTTGCTTCTTGACTTAGCTCATACTGCTTTTGTCCCGCAAAAACATTTAGTTAAGTAAACACATCACTCTTTCTCTTTTATGGTCATTTGATTCCAAGTCATTGTTAGAGTAAAACTCATTAGCCAGAGATCACTAGAAACATACCTGTAGGGGCACCTGGGTGACTTATTTGGTTAAGCCTCTGCCATTGACTCAGGTCATGATCCCAGTGTCCTGGGATAGAGTCCCACATCAGTCTCCCTGCATAATGGAGAGTCTGCTTTGTGCTTGTCCAAACTGCCATGTTTGTTCTTAGTGGGCCCTGAGAGATTAGGTTATACCAAGTTTCATCAGTGCTCTTTCTCTCTCCCTCTGCCTCTCCCCCCGGTTTGTGCTCACTTCCTCTATCAAATAAATAAATAAAATCTTTTTTTTAAAGATTTTTTTTAAAAAGAAGCACCCCTGTAGTCAAAAACATTAGGTTTATTCACCTAGTTGCAGCAAAGGGAAATGCATAACAGGGGAAGTAGGGGGGTCTCAGTAAGAGGGAAGAGGATTATTACAGGATTTGGGTTTGCGCTGGGAATTAGAAAGAATCAGAGATTGGAAGCTGTCAAGAAGTATGGGAAATTTAGTGATTATTGGTATTTCTAGCCAGAGGCAGAAAGATTAAAACAAGGTTACAGATGTCATTAGAAAAATAAGTGCAACAATCACATGTGTTAGAGAAGAGAGTTGCTTAGTTATTTTTGTGACTGGAAAATATCCTTGTTTCTGTCTCATTTCAAAGTTACAGAGTGGTCCTATTTCAATTTTATTTTCAATTTTGTTCCACCAGCGTTAAGGGAGGTGCCTTGTTTAATTATTGTTTCTAGTTTGTAAGAATTGTTTCTGTCTTGCCTAGGACACCATATGTATCCAAGATAGATTTCCTGTTAGATGAATCATGGTGAGAAAGTAGCCATTTATTTTCATTTTTGAGGGCTATTGAGTATTAAATTATGTCAAATACATTTTCACCATCTATGAAGAAAGTAATACTATTTTATCCTTATATTTGTTAGTAGTATAAACTTATATACATTTTCTGATGTTAATCCATCATTGCACCCTGAAATAAATTACAGTTGTTCCTAAGGCATTGTTTCAGGAGTTTACATTACTGAATTTCTATACAGTTATTTTTTTAGGAGCTTACACCAATATTCAGAAATGAGATCAGACTTTTATATCCAGTAAAAAATATCTTTTGAAAGTAAACAGGGGCACCTAGGTGGCTCAGATGTTAAGCATCTGCCTTTGGTTCAGGTCAGTTGGGTGTCCAACTCTCTCACCTCAGGTCATGAGATTGAGCCCCACGTCAGGCTCTGCACTGGGCATGTAGCCTACTTAGGATTCTCTTTCTCTCCCTCTCATAAAATAGGAATAAAAACTAGATTCACACACACACACACACACACACACACACACACACAAATAAATAAATAAATAAATAAATTCATATATATAAGTGATGATTTTCAGAATAAAAGAATTCAATGTTACAGTTAAAGGGTAAAGATTGACAGTTGGATAAAAATAAAGAAACAAAATTTAAACTATATCCTCCTTATAATGGGCATATTTTAAAACATAAAGTTTGAAAGTAAATGGAGAGAAAAAGATATGCTGTGCTTATACTAATCAAAAGAGCGGGGATAGCTATACTAATATTAGGTAAAACTTTATAGTAGAAATCATTACTAGTATTAGAAAAGTGTAACTACATAATTTTTATCAAAAAGCCAGTTAAAAATTTTAGGTATCTAAAAATATGGTCTCAAAATACATAAAACATAAAAAAGAGGACTTTGAGGACAAACAAACATTCATTGTCATGGTAGCTAACTTTAACATACATCTCTCTCATTGTGATAGAAAAAGGACGTTAAAAATCATTAATGCTGTATAATATCTGAATAAAACAATAGACTAAATCTAAAGAAATATATAAAGCATTGTACTCAAAAATGAAAGAATGAAACTGTTTTTTCATATACACAGGAATATTTATTTAGAAGAACTTATGTTGGATTAAGGCAAGTCAATAAATTTCAAAGATATAAAAAGATATATAAATATTTATAAAAGGTACCATCAGAACAATACAAACCTTTGTAAATATCAGAAGAAAAAAAAAAGGGAATAACCCCCAGTCATATCAATAAATATAAATAGATCTAAATCACACATTGTTTAAAAAAAGACTTTAAAATTGCAATTCCAAATAAAAGCCAAATCCATGCTAACCTGAAGACACTCCTTATGCAATGATTCAGAAATGTTGAAAATAAAATGGAAAAAGTATGAAATTAGGAGTCTCAGCCTTAATATAAAGAAGGTGGAATTCAAACTTAAGATCATCAAAAGTTACCAAAAATGACATTAATACTAAAATGTAGTATTTATAATGGAGATAGAAAAGTTATGAATATTTTTGTACCAAATGACAGGCAACCTCTGTAAGGCAGAAATTATAGGAGATATGAGAAAAAATATATAATACATGAGATGTTTGATTTTCTTCTTTTAGTCCAAGATAGGTTATGTCAGTTAAGAATAGATACAAAGAATACATAAGTGATAAAGTCAATTTTGTAAACATGATCAATATCTGTCTAATTCTATATCCCTCAAAAATACTTCATTTATGAATATGACCATTTTTGCATACATTTTAAAAAATACATATATATTCTTCAATTGTAACTGAATTAAACAAAAAACAAAATCAGAATATGAAAACTCCCTCCCTTTCTGAAAAATATTTTAAAGATTATTTTTTTCTTTGTAATTAATCACACACTCCATCAACTACGCCAGCCAGGTGCCCCTTTCCCCTTTTGAAATTAAAAAAAATCATTTTAGGTGATTCTTGCTTTTACTCAAGAATTACAAAAATTTCTAGAAAATAATGAAAATATTATATATCAGAAACTATGAGATGCAATAAACAACTACAGGGAGAGTAATGTATATACACATTATACATTCATTTCAAGAAAAAAGAAAAAAGAAGGGGTGTCTGTGTGTCAGTCAGCTAAGCATCTGACTTTGGCTCAGGTCATGATCTCAGCATCCTGAGATAGAGCCCTAAGTCAGGCTTCCTGTTCATCAAGGAGCCTGCTTCTCCTTCTCCATCTTCCTGCCACTCCCCCAGCTTGTGCTCTCTCTCTCTCACATAAATAAATAAAATCTTTTAAAAAAAAGAAAGATGAAGAAAAAGAAATAACTGAAAAACATGACTCACTAAAAAATGAATGGAAGGAAAATATATAAAAATGTACACAAGTACATAAATTAATTATTAAAAATATAAAGCCAGCTAACAATAATTAAGTCAAGACACTAGAACTTCATAAAAATAAAGAAATGGGTAAACCTGCCCCCCCAAAAGGAGATGTAAATACATTTAAAGAAATGATAAGTTAATGATGCTAAAAACATTGGAGTCCATGTATCCCTTTGAAATAGTATTTTTGTATTCTTTTTGTAAATATCTAGTAGTGCAATTGCTGGATCATATTTTTAACTTTTTGAGGAACCTCTGTACTGTTTACCAGAGTGGCTGCACCTGTTTGTATTCCCACTAGCAGTGCAAGAGGGTTCCCCTTTCTCCACATCTTTGCCAACACCTGTGGTTTCCTGTGTTGTTGATTTTAGCCATTCAGACAGGTGTGACATGATATCTCATTGTGGTTTTGATTTGTTTTTCTCTGATGATCAGGGATGTCCTAGTAACATTATCTACAATAGCCAAATTATGGAAACAGCTCAAGTGTCCATCAAATGGTGAATAGCTAAAAAAGATGTAGGGTATCAACTTTCGTACCAACATGGACAGGACTGGAGGAGATTATGCTGAGTGAAATAAGTCAAGCAGAGAGTCAATTATCATATGGTTTCACTTACTTGTGAAGCATAAGGAATAACATGGAAGTCATTGGGAGAAGGAAAGGAGAAGTGAGTTGGGGGAAATCGGAGGGGGAGACGAACCATGAGAGACTGTGGACTCTGAGATACAAACTGAGGGTTTTGGAGGGGAGAGGGTAGGGGTTTGGGTGAGCCTGGTGGTGGGTATTAAGGAGGGCACGTACTGCATGGAGCACTGGGTGTGGTGCATAAACAATGAATTTTGAAACACACATACACACACACACACACACACAAAATTACATTAAAAAAAGGATTGTGTGTGTGTGTGTGTGTGATGCAATATTACTCAGACATAAAAAATGAAATACTGACATTTGCAACCACATGGGTGGAGCTAGAAAGTATTATGCTAAGCAAAACAAGTCAATCAGAGAAAGACAAATACCATATGATTGCATTTGTATGTGGAATTTAAGAAACAAAATAAATGAACAAGGGGGGAAAAAGAGAGACACAAACCAAGAGACAGACTCTTACCTATAGAGAACAAATTTATGGTTACCAGAAGAAAGGTGGGTGGGGGAATGGCTGATGGATTAAGGAGTGTGCTTGTGATGAGCACTGGGTATTGTATGGAAGTATGGAAGTGTTGAATCACTATATTGTACACTTGAAACTAATATTACACTATATGTTAACTAACTGGAATTTAAATAAAAACTTCTTTAAAAAGAAATAAGAAATACAACATACAAAAAAAAGAAACACAAAGTACTTGAATTCCATGGAAATAAAACTTAAAATCTTTAAAAAGATTTTATTTGATTTTTTATTTGAGAGAGAGAGAGCCCATGGAGGAGCAGAGGGAGAAGGACAAACAGACTCCACAATGAACATAGTGCTCAATGCGGGGCTTGACCTCATGATCCTGAGATCATGACCCAAGCCAAAACCAAGAGTCATACACTCAACCAATTGAGCCATCCAGGTGCCCCAATAAAATTTAAATTTTTAAAGGAACTCATAACTTTCTAACTACAAACAAATTATTAAAACTGATGTCAGAAGAAATAGAAAATAAAAATAGAAACTTTCACAATTTTTATAGAAATAAACTTGTCAAAAATTCACTCTTCAATGAGATAAGATGAAGTCCCAGATGGCTTCACAGGGGCTCTTCCATAAGCTTTTTAAAGAGCAGAAAAGAACAATGGTATTTAAATATTCAGACCCTAGAAAAATTAAAACTTAACAACATAAAATAAAAATATACTTAAAAATAAAGTTTACATATAAGTGAAATCATATTGTGTCTTTCTCTGTCTGACTAATTTCACGTAGCATAATGCCCTTAAGGTCCATCCATGTTGTCACAAATGTCAGGACTTCCATATTTTTATGGCTGAATAGTATTTCATTGTATAGATATACCATATTTTCCTTATCCATTCAACCATCATTAGACTGAGGTTTCCATGTCATGGCTATTGTAAATAATGCTGCAATGAATAGTGATACTTTTTTTTAGTTAGTGTGGATAACTTTTTGAGTTAGTGTTTGTGTTTCCTCCAGGTAAATACCCAGATATGGAATTAATGAAGCATGTGGTAGTTCTATGTTTAATCTTTAGAAGAAACTCCAAACTGTTTTCCTGCACCAGCAGTGCACAGATTTCCCTTTTCTCCACATCCTCACCAACATTTGTTATCTCTTGTCTTTTTGGTAATAGCCATTCTAACAGGTGTGAGGCGATATATCATTATGGTTTCCATTTGTATTTCACTGATTATCAGTGATACTGAGCACCTCTTCATGTACCCTTTGGTCATCTGGATGTCTTCTTTGGAAAAAATATATGTACAGATCCACTTTTTAAAGATTTAATTTATTTATTTGAGAGAGAGAGAGAGAATGAGAGAGAGAGAGAAAGCATGAGGGGGGGAAGATCAGAGGGAGAACCAGACTCTGCCAAGCAGGGAGCCCAATGTGAGACTCTATGCTGAGACTCCAGGATCATGATCTGAGCTGAAGGCAGTTGCTTAACCAACTGAGCCATTTAGGTGCCCCCATATCCATTTTTCAATCAGATTGTTTGCTATTGAGTTGTATAAGTTTTTTTTATGTATTTTGGATACTAACCCCTTATCAGAGATATCATTTGCAAATATTTTTTCCCTTTCAGTAGGTTACCCTTTCATTTTATTCATGGTTTCCATTGCAGTGCAGAAGCTTTTTAGTTTGATGTTGTATGATTGTTTATTTTTGTATTTTTTATGTATATAAAGACATGTATTATATATATCATATAATTCTTATCTATGAGTGTTGGCCTAGTAGAAGTTGCTTAACCATTACTAGAAATAAAATCTTATACATTACATTAATAGATTTAATAGAAGAGTTCTTTCCTAATGATATTTAAATAGGCAACTTCCTCTAACAAAATTCTGTCTTGGGTACCTAGCAGTGCACAGTGAATATGTGTTGAAAATTCCAGGTAGAGATGTTAGTATTCCATCTTACTACAGTGGGTTCCACCTAGAAATGAAATAATCCTTGTTGGGAGCTCTTGGGGGATCAAACCTTTTTAGCAACATGGGTTACAAAACCAGCTTTTCTATCTCATCCTTATAACTATATGCTCAATTAAATAGTTGACTTGGGCCTATTCTTATGATTACTCTCTTGATTCAGATTAGGTCAAGAATTGGCTACTGTCCTCAAAATGACCCCATTCTCAACCACATGACAGGTCAGGAAATGCTGATGATGTATGCCAGGCTGCGAGGGGTCCCTGAGCCAGACATTTGCAAGTATGTGGAAACCTTTTTGTATGCAATGCACCTGGAAACAAATGCTGATGAGTTTGTCCACATATACAGGTCAGACATAGTGCTATTGCAATTAAGCTGCCTACTTGTGTTTCTACTGTTCAGAATGAATGCCTGCAAACTCAATCTGATCCATCTGTCACACAGGGGCAATGGCTGTGAAATAGCCTAAGGTCCTGTCAGGGTTCAGAGGTCAGGAATAAGGCAGATCCCACCTATATGAATTTAACCTTTTGCAGACGTGAGCTGTAGACTTCACATTTTATTTTTTAAAAAGTACCTTCATCCTTATCTCTTTATTGTTTTTTCTTTCCCTAAAACAAAAATATTTTACCAGGGCACCTGGGTGGCTCAGTCGTTAAGCGTCTGCCTCCGGCTCAGGTCATGATCCCAGGATTCTGGGATCGAGCCCCACATCAGGCTCCTGGCTTGGTGGGAAGCCTGCTTCTCCCTCTCTCACTCCCCCTGCTTGTGTTCCCTCTCTCGCTGTGTCTCTCTGTCAAATAAATAAATACAATATTAAAAAAATATATATTTTACCAATAATGATGCTGAAATAAATTACCAAGAAAAGTCATTTCAATGAAAATGAATTGATATATACATCTGGACTTGGGCCTGCTGCTTTGTGAGTCATATCAAATCAGCATTCTGTATACATGAGCTAATTCCTATGAATTAATGACATGTGTACCCTTATCTTCTTTCTCCTCTACTTTCTCCCTTGACAATAAAGTGAAGGAAACAGACGTAGACTGAACACAGCTATTGCCCTTATGGGAAAATCCTCAGTTGTCTTCCTGGATGAGCCATCTACTGGCTTAGATCCAGCAGCCAGGTGCCTGCTATGGGACACAATTACATGGATGTGTAAAAGAGGCAAAGCTATTGTTGTAACTTCCCACAGGTATGACACATTGGGAAGCTTGGTTGAGAGTTAGAAGAGTATAGGAGGGAATTATGTGGAGCCAGAAATAAAGGCATTGAATGCTTAAGTATATGAGCTACATAGGAGGGATTGTGGGTAGAGGCTGATTCTTGGCTGATGCCAGGAATCCTCAGTTGAATTCAGTAATCCAGAAATGACTGGATAAGAAGTTAAGGAACTGTTCCTATTGTTATTTAGGAATCGACTGCTTTGAATCTTAATATCTCCTCTTCCCAAATATGGTCTTAGTGGTGATTATCTGCATTACTGAGCTTTCCTATAGCAACTGTTACTTTATAATCCTAGCTCTGTTTTGAGATATGGAATTTGCCTGCTGAAAGGCAATCTCTTCAACCATATTTCCTTTGTCTTCCTAGCATGGAAGAATGTGAGGCCCTCTGTACCAGACTAGCCATCATGGTAAAGGGGAGGTTCAAGTGCCTAGGCAGCCCTCAGCACTTAAAGAACAAGTTTGGTAATGCATACACTCTGACAGCAAAGATTAAGTTTGAAAACAATGAAGATAAACTAGAGAAGTTCAAAGAATTCATGACAGCAACTTTCCCAGGTAATGTAGGCAGGACCTCCTTGTGATGACTGTGTTAAGTTTTTACATTGTTCTTCATATCTTCAATAATTAACCTTTCCTGCAAGTTATTTTTTACTGAGCTTTTTAGTGTGTGTGTGTGTGTGTGTGTGTGTGTGTGTGTGTGTGTGTATAATTGGAATAATTTCTCTATGATATTATCATGATCTCTTAGCACGTACTTTCTCAAAACGGTAGAGGCTCTCACCAGTCTATTATGGGAATCAACCAGTAAGACAAACCTGTTCATATGTATTCATCCAGAATTAAGTTACTGAGATTGTCTGTTTTTTTACCCTTGATAATTTTTTTAAGATTGTATTTATTTATTTATTTATTTGAGGGAGAGAGGACAACATAGAGAGAGAGCACAAGCAGGGGGGCATGGTAGGGGGAGAGAAAGAAACAGACTCCCAGTTGAACAGGGAGCCTGATGCAGGACTAGATCCTAAGACCCTGGAATGGTGACCTGAGTCAAAGGCAAATGCTTAACCAGCTGAGCCACCCAGGCGCCCTCCCATGATAATTCTTTAAGGTTTCCTCTTGACCATGTATCTTCTGCCTTTCCTTGGTCCCTAAGACAAACAATGCTTATGAAATGCAAACTAGAAAAATAAACTTCCTTTACTCCTTTCAAGGAGATAATCTAGATGTGTAACACATAAAAATCAATCATTCTGCTTTTGTGGCTAAACTCAGTAAGTGCTTCTCTGTGCTCATGGTACAGAGTCATTGACAACCAACTCTATTTACTTCTATTCCCACTACTTTAATCATTAAGCAGTGACATGGTAAACCTTTTAAAAATTTTTATTTCCTTAGTCTCCAGATTGAGTGATCACTCTATCAACAATGTAGTGGCCAAATGGTCAGGATACAAGATTAAAAACATGGAAGCTATAATGATGATAAAGCAGTAAATGGTATTGGATTGTACTAAGGAAGTCACAGTAATAAAAGAGAGGAGGATATGATAGGAAATGGATATGATAGGATACACAAGCATGCATGCTCAATTAAGAGAAGAAACCACTATGTGGGAAAGATCATTAATTCAGTATTAACTATATGAACTATACTTAGATATCCAGATAAATATGTCTTTAGGGCAGTTGAATATTCATTTAGTCATTCATTCATATGATAAAGATTTATGGAGTGCTTATTGCCTGCAGTGCTCAAGTTATGGAATTAACTACACAGTATCATAAATGCTCTTTCAAATGTATATTTCTTTCTTTTTTCCTTTTCTAGATAATCTTTATGTATGTTATTCAGAAAAGGGGAAAAGAAAGAAAATAGTTCCTCTTTCTATAGCATGGCAGATTATACTCTCAAAAAGATTTTTCTATTACATACTGGAAACATAAAGTAGAATTGTATTTTAGTTATTTGCTTAGACTGATAAAGAAAATGAGAAAAATTCAAAAAACCAAAACAGAACAGAAAAAAAAAATCATCAAGCCGAAACTTGATAGTAAAAATTTAAAAATGCAAAAGCTGATTTGCCTGAAGCAAATTCCAATACCAGTACTGAGATAGGAGGCGAAACTTTGGCCTCATGGCAATGTTGGGCAGATTAACCTAAGATTCCCATAGTAAGCAAGGACCTTCAAAAATGAACAGATGCTCTGGTTTCAAGCCCAGCATGTAAGAAGTTTGGAAATTGCTACTCTGTCTTAAAAACTAAAAAGCTGAACAAACTGAAAAATCAACAAACTCTTCTAGAATCTAAAAGAGAGATGATGAAACAGGGCAAACCACTGCAGCCAAGATTGGAAAGACAGGCAAATATAGGAAGTCCTGGTTTACCAAAGCAGAGACCTAAAAGCAGAAAGCACATTGATAACCAGGGCCAGGGTAAGAAACCCTGAACTGTAACTGAATTGCTAGGTGTGCTGTGTGGCTAATTCTAAGAGGTAAAAATGCCAGGGAAGGCAAACATGGGTATTTCTACAACCAGATTGCCACAGTAAATATCAGACAAAAACCCCTGCATATTTCCCACAGGGGGAAGGGAAGAGGAATCATTTTGAAATACACCAGACAGCTCTTTGTAACAAGGCCTGTTCTCAGGAGGAAACTAGTTAAACTAAACCAAATGAATAGAGTATAATCAGAGCCTGATCTTGAAGAAGGGAAATACCCAACTTTAGCCATCTTTTTCCACATAAGGGAGGAGAAGAAAAAAAAGAGAAACTTGTGAACTTTACAATCCAGAGGCATAGGCTCAGTAAAAGTGTGAGAGTTACATAGGCTTCTTCCCAGCACCACACCACCAGATTACTAATGGCCTAATTACAGCAGTCCCTTTTTCCCAAGAAGTCTGGCTATCAGGAAAAAATTACAAAGCATACAAAAAGCAGAAAACACAATTTGAAGAGACAGAACAAACATTAGACCAGACATGGCAAGGATGTTGGAATTATCAGACCAGTAACTGAAAACAACTATGATTAACATGCTCAGGGCTATAATGAATACAGTAGACAGCATATAAGAACAGATGGGCAATATAAGCAGATTGAGGGAAATCCTATCTAAGAACAAAAAAATAATGCTTGAGATAAAAAAAAACTATAATAGAAATGAAGAATGCATTTGATGGACTTATTATTAGACTGGACTTGGCTGAGGAAAGAATCTCTGAGCTAGAGGATGTATCAATAGAATCACAAAAAAACAAAAAGCAAAGAAAACAAAGACCAAAAAAAAAAAAAAACCCAGAATATGCGGACTGTAGGACAACTACAAAATGTGTAATATATGTACAATGGGAATACAGAAGAAAAAAAGAGAAAGGAACAGAAGAAATATTTGAAACCATAATGACTGAGAATCTCCCCCCAAATTAATGTCAACACCAAACCACAGATCAAGGAAGCTCAGAGAACATCAACAGAATAAGAGTAAAACAAACAAAAAACCATACCCAAGCATATAATTTTTCAAATAGAGAAAATCATAGAAAAAGAAAAAATCTTGAAAGAAAGCAGAGGAAAAAGACACCTCATCTATAGAGGAACAAAGATAACAGTCACATCCAACTTCTCAAAAACCATGAAAGTAGGGGTGCCTGGGTGCTCAGTTAGTTAAGCATTTATTTTGGCTCAGGTCCTGATCTTCAGGGTTGTGGGATTGAGCCCCATGTCAGGCTCTCTGCTCAGTGGGAAGTCTGCTTCTCCCTCTCCCTATACCCCTCCCCCATTCATGCTGGCTCTCTCTCTCTTTCTCTGAAATAAATAAATAAAATCTTTTTAAAAAAATAACATGCAAGCAAAGAGTGAAGTGAAATATTTAAAGTGTTGAGAGAATAAAACTACCAACATAGAATTCTGTACCTAGAGAAATTACCCTTCATTGTGAAGGAGAAATAAAGACTTTGCCAGGTAAGAAAAGAAAATTGAGGGAATGTTTTGCCAGTAGACGTGCCTTGGAAGGTATGTTAAAAGAAGTTCTTTAGAGAGAAGGAAAATGATGCAGGTCAGAAACTCAGATCTACATAAACAAAGGAAGAGTATCAGAGAAGGAATAAGTAGAGATAAAAATGAAAACTTTTATTTTTTCTTATTCTCAACTGACCTAAAAGATAAAAATTTGTTCAAAGTAATAAGAGAGTGATGTAATCAAAATGACCAAATACGAGTTTTCTACCGTCTTATCTACAAAGAACACCCACATGCAAAAGCCCCTTTGTGGAAGTTGGAGAGTCCAGTAGAGAAGTTCTAGCACATCAGTGAGCAGAAAATTCCAAGATTGGTCATATTGATGAGGGGAAGAGAAACAATTTCACTTTACCAGTGTCACCAGTGCCAAGAGAAACCTTCTTTACCTACAATTCCCCCCACGAAGTAAAGTAAGAATGAATGAGTAAACACCTGGCTTCCCAAGTTGTGAGGGACACTGGCAAAGAGATACACTTTTGTCTTACTCCAACTAGAATACTGAGATGCACTGCATGACCGGAACAAGGACAAGCTGGGAGAACAGCAGCAGCCAAGACTCTCAGAGGTCTTCGAAGAGAGGCAGATCCTACAAATCACTTTGAAAACCCCATCAAAAAGTCTGCCCATGAGCAGCTGTTAACACCTTGACTACAATTCCCACAACTTGTCCACAAACACCAGTTATGCTCCATGCAAGTCACCCACATGAATATCCTGTGGCTGGCTCCCTATGTGCAACCCAAGGGTGTCAAGAGTAAGACTCTGCAAATGACTGGTGTGCACATAAATCTATGGGATTGGAAGAAGGTACACAAATTTAAGCATTCAGCGTCATGCTATGGAAAGCAAAGAATATACTCTTATCACCTAGCCTAGCATAGCAGAATTGACATAATTGTCTTAAGAATTCACTTCCAAGAGGGAACAAGTAGTATGAAGCAAGGTTACCCATTGAAAGGGTCTAAGAAAGCCTCAGAATTCCTACCTGGTTGATAGAAGGTATTTTCTTCCTGAAGGCCATCAGAAAAGACTGGAGGAGATGACTGCTACTTCTAATGTAAAGACTCAGGCTCAAAGTGAAGGGATGAATAAAGATACTCCATGCAAATAGAACCAAAAGAGATCAGTATTGCTATATTCTTATCAGTTTTAAGTCAAAGGCTGTATCAAATGACAAAGAAGTTCATATAATGACACAGGAGTCAGTTTTATCAAGATGATATAACAATGTTACTCCCATCACTCTTACTCAACATAATACCAGAAGTCCTAGCCAGATAAAATAGGCAAGAAAAAGAAATAAAAGTCATCCAAATTAGAAAATAAGAAGGAAAACGGTCTTTGTTTGCAACAACTGATTCTTTGAAAATACAAATAAATAAAGTCCATAAATATCCAGCCAGGATAACTAAGAAAGAGAAAAGATACAAATTACTAATATCAGAAATGAAATGGGGCACATCACTGCAGAGGCCAAAGACATTAAAAGGATAAGCAATACTATGAACTATTCTATGTCCACAAATTTGATAATCTAAATGAAATGGACCAATTCTTTGAAAGACACAATATGCCAAAACTCACACAAAAAGAAATAAATAAACTGAATAAGACTTTATCTATTAAAGAAATTGTCTCAATAATTGAACTCCCCAGCACCAGGCCCAAATGGATTTACTGGTGAATTCTACCACACATTTAAGGGACAAATTATACCAATTGTCTACATTAACTTTCAGTGGATAGTAAGCAAAAGGAATATGTCCTAAATTATTCAGTATTGTGTTTTTTAAAGATTTCATTTATTTGAGAAAGAGAGAGTGCAAAAGCAGGGGTGGGGTACAAAGGGAGTGGGAAAAGTAGACTTCCCACTGAGCAGGGAGCCCAACACAGGGCTCGATCCGAGGACCCCAAGATCATGACCTAAGCTGAAGGCAGATTTTTAACCAACTGAGCCACTCAGGCACCCCTCAGCATTATCTTAACACCAAAACAGGGCAGGGGTGCCTGGGTGGCTCAGTTGGTTAAGCATCCATCTTTTGATCTCCGCTGAGGTCTTGATCTTGGGGTCAAGAGTTCAAGCCCAGCCTTGGGCTCCATACTGGGAAGCCTACTAAAAAAGAAGAAGAAGAAAGAAGAAAGGAGGAGGAGGAGGAGGAGGGAGGGAGGGAGGGAGGGAGGGAGGAAGGAAGAAAGAA
>NW_019154097.1:57220445-57233484 GCF_002288905.1 Enhydra lutris kenyoni
AAGGAAGGAAGGAAGGAAGGAAGGAAGGAAGGAAGGAAGGAAGGAAGGAAGGAAGGAAGGAAAGAAGAAGAAGAAGGAGAAGGAGAAGGAGAAGGAGAAGGAAAGAAAGAAAAGAAAAAAAACCCAGAGATATCACAATCATCCAGTGTGATTTATCCCATGGATACAAGGCTGATTCAGCATTCAAAACAGAGCTAATAAAATCCAACACATAAATAGGCTAAAGAAGAAAAATTACATGATTCTATCAATAGATGTAGAAAAAGCGTTTGACAAACTTCAACACCTACTTATGGTTTTTAAAACTTGCAGTATACTAGTAACAGATAGAAATATTCTTAATGTGATAATGAATGTCTACGAAAACCTACAGCTATCAACATACTTAAATGTGAGAAACTTGAAGCTTTCCTATTAGAGCCAGGAATAAGGCAAGCATGCCCCATCTAACCACTGCTCTTCAACACTGTACTTGAGAACTCAGCTAAAGACAAGAAAAGGAATAAAAGACATACAGGTTAGGAAGGAAGGAATGTGTTTTTTTTTTCCATTGATGACAAGATTGACACATTAGAAAACCTGAAAGATGGACCAAAAACTCTGGGAATTATTAAGTGGTTAAAGCAAGGCTGTAGGATACAAGCTTAATATACAAAAGTCAATGACTTTCCTGTATACCATCAATGAACAAGTAGAGTTTTAATTTGAAAACACAGTACCATATACATTAGCACCTCCAAAAATGGTATACATAGGTGTAAATCTAACAAAATATATAGAAGATCCACATGAGGAATACTACAAAACTCTGATGAAGGAAGTTGAAGAAGAACCAAATAAATGTAGAGATATTCCATGGTCATGGATAGGATAAGTAATTTTGTGGCTATCAATAAACTGATTCTAAAGTTTATATGGAGAGGCAAAATTTCCAAAATAGCCAATATGATTGAAAAAGAAGTTGCAGGACTGACAGTACCTGACTTCAATACTTAATTAAGGTACTACAATCAAGGCAAAAGTCCCACTCTTTTTTCTGCAGTGAATAGCTCAGCCCTGTTCACTGGGAAGAAGACTAGACAGTTTGGTGAAAACTAGGAGGTAGGGATCATTTGGGGCCATTTAGGAGGCTGGATACCATACCATATATCCACCAACAACAGAAGTGTACTGACAACTTTATAGTAATGAACACAAATGAAGTACAGTTATACACAGCAACACTGATGAATCTTAAAAATATAATGATTGAGAGAAGCCAGATAAGAATAAGGCAGACTGTGTTATTGCACTCGTGTGAAGTACAAAAAAGGCAAAATCAAATTATAGTATTTATGTTTCCATACTTAGCTAAAGCTAATAAAACCATAAAGAATGGGAAAATAAATGTTTACCATAGAGAAGAAGTGAGTCACTAGTGGCACATAGCTGACTTCTGGATTGCTGAGTTTCAGTCACATGTTTGTTAGCTTTATTATAATTCACTGAGGTGTACATTTATGTTCCATACGTATTACATAGTTTATATGTTTGATGTATTTCCCAATTTGAAAAGTTTTTTTACATATTACCTCATGGAATTTATTTAGGGACTCATGACAAGATAAAATCAGTATTATTGATATGTACTTTTAAAAAATATATTAATTTCAATTAATTCCATTTTCAATTAATTCCATTTGCAATAATGTCCAGTTATGTGATAATACATAAAAGTGCATCCTATCAGTTAGGAATGGCTACAGTATTGCTACCAGATTTTCAAAAGCTGTAATATCCCATTTCTCCAATGAATGCCTTCACATTTATGTTTAAAATTGTGATTTTTAAAATTTCCTTTAGGATGAAGACTGCCTAGTCATAAGAATAGCATAGAGATCCTAAACATACACACACACACACACACACACACACACACACGCGCGTGCGCGCGCGCATGCGTGCACACACCCATACACACACACACCTGGAGAAAGAAACCACACCCAAATTTTATGAGCAGTTTCAGGACAATGGAACATTAGGATTCATGTAAGTCAGGTTTGGCAAAGTAAGTGTATGAGCTTGCTGTGATTATCTGACCCTCTGTAATTTTTATAAACTATAGATATTAAGACCATACTTTACATGGAAGTAAATCTATTGAAATATTTAACAAAGTGGCAATATACTAAAAGAGAATGGGCTTTGGGATTATATGGTCTTTTGCATTAACATATATTCTCTCTTCCATTGGTATGGACATTTGGAATGGTATTTATTTAGGAATTTTGTAAAACTCTTATCACATATGGGGCCCCTTCTGTTACTTTCCTTTCTTAGGTAACATCAAACACCAGGAGCTTCAAGGGATTATTAGCTACTATATTCCCAAAGAGGAAATCTGCTGGGGAAAGGTGATTGTAGAAATCATACTCTTCTAACATTATGTGTAACAGAGGACTGATAGAAGGAGGCATTGTGATTCAAACATAAGGAATGGGAGCCTGACATTGGCAGAGAAGAACCTTTGTTACCTTTCAAAGGCACCTATAGTTTGAGAGTTCTGACCCTAAATTCTATTATTCTATACTATCAAAAGAATGAAGATGGAAAGCTGCCTCCTCTCTATTTTTCAGCCCTCTTTTCCTTCTACTTTCTAGCTTCCCCCTTCTGTGTCTTTTTGTCCCTAAGCATACGCCTGGCAGGAATTGGGGAATGATGGGGTGGGGGGAAAGGGTCAGTGGAGATATTACAATAGTAATACCATCTTTTTCTTTTTTCCCCTGTTAAAGGTGTTTAATATTTTGGAGGAAGCCAAAGTGCTATTCAATCTAGAAGACTATTCTGTCAGTCAAATAACACTGGAGCAAGTCTTCCTGACCATTGCTAATATTGATAAAACAGAAAATATTTGAGAAATAAAAGTGCTATGAGATTCAGTTCCAACCAGTGACCATTATGTCTTATCTAGATTGCTGCATGCAATTAGATAAAGAGGGAAAAATTTGTAATCTTTGGAGATTAAGATAAGTGGCCTGTTGTAAAGAACTGAACTGTAAAGGGTCTGAGATTTTACCCTAAGTGAAAGTTACCACATTGGCATGCCACAGTTTCATAAATACTGGCAGAAGACATTGGAATCTTGGGTCAAAGACACAGGAATTTGAAATCAATGAGAGATAGGCTTTGTTTACACATGGAAGATATGATATCATTGAGATTTCTGTTTTCCATGATTTGATTCATGCAAACAATGCAATCCTAGTCAAACTCCTAGCCATCCTTTTCCTCTTTTTTAGAAAAAGTGAACAAGTTGATTTCAAAATGTATATGGAAATGCGAAGGGTCTAGAATAACCAAATAAATCTTCAAAAGAACACAGTTGAAGAACCTACACTGCTTATTCCTGCCCAATATTAAGACTTATAGTAAAACCACAGTAATCAAAGTCTTTGGCTTAAAGATAGATCAGTGAAACAGAATAGAGAGTCCAAAAATAGACCAATCACAACAGGTACTGTCGATTGATTTTTGCCCAGAGTGTCAAGTCAGTTCAGTGGGGAAAAGGAAGTCATTTTATTTTTTTTAAAGATTTATTTATTTATTGGAGAGAAAGTGAGAGATCATGAGCAAGGTGGAGGGGAGAGGGAGAAGCAGACTCCCTGCTGAGCAGGATGCCCAATGTGGGACTGGATCCCAAGACCCAGGGATCATGACCTGAGCCGAGGACCATGCCCAACAGAGTGAACAAACCAGGTGCCCCAGGGGAGTCTTTGTAGTGAATAATACTGGGTGAATTGGATATTGAAGTGGAAACAAAACAGACCTTGACCCGTACCTCATTCTTTACACACACACATAAATTTGGGTAGGATCATGACCCTAAATATAAAAGACTTAACCAACTTCTATCACTCATCCTTTCCCTTTCATTCTGTTCAAATACATCTGAAGGGTGTTTTCCTCAGCACAAAATCAAAATCAAATTAAAATTCTAAGTAATAGGAAAAACATTGAGCAACTGAAAGTTTTTCTTCTTTCCTTTTTCAGTCTTATATTTGATGGTGTCTTAGAGTGAAATATGGCATATGGGTAGTGTAAAAAAATTTTAAAACAGAGAAAATAAAACACACACACACACACACACACTTACAGAGACCCCAGAAGTCTGAGGTTTCTCCTGTTTCTCTGCTGTTCTTCAGCCTCCTTGCCTACCTGCTGCTACTGGAACATTCCAAGGTGCTTCCTGCCCAGAGCATTTCTATCAGCTGCTCATCCCATCCCGAGTGCCTTCTGCACAGCTTTCTCTAATTCTGTGGGAGTCCACGCAGCCCTCCCCTTTTCAGAGAGGCCTTCCCTTTGACCTTGTCTGATGCAGGTCCTTCATCCCCCATGCTGTTGTCCTTCGTCTGGCATAAGCTCTTACTTTGTCTCTGTCTCTTCCTGGGTTCCCCGCTGTATCCCCAATGCCTGGTACTTTGCAGACACTCAACAAGTATTGTTTGTCTGGATCAATAGTGTTAGCTGAGGGCGAATACAGAAGCTGCTCCGTGTCATCCAGGAGAGGGCAGTAGGAAGCCCCTCCCTGGGCTCCTAGAGGAAGGCAGCTTGGTCAGCTTTTCAGCAGGTAGAGCTGCTCAGCGGGGGAGCGAGTGCTTTCTTTGTAGGGCGTGCTCAGGCGGTGGCTTGGTGTTGTTGAAGGGTTCTTGCCCTGGATGTCAGGGTTGACCAGGTCATTTGGAAGGTTGCTTCCAACCTGACAGCCATGCTTGAGGTCTCTCTGGTCTGTTGTTCTTTCTCAACTGCAGATCTGGCTCTAACCACTAGAGGGCACTACATGATGCCTTTGAGGACAGTGCCCATCAAATCCCCAACAGTGAGAACACAATTTTCTCTCTTTTAATTATTGAAATAAAAGTTTGATCTGTACAATGTTATGTCAGTTTGAGGTGTGCAGCATTACTGATTTGACACGTCTGTACGTTATTCAGCACTCACCACGATTATGTGTATTCACTGTCTGTCACAGTACATTATTATGATATTATTGATGGTATTCCTGAGGTACTTTTCATTTTTGTGAGTTATTTATATAGTGGAAGTGTGTACCTCTTAATCCCCAGCACCAGTTTCGCTACCCCCCTTCCCCCGCTACCCTCTGGCAATCATCATTCTGTGTTGAGGAGTCTATTTGGTTTTGTTGGTTTGGAGAACAAACTTCACAAAACAATCTTTAACTCTTACAGTATGTAATGGATGCTGATAATTTCTGTTTAACTCTTGTCGTCTGCATTTTCTAAGCCGGGGATTCGCAGACTATTACATTGATTTTGTGAACATGTATGGGTCACAATTCATTGTTTGAAAAGCACTGTTTTAGACAACGGAGTGTGTTCACCTTTGTAAAACTCTGTGGGTCAGTTTTCCTTGACAGTCTGGGCTTGTAGGTAATTGTGTCCCTTAGTGCGTACTGTGTTTCTGTGCTGAGTTGCTGCCTCGAGTAGCCGAAGGTATTTGCTTCCTTACGGGTGCCTGCTGAGGTGGGCACATGGCCGTCTGTAGGAGACTGGTTGGGACAGGTACAGGATTAGCACAGACTGTAGTCAGGGCAGCAGTAAGCCTTGTCGGTGGATATGAAGAGAACATATGATGTCTATCTGAGATGGATATCTGAGAACTTAGAACCTAGCTGGGTGAAAACACACACACACACAGACACAAACACACAAACACACATAGACACACACAGTTGCATACACCCTACCCCTTTTAGCTTACTAATCAGGCAAATGGAAATGAGGTAACATACTCAGGATAGCACTTAGGATGTTTCACGGTGTAAGTAACGGAAGACCAACTCCATTCGATTGATTTATTACTTTTTTAAAAAGATTTATTTGAGTGAGAGAGAGTAGTGGGGGGAAGGGCAGAGGGAGAGAGAATCCTGAAGCAGACTTCCCACTGAAGATGAAGTCTGATGCCGGACTGAATGCCAGAACTCGGAGATCGTGACCTGAGCTGAAACCAAGAGCTGACCATGCAACTCCATTTGGTTTGAGTGGTAAACATGTTTATTAATTCCCAAGATAGCCATTGAAGGGCAAGGGCCAAAATGGCTTCACAAAATGGTCTTAGGGATCCAGGCTCCTTCCGCTACTTCTTGTTTTTCTAAGGCTGGTTCCTTACAGTTGGCAGAAGACCTTTACTGGTAATCCGGGCTTCAGCTCCTGGTTTAGAACACTAAAACTTTGGTTCCTTGGGGAGAGCTTAGGCTACCATAGCATTTTCCAGGTTGTGTAGACCAGACTTCAGGCTACTGCACCATTTTCTAGGTTATAGCTGTTGTGTTTATCGGTTCCTGGTTTTCCCACTATGACCTGCCTGAGAGATGTGGAAGGACTGGTACCTTCCACGGAGCCGGGGGAAAGGCTTAGGTAGTCTTTCGTGAGTTTTAGGAAACAATCTCAGATCTCCCTTCCTACGGACACAGAACTTGTGGTCGAGCAGAGTTGTCTGACTGGCTCTTGCCAGTGAGTTTGCTGAGGGAATAAATGGTGGGAGGTCTTCTAGGTGAGGTATGAGGTGAGGTGCTGTGCTCTGTAGCGTCCTGGGAAGGGAGTTAGGCACATCAGCAAAGAGAGAGAAGAAATGGCCACAGCGGGGGGGGGGGGGGGGGGGGGTGGGGGGGTGTGTACGGGAGCATCAAGACGGATGGCTGAGTCTGCTGAGATTTGTAATGGAGCATGAAATGTGCCTGTCTTCACTGTTGGAGGTAGCTGATTGTCCTCCTTGACCTGGTTCCTGAGAACTGGGTCAGAACGTACTGACCTCGCCTCACCTGCCTCCTTTCTTCCCTTTTAGGTCTGCAGTAAGCCTTGGCTACTGGCTAGACCCTTCCATCTAGCATTTTGTAAGACCATCTAAGGAGAGGAAGGCCCCCAGAATTAACAGAGGCAAGTTCCTCCCTCCCTCCCAACGTCCCTTCATCAGACCACAGGCCCAAGGTTTTAGGGATTCCTTCTTCAAAAGAGAGTGTTCATTCTCTCCAGTGGCATATGAAAGTGCTCATTTCCCAACATCCTCACCAACACAGGAACCTTTTCATTGTGATTAATCTGAAAAATGGTATCTTACAGTAAATTTATTTTATTTTATTCCTCTTATTTTGGGGTTGAAGTTAAGGACCATTTTATGTGTTTAAGAGCCATTTCTAGTATCTTTTATTGTGAACTGTCCAAGTAAGGAATCACCTTTTTGGCTTTATTAAAGTGATAGTAACACTATTAGGCTCTGCAAGTCCTTTCTATCAAGGCAGTGAAAGGATTTGAGACAGGAGGGTGACTCAGTCTCAATCAGATTGAGAAATTAGCCAAATGACCTCAGTCCTTGGGCATGCAGGGAATCCTGGCCCTAAAGATGGAGCTTGTGGGTAGATTCTGTAAGAAATGCAAAGACAGTTTAAAGTGGTGGTCCCTGACAATAAGGACATGGATCTTACCTTGAACTGAGGGTGAACCCAGGCTTTAAGAAGATGGGGCCAGGCCTGCCTAAAGGGCCTGAAGCTTCCATCCCGGGCTCCTGAGGCAGCTTTCCTAACCAGAGGCAGGGACTCACCTTGGAGCCCTGGGGAGCTGGGTGCCCCCAGGCAGCATGTCAGCGGTCAGTGGCCTGCCTTCCTTCTTCCTCTGCCTGGGCTGGCATCTCCACATTGTGGCCCAGATAGGGTGTGGTGAGCATCTTTAAAGTTTTTGTTTCAATATCCAGTCTGTTGTGGATGATATTCTATAACATACAATAAAAATGAATTCCTAGAAACATAAAATGCAAGATAACTTGTAAAGTACAAGCTCAAATTGTTTATTAGGAGAATCAGTACACATAGAACTCCTGTATCACATTGCAGTATGTTTCTAAATGCTACTCAAATTTTGTTCTTAAGATAGTTATGCTTTAAGCAACAGGACTTTAGAACACAGATTTTGTCTTCCTTTTCCGCTCTTTTATTTCCCATCTCCTTTAGGCAAGCGCCCCACCCTGGAGCTGAATAAGTCCATTTTGGGGGCAATTTTGCTTGTGCCTTCCTCTCCCTCAGTCACTCTGTGAGGTCAGTTTATAAGCATAGAGGCTCTGACCCACACAGGATGGAGATGAAGGGAACATGGTAAGAAATACGGCTTTATTTTATTTTATTTTATTTCATTTTGCTTGGCCATTTATCTGCCCCATATTCTGACCACAAAATATTATTTCATCATGATCTCGCATTTTGAGGTTTAGCTGAGTCCTAAGTAGTTTGTACCTGGCCACGAAAAAGCATATTTCAAAGAGGAACATTAAGATCTGATGCTTTGATGTAAAACACTTGTCTTTCCTAAGTACAATCCTGGGACATTTTTTTATTTTTGAAAGATTTTATTTATTTATTTATTGGAGAGGGAGAGCATGAGTGGAAGGACCAAAGGGAGAGGGAAAAGCAGGCCCTCAGCTGAGCAGGGAGCCCAATGCGGGGCTTGATCCCCCGACCCTGAGATGCTGACCTAAGCCAAAGGCAGACGCTTACCTGACTGATCCACCCAGATGCCACAAGGGACATTTTATTCCCAAGATCCTTAATTCCACCATTAAATCATTAAATAGATTGTACTTACTTTGGTTCCAGCAGCTTTAAGTTAAAAAAAAAAAAAAAGAGAGAGAGAGAGAGAATGTGAAAGTCCTGATTTCTCCCATGAGTCCACAGATAAATCACTGACCCCAAAGAAGAGCAGCAGAGTCCTCATTTGCTCTTCTGCTGGGGCGGGCTCTGCAGGGATGCTTTCCGACCTCACTGAGAGATAGCTTGTCTCTGTGTCTCTCTCTCAGGATATTTTGCTCGAGTCCATGGCGGCGTCAGTCAGCTGATAAAGGCATTTCTACAGGAGACAGAATGTCATTGTCAAATTCTAAATCCTGGGACTGGGATGGAGACCACCTTCTGGAGACTAAAGGTAAATGAACATTTGCCCTCTTCTTTCCCGAATTGTTTCATTTGTGAAGGTGCCTGCCTGGTTCAAAATGTTAAAAATATATTCAGAGGGAATGCAGTGACTGCCTGTCTCGCGCCCCTGTGCCCAGCTGATTGTGCCTGCTGCCGCCATCAGCCTCGTACTTGATGTCACCGGGGCCCTGGTGAAGGATGGGTGCCTGGCTTCTCCTCCTTTGCTGTTACAAACAGGGATTCTGATAAAAACCCTTGTTGAGGGGTGCCTGGGTGGCTCAGTGGGTTGAAGCCTCTGCCTTCAGCTCAGGTCATGATCCCAGGGTCCTGGGATCGAGCCCTGAGTCGGGCTTTCTGCTCAGCAGGGAGCCTGCTTCCTCCTCTCTCTGTCTCTGCCTGCCTCTCTGCCTACTTGTCTGTCAGATAAGTGAATCTTTTTTTTTTTTTTGTTACAACATAAACAGATAAGTAAATCTTTAAAAAAAAAAAACCAAACCCTTGTTGATGTGTCCTCTGCGTGTGTGGAAGACCCTGCCAGTGGGATTGTGAGCCCCTGTGTCTGCCGTATTGACGATCGCAAAGATTTTATTGTCATCGTGACAGCGTCGTCAGTACAGTTTAGAGACGTGCAAGGCTGGTGATAGTGATATGGCACAGAGGCCGTTTGTAACTACTCCCTGATTTGATCCCTCAACTGCTCTTTTTGACAGGTATAACTTCTGGGACGCCTGGGTGGCTCAGTTGGTTAAGCGGCTGCCTTCGGCTCAGGTCATGATCCCAGCGTCCTGGGATCGAGTCCCACATCGGGCTCCTTGCTCTGCAGGGAGCCTGCTTCTCCCTCTGCCTCTGCCTGCCATTCTGTCTGCTGTGCTTGCTCTCTCTCCCTCTCTCTCTGATAAATAAATAAAAAAAATCTTTAAAAAAAAACAAAACAGGTATAACTTCTCTCAAGGGAAATGAGACGGGTCTGGTTAGTGGCAGAACCAGGAGTGAATAGACTGCGGGTCCCACAAGTCCAGGTTGCTTCCCTGTTCTCTGTCCAGAGCCTTGTGCTTGCTCAGGGGGGTCTTTGGGGTCCGTCAGTCGGTGGTGCATCTGTACCTCAGTGACCATCGTGTGGTGGAAGGAGCTGGAGCAGAACGCTGGGGCAGAATATGTGCAGGGTGAGCAGACGCCACTGAAGAAATGCCTCCTCTCAGCTACACACCCTTTTGAATTGGTCCCGAGGTTTGTGTTGGCCTTCGTGTCATGTAGTAGGGGAAGGCAAATAGCACAGGGTAGGAAAGATTTAGAGGAGGTATTTTGCATTGGTCCAAAGGGTTTTTTAAAAACTCTAGTCTCCTTGAAAAAAAAAAAAAAAAAAAAGAATGCCTGTTTGGACTTTGGAGCCCAGGCTGAAAGGGCCAAATTTCGCCTACCCACCTGTCTTTGTAAATAAAGTTTTATTGCAACACAGACACTCCCGTTTACGTAAGTCTTCTCTATGGCTGCTTTACCAGCACGACAGTGGAGTTGAGTAGTTCAAGGAGAGGCCGTCTGGCCTGCAGAGGCTAAAATACTTTCTGGTCATTTGCAACAAGTTTGCTAATCCCTGAATTGAGAGATCTGTGCTTCTAGACAGTGTGGAGCAAATTTTGTCCGCCAGTCTCATGGTCTCATGCACCTTCCACCCTGGATGGTCCCCCGGCTGCACCAGCAGAGGCTTAGCAGCGGGTCACAGGCTTTCTGCTTCCACCACAGTGGGAGCTCGTTCTGTATGATCTCGGGCCCAAGACTATGGGGATAGGCTCCTACCTTCTGGCAGTGAGCAGCAGTAGGGCCCAGGAAAGCCAGTACCGTCACAGATAAAGAATCATGGCGTAGTGAAACCCTTAAAGGGACCTTGGCTTCTCTGTGTCTCCCAACTTCTATTTCCACACAACCCAAGGATCAAGGACGCAAGGGATGGGTGTCACCTTGGGCAGCCTGTGCTGTGGTCAGCTCTGCAGGATCCCCTTTGAATCCAAGGGCTGTCCTTCCTCATAGTTGTCCCTGGCTGCTGTCCAGGAGCAAGGCCTCATCTGCGTATCCTCCACACCTCCTGTGACATGCCAGCTCCTGATGAAGAGTGTCAGACGGGCTTAGGGATCCTAGAATCAAACGTGGAAGTGTCACGTGCACGTGCTGCAGCCGTCTTGCTCCTTGCCAAAGCCCAGAAAGAAGATGTCTGTTTGTTAGAGGCTCCAGGTGTGCCTTTGGATAGCTTTCCCTCCACAGTGACCCCTCATTCACAATTCTTCTGAGGGTCAAGTATCTGATGCCTGGGAAAACTCTTTTTTTTTTTTTAAGATCTATTTATTTATTTGAGAGGGAGGGACGGAGAGTGAGCGAGGAGGGGCAGAGGCAAAAGGAAACAGAGAATCAAGAAGCAGACTCCCCACTGAGCACTGAACCCAACTCATAACTCAATCCCACGAACCTGAGATCGTGACCTGAACCAAAATCAAGAGTTGGCTGCTCACTTGACTGAGCCACCCAGACGCCCTGAGGGAAAACTCTTTATAATAAGGTAAGAAGTCCAACACAAGGTATAGTAGTGTATGCTGTCCCTCATTTGCTTGCAATCATTCTCATTGTCTTGGAATTTTAGACTCTCCTTAACCTTTCCTATCGTGGGAGTAACATTCTGGAAGGGTGTTGAGGGGTATCCTAGCAGAAGTTATGTCCTCATCTGCTCTAAACATTCTTAGTTAGTTAAATTCTTAGTTAACCTAAAACTTTTCAGCATTTCCTTCAAAGATGTCTAATTCTCAACATCTGGAAATAGTTTTCTAGTATGAGGCTATTCTACTATATCCTATAAAAACCAGGTTTTCACCGTTTCCAAATAGAAGATTCTGTTACAGTAAATATGCTTTTTAGTTGCCACCTGGCATCTGAGACTGCGTATCTGCAGAGGAGGATCAAGCTTGGTGAGCTCGCAACACTCCGCTCACCTCTAAGCCTTTTGAACCAAGGGAAACCTCTTCCAGAATGTTCCATCATTTTCAGTCTGTGTCTGACAGAGTAGTTCAAGGGACTTCTTAATAATTCCTGTCAGGAGACATGCCCAGAGAGGATGGCCTTTGTGGTTGGTGGACACAGATGACACAGAAAATGTCAGACAACCAGACAGGCTTCTATGCAACCACAGTGCCATACTCGTGCTCCTAGTGAAGAAACTCCCCCAGAAAAGAACATCTCCCCCATCCTTTGTTTCCCTCCTATGAATTGTAAGTAGATCCTCTGCAGGCTTTGCCATTTCCTGGCCTAGCTGTTTTCTCCACACTGTGGCTGTCACAATTCCCTGCATATTGGGTGACTACTTGGGTTAGCATGATTACCAATAATGAAAGAGCTAACACCTTGCATTAGCTTTGATCCATCATACAGGAATGTATGAAGTAGAAGTAAACACGCTCCATAATCTCTCCCCTTACCAAGAAAAGCAGCGTCCAGCGTGTTTTCTCTTGTGGATGAACAGCACACCTAGAGACGGATAAATATCACACATGAGAAAACACACACAGAGAGATAATCCAGTGCCTGGCACATAGAGGGTCCCATACCTTTTTGTTGAGAGACCATATATACACACTGAATGAATACATAGGTTGTATTTCAGTGTATATCTGTTGAATGAATGAATCTGTATTTCTCAAAATCAGTAAATTCAGGTGTCCTTTTTTTTTATAATTTTTTTTAATTTATTTATTTGACAGACAGAGATCACAAGCAGGCAGAGAGGCAGGCAGAGAGAGAGGAGGAAGCAGGCTCCTTGCCGAGCAGAGAGCCCGATGCGGGGCTCGATCCCAGGACCCTGAGATCATGACCTGAGCCGAAGGCAGCGGCTTAACCCACTGAGCCACCCAGGCGCCCCTCAGGTGTCCTTTTAATAAAGTGAATCATTTATACATCCTGCTCTGTAGCTAGCTCGCTCTTTCTGCATTCTAGTGACCTGTGACTATCTTTGTGTCATCATATATAGGTCTGCCTCCTCATTTCTTTTTTTTTTTTAAAGATTTTATTTATTTATTTGTCAGAGAGAGAGAGAGAGAGAGAGAG
>NW_019154097.1:57233584-57233910 GCF_002288905.1 Enhydra lutris kenyoni
TTATTTATTTATTTGTCAGAGAGAGAGAGAGAGAGAGAGAGCACGAGAGTGAGCACAAGCAGATAGAGTGGCAGGCAGAGGCAGAGGGAGAAGCAGGCTTCCTGCTGAGCAAGGAGCCCGATGTGGGACTCGATCCCAGGACGCTGGGATCATGACCTGAGCCGAAGGCAGCGGCTTAACCCACTGAGCCACCCAGGCGTCACTGCCTCCTCATTTCTGATGGCTTTCTAGTTCTCCTTGGCATGGAAATTCCATTTTTTAAAAATTTTTTTTAATTTATTTTCAGCGTAACAGTATTCATTGTTTTTACACCACACCCAGTGCTC
>NW_019154097.1:57234310-57386484 GCF_002288905.1 Enhydra lutris kenyoni
CTCCCAAGGAATTATCTTAGAATTCATTTACATATTCTCCATTGAAATATTAGCCCCCACACCTGAAGAGGGAGAAGCTGACACCCTGCACTCAGCCTCCCCCATGCCTCGGTGGGACCTGTGTGACCTTCCTCCAGGAAACTTCCAACCATCTTCATGTTCATTCCTTGCTGGAAGGTAAAACCACCTCACTTGACCATGGCAAGGTCTCCAGTATCTTGTAGGTCCTCTTTAGCATAGGAAAGTGCTTTTGAAACCCTTCCCTTTCCTTTCCTTACCTCCCCCACCTTCCAAGTGTATATCAGTTGCCCCCCACAACCCTGATGCAGCTATTTCTGCCCACGGATCCTGTTCCCATGCTTTAATAAAACCACCGTTTTGCACCAAAGAGGTCTCAAGAATTCTTTCTCAGTCATCAGCTCTGGACCTCACCCCACCAAACGTTACTTACATTCCAAAACTCTATCACTGCTCCCCTGTCTACCTGCCACTTGGCATTACTTCTCTCATTTCCCACAAATAACAGAAAAGTAGGCACCGCTAGGCTTTAGGGGACGGGCATCAACTCTGGAAACAGGATCAATGCACACTAAGAGCATAGGATGGGGTAGCAACCAAATTAAACAACAAAACAAAGCCACTAAGCAAAAAGTTCTGGGGGAGGGACCCCAAACCCTCAAAAGCAAGTTTAGAAAATGGGAGGGGAAGGAAAAGCATTTTGGTACACACACACCAAAAGAACTGCCAAACCACACTCCTCCTTTGACCCAGGTGTTGGGGGGGGGAGCAAAAGCTGTGGAAAATTCACACTTTGGTATCTTATCCCAGAATAAACAGTCAGTAGGTCCAGTACAGCCAACAGCCCTAAAAGGCCTTGAAAGCTGTGCCCCCAAAAACTGGGCACGTGACCATCACCTCCAGGAGCTCTCAAAACCACCAGTCGTTCCTGTTCCAACAGCCGGTCTACAAACCCTGGTCTCTGCTGTCATTTCATAATGGATAATGTTTCCTGTCAGGCATTAAAGCAGAACCAAAGAAACCTGGAGAAAGATCTGCTTCCAAACCCAAAGGGAGAAAGGCTTTTTAAAAAGCTCTTAAAAAAATAAAATAAATCAGCTAAGGCATTTCCACCATTCTTTCCTCCCAGTTGCCAATTTCCCCATGTCAAGAACTTGGGCAGTTCGGTCCACAGGGGCCCTGATTTGGAGGCAGCAGCACCTCTACAGTCCCTCCATGGATGCCAGAAACTCCTGAGGTGATCCTGTGGACTCTGATTGCCCCTTAATTATTTCCTGCCCTCAGGCACGTGGAGGCAGAGGGTCTGCAGAGGCTGGGTGACCCCTGAAAGGCAGAGAACACCCCCCCCCATAGCCCAGGCCTCCAGCACTCCAGACTGGAGTTTTCGCCCAGGGTAAATCTCCATGGGAGGGCAGGGGAAGGTTCAGGTGCAGTCGCCCCAGGGCGATGCTGGGCAGGGCCAGGACATAGGGTGGTGGGGACCCGCCCAGAGGGCATCTCAGAAGGCCAACCCACCAAGTGGCTCCTATGGGACTCTGGCAGCGGCCCCGAGCTGGGCTTCAATCTGTGGCAAGGCGCAGTCCCGGGCCAGAACCCCCTGTGCCTGGTGCCTGGTGGTGGCAGGGGATGGGAGCACGCGACCAAGAGAGCAGCCAGCCCTCCTATAACCTCCCCAGCCCCCAACTGGTGCAATCGCAGTGGGCCCCAATGGGCACATTCGTCTGCCCAGGGTCTGGTTGGCCGCCTGCTTCATGTGGTAGAATTGCTGGTGGTGGGGGTTTGCAGGGTTCCGGCAAGGCAGCTGGGGGGACGTTTCCTAACCATAACTGGTAGACTAGCGCCAGGCTGGGACCTCGGGGCAGACTCGGGCCTCTGCCGACCCACACCTGCGCCATTCTGTGCAGAGCAGAGGACCTGTGGACCAGGCACCTCCACCATCCTGCGCAACCGCTGGCCTGGTCTAGGTGCATGGCCAGGGAGGCCACGGAGGCAAGCCCAGGCAGTGGCCGGTGAAACGCCAAACCAAGGTGTGGGCCCAGGTTTCTCAGCAGGACTGATGGGGCAAGGAGGGATGGGGCACTCTGGAGCCGCTGGAGGCTGGAAATACCCAAAGTCTCCATGAGGGCCATTCTCTGCGCGGGTGTAGACATCTGTGAAATGCACCTAGAAGCCTCTCTCCTAGCTAAACGGATGTATGTGACTGTGTACATTTCACCTCACTGAAAAATACTATTGCGTGGAAAGTGCATACCACAGGACTTTGTGTACTGTGATCCCACTTAGGGGGAAGTCGAGGGCCAGGTGCATTTTCTGGGGGCAGACACCTGGGGACAGTCAGGCAGGAGCATGCTCTAGGGGCCCACCCAGGACAGCCACCAAAGCAGGGGAAGGAGGGCAGGGGGCCCAGGCCTGGCGTAGAAGTCCTGGGGATGAGTGGCGCAGACCGGGATCAGTGGCCAAAGGGCCTTGGCTGTTTGGAGGTACCTGACCAGTAGTGGCCGGGAGTGCAGGAGTGCACACAAGGGGAGTTGGGGGAAGGGGCATGCAGGCGTTGCCTGGAAATGCCTATTAGCTTTTGATTCTTAGCCTCTGGCAGGCAGGGGTTCTGGGATACTTGGGGGTGTAGTCGGACTGGGCTGGACGCTTTCGCACCACGGACCAGGGCAGTTGTATGACTGTCAGATGTTCTCCTGGGCTGTTGGCCTGGGCTCTGGCCTAGGCCATTCCCTAGGGGCCGTGGACAGCAGCCAGACCTCTTTGACCAGAGACATCTCCCATATAAACAGACACATGCTGGGGAAAGGGACTTTCCCTGGGGACGCCATGGATTTGGCTGATGTCATCTCAGCCTAGACACCGATCAGTAGACTCCTCCATGAGATCGAAACACGGAGGCTGAAGTGACTCACTGGAAGAAATTTTGCCTGTGTTCTATCCAGGGACCAAATACCATCGACCCAGAAACAGTGTGGAAACTGAAGAGCCACATCAGGGACCTAGAGCAGCGGCAGATGCGGGAGATGGACGAACATCAGCTGGAAGTGGCAGGGTTGCAAAACGTCCACCAGCAGAAGCTAGCAGACCTCACTGACCAGCACCGCAAACAACTAATGGACTATCAACGACAGGTGGAAGACCTGCAAAACCAAGACGCTGCCGGGAACGTGAACGATGACCTTCTTCAGGAAAGGGAAACGGAGCTCAGAAGGTTGAAGCAACAACTTACACAAATGCAGCAGCTGAACGACAGTTTGAACAACACTGCTTCGGATCTCCAAGCAGGAAAGCAAAAGTTGGTTCACGAGCTCCAAGATGTGAGACATCAGCTGGAGGTATCTGTTCTGCGCAACAACGAGGATTCTCCAGAAAGCAACATTGCTGTGAGGGCTTTAAAAATAGAGAAAGGATGGTTAGTGGCAAAATTGGGTCGGGCCGAAAAGAAGCTGTTGGAAGAGACAAACAAGTCTGAGCGAATTCTCAAAGAATTGTCACCGGTAGAGCATGCGCCTTTCGTTCAACTCGGTCAAGAGAAAGTCCTGGAAATACTACACCTCCAAAAGAGGATCAAGCAGATGGATGCCAACCATCAAGGAATGAAGGAACTGCTGTCCTTTGCTTTGGAGGAGCAGAAGCAATTGACACAATGTGTCAGAGAGCAAGACGTGTACATTGAAGAGCTTAGAGAAAGGCCAGAGCTTCAGGAGGAATTTGATAAGTCAACCAAAACCTTAAGAAGCAATGACATTTTACAGCCATCCTTGGAGGACAAAGACATGCATCTCCCATCCATGATAGACGAACATCTTCATGTGGATGGAGACCTGGAGCGCCTAACACAACAGAGTCATGCTGTTCCTGTGGTTGACCCTAAAATCCTAGACGAGACTGTAGAACTAGAGTGTGAGGTCTTTCAACTCAACGAGTTAAAAGATAATTTCGAGGAGGAAATAAAAGAACAGAAGATCATTCACAACCAGCAGCAGGGGAAGAGAACACTGCTTCAGTCCTTACAGGAGCAGAAGGAGAAAGTGGACCTTCTTCAACACTGGCAGGAGGAGATGAACACTGAACGCGCTCAGCTCCTTGCAGTGAAGATGAGGCGATTTGGAATTTGCAAGTCATGTTAGAAGAGATGAAAGCCCAGTTGCCCGACAAAAGCCTGCAAATTCCAAGAGAATCCTGTGAGGAAGAGGAAGTGGGAGCAAGCCAGCCTCTCCCCAGAGAGAACGGAAGTGAAGAGCATGATCCATCTAAAGCCGAAATTCAAAGATTAGTCCAAGGAATCAAAGAACAGGAACTGGAGATGAAGCTTCTCACTGAACAGAACATCCAACTGACTGAGCAGGTGGATCGGCTCTCCAAAGAGGAGATCGCAAAACTCACTCGGATTATCCAGCAAAAGGATTTGGAGATTCAGGGTCTTTCCAGCAGAATCTCTGTGGCTTCTCACAGCCAGAACGGGCACATGGAACAACTTCAGCAGCAATTGCAAGAGTGTGCTTTGAAAAGCGAACAGGTGTTGGTCGTCCTAAATGAGAAGAGGGAGGTAGAGGTAGAGAAGAGGAAGGTAGAGGGAGAAGCAGACTGTCTCCTTGCCCAGCAGGGAGCTTGACATAGGGCTCTGTCCCAGGATCTTGGGATCAAGATCCGAGCTGAAGTCAGATGACTAACCGTTTGAGCCACCCAGGTGCCCTTGTAAATTTTGGATTTACAATTGGGTCAAATTTTGAACCTATGTTGAATTAGTCGGTGTGTGTGTGGCGGGGGGAGGTTCCGCCTCCTGTATTCAGATTTCTCTCTTCCACTCCTTCTTTGCTTGGGTTTGTGTCTTCCTGGATATAGGTGTGGGGTGGGGGAGTGTCTTTTTACCCTGTTCCTTCTCCTCAGATTTTTCTTCCAGAGAGTCTCAAATCAGCATCATCAACCTTGGAGCTTCTGTCATTGCAATGATTGTATGGTTTCAAGTCTCCTGGAGTAAGTCAAGGTGGGAATTGATCCCCTCACTATGCCACAGGGGTCCCCCATAACCCTGAGGATCAGGATATTGTGCCAAACAGGTTTAGGCAATGGAGTGGTCAGTGGAAGAGCACAGGACCCACGGCCTAGTCGTTGATGAAGCAAAACCATCTTATGCTACAGCCCTACCTTCTCTCAGGGGGACTGTTTCCCCTGCCCCCTTTCCCACTCTACAGATTCCCTCAGGATAGATTTTCATTTCTAGCCACATAAAGTCATGAGTTTTTGTTTCTGTCCCCATCTAATCACACATGGAGCACACGTTCTGGGTGTTTATAGGTAAAGGGAGCTGGGTCAGCCCACAGATGGCTGTCCTCTTCCTGTGGGAATGCCAGTCCATCTCCCCAGGGTTGGAGTCCATGGCCAGGAAAATCATTTCATCCATGGCCAGAGTCAGAGCCTCAATCCCCTGGATCACAAGATGAGTCTATCGATGAGCTGAGGAGCAACAACACTATGAGAAAGGCAGGTGTGCTGGTGAGGGGTTTAGAAATGGGAGAGAGTGCAACACCAAACACCCCCAGCCTCCACTTTTCTGTTTTTCACCAGCTCATGGGCCCTGCGCTGCCATGAATGCACACCTCAAAGCCCTGAGGGCTCAGGAAGACACATGGTAACAGAGAGTAGCAGCAGCTCAGGAGCCCAGCAAAGCCACGCCCATTGCCTGAACCATGGTGACTCAGGAGGCAGCCAGGGAGCCATTCTTACATTTCCCTGGGGTCAGGACCTCCCCCCTCCACCCACAACACAGAAGGTCACCCCCAGGACTGTGCTTGGGGTGCACTTTCCCCCTTAGGGTCTGCAAGTCAGCCCCAAGCACTGGCCCAACACCCAGTCCCTGGAACTTAAGCACACCAGTCAGCATATCCTGCGGTTGCCAACCTCAGGGAGGAGCCTTGGAGACCAATACAGGCCACATGCACGTCACATGGGTGACACCTCCCTCCTAGATACAGTCAATTCTCATTCATTCTCACCTTGTTGTCAAGGATGGGACATTAGTTTGGAAGTGGATGGCGACCTCCATGTGAGATAACAGAACACGAGCTAACACACAAGCTGGCCAGCGATTGCCAGTTCCCTCCCAGATCATGATTGACACCTCTGAAGCCAGATAGTTAGCAAAGGAGCAGATTAAGCAGATCCCGTGTCCTCACTTAACATGGGGACACCCTGTTTGTGACGCCACTTGTTTTAATCACCTTCTCCTCAGGTCCCTGATGAGAGATTCTTGCTCCAGACTTGTGGGGATCCCTGACACCTGAAACGCGTGATTGACAAGAGTTTAATAGTCACATATACTCACACTTCAGGGGAGGAAGATACCACACACTGTGAAGGGCTGCACAGAGATTGCACTTGGGAACAGAGAGAACCAGCAGGGCCTTGGAAGGCAAGACTTGGTTGAAACAAGAGGGTGTGGCAAGTCCTGGTTCCCATGGGAGGGTATGAGTAGCTTCCTTGAAGAATTCAATGGGCTTCTAGGGAACTGAATGCTGCTCCCCAAAAAACAATAGGCACTATGGCTAGTCCCTGTGATGATAAGGGTGTTTGGTTAAGAGACCTTCCCCGTGAGGGAAGTGGGAGAGGAGAACATGCATTATGCCATTTGAGTCCCTCTTTGATTTTCCAGGTGTCAAAACAGCCCTTACTACAGAATCTTAATTTCAGGCTTTATGCCACAAGAGGGTATGACAAAGTAATTCTTCTAAGAACCAATAATGGAATTTCACAGTGAAACAGTACACAGAATAAACACGTAAAGGTAAGTTGTATTGCTATACATAGCAATGAATATGTGTGCTCCACAATCAAACATACATTCCCAAGTACTGGTACAAAGAATCTACTTTGGGATAAATCTAACAGTGCATGTCCAGAAACTGCATGCTGAAAGCTATTTAGCACTGATAAAGAAAATCAAAGATATAAATAAATGGAGAGATACACCATGTTCGTGATTTGGAAGACTAAGCATCGTAAAGATGTCAATTCTCCCCAGATTGACAGAGAGATTTAATGCCATTCCTATCAAAATCCTGTCAGCTTTGTTTGTTTTTGTAGAGATGAGAAAAATATTCTAAAATGTATGTAGAAAGACAAAGGAATTAGAGCAGTTTCAAAAACAATTTTGAAAATAATACTAATGGGGGAACACAGTCTATGGAGTTCCAGAACTTATTAGTAGTTATAATAAGGAAGACTGTGTGGTATTTGCAGGACAGACACATAGAACAGAAGAACCCAGAAATAGTCCCCACAAATATGCCCAACTGCATTTTGAAAAGGGCGCTAAAGCAATTACATGGGAGAAAGCTGGGTTTTGTACTGCCTACAGACTTCTAAAGCTTGTGATGAATTCAGAGAGGCCAAACTCAGAAAACAGCAACAGTAGAGAAGGAGGACGGTGGTGTGACCGAGGTCCTACCAGGTGCGAATGGGAAAGGAGAGAGAGTGCATGCCCAGGGTTGTGTGGGCGGGGCCTAAACAGCTATCCCGTGATGCTTTCTGAAGGACGAGGGAGCGGGAAACTGTCCAATCAGCGGGTGGGCAGAGGCACCAATGAGTGGGAAGGTTGTTAGGATAGCTGACGGGGGCGGGTCACCGAGATGCCTCAGCTGAGCTGGGGGGGAACCAACTCACATTTTGCAGCCTTCTGTGAGGCTTGCTTCTTGCCTGGTGTCTCTGGATCTCGCAACCTTGCCCCGGTGGGCGCAGCACCTCTGAACCTCCAGGCCCATGGCCACTGGTCTGAAGATGCCCTCTTTCATCTCTGCGTCCTCCTCAAGGTCGACGCAGAGGACGAGTGAGTGAGCGGCCCTTGGGAAGATGCTTCTCTGCGCAGAGGTACCTGTAGGGCATGATGTCAGGGCCCTGTGTCCGCGGGGGGGCTGGGGCCTGGCTGGGAGGCGGGCCTGTGTCTCAGGAATACACTGGTTTGCCAAAAGGTAGCTGTCGGCTCGCGCGCCCCTTGTTTCACACCTGTGAAGAGCCCGGAGCGGGGCTTCATTTATGGAGCTGCTAATTATCTCACCTGTGCTGTGCGCGGGGCCTGGGGATAGCAGGAGTGGAAATGCGGCCTGAAGCAGGCAGATGGGATTTCAGCCTTTTTGGGGCTCAAGTCCTGCTAGAAGACCGATGTGAAGGGAGTCAGTGTATTGTTGATGGGGGAGAAGTTCTCTTCAATAGTTACATTCCACTATGGGTTGTCAGGATCCCCACTGTGCACCTGAGATCAGGCCTATCTGGGTGGGGTGTGTGTGTGTGTGTGTGTGTAGGGGGAATGGCCTTCCTTTTGGGTGGGTCGTGGGTGTTCGGTGATTTGGAACACATGATAAATAGGACTGACAGGATGTGTGAGGGACTCACCCCCTGGTTGGAAAAGACAGGAAGGAAATGACCTGTGAAATTCATTACTGTTTTGCATTGAGTACTGAGAAGTACAGGGTGCATTAGAGTTTGTAATTTACTGAGTAATGTTTAAGCTGAGACCAGAAGGCTAAGAAATAAAGGTGGATTTGGGAGGGTGTTTTGTTAGAGCAGGGAAGGACTGTGAACTGTTAAAGGAATTGAGAGAATGTCCTTGAAACTCAGGCCACGTGGGGACTGTAGGGTGGGGAAAACCAAGGTTTGGGGTGAAGACTTGGACTTTTTGTAGGTTCTTGGAGACTAAATATAGTGATTTAAAACATGGGGTCCAGACCCAGGCTGATCCTAGCTTCGCTTCCTATGAGCCATTTTACTAAACCATTGTATGTCTCAGTTTCCTGATGTGGGAAATGGGGGTGATAATAATCCCACTTCATAGATGATTGTAAAAATGAAATGATATTTAACATTAATAAAACACTTAGAGCCATGTCTGACATGTAGTAGGTTTCAGTGGTGGTTGATTCAAGAAATAAATAGGGGCACCTGGTTGGCTCAGTGGGTTAAAGCTTTCTGCCTTTGGCTCAGGTCATGATCCCAGGGTCCTGATACCAAGGACTGCATCGGGTTCTCTGCTCAGCAGGAGCCCACTTCCCCTTCTCTCTCTGCCTGCCTCTCCACCTACTTGTGATCTCTCTCTGTCAGATAAATAAATAAAATCTTTAAAAAAATTAAAAAAAGAAATACATACATACATACGTTTTGAAGACCTGGAGATAGTCTGTGGTGACATTTGTGAACTTAAATGGATTCCACCAAACTTCATTTCTTCTCCAGCTTTCAGGTGCTGTTGAGCACATGTGTCACACTGTTAAATTAGAAATAATTTTTCTCATATCGACAGTTATTTGCCAAGAGAATCCGAAGTGCCATTGAAATGATGAGAGGGAAATAAAATGCTTTTCAATACCATATCCTAGTTAGGTGTATTTAAAATCTGATAAATTCATTTATTTAATATTTGTTGGTAAAAGTTTGTGCAAACTTGCTCACTTAAAGTAAATTGACTGTAGAGTAATTCAGACACAGAATAAGGACAGAGAAGTAGTATAACTAGAGCTTGCCTTTTCTTGACTCTCTATGGGATAGTTTTTATAATTTCTCTTTTCTTTTCTCTCAGTTTTCAATGCCTTCCTGTGTCTGCAGCCTAAACATTGTAGGGGAAGTTTGGGTTTGGAATTGCAGAGACTAAATAGTTGTACTCAACCCAAAGTGCAAACCAGCAAAGCTTGGGACTTTTTTTTTTTTTTTAAGATATTCATTTGTTTGTTTGAGGGACAGAGTGAGAAACAGAACAGGAGCTGGGGAGAGGACTAGAGGGAGAAACTGAGTCTCTGCTGAGGGGGAGCCTGATGCGGGGCTCATTCTAGGCACTCCAGGATCATGAGCTGAGCTAAAGGCAGGTGTTTGCCTCACTGAGCCACCCTGGCACCCAGCCTGTGGGACTTTTTTAAAGAAAAAACAGATCCTTGTGTCCTACTATAGACTCACTGAGTCAGAGCTGTCTGGGCTAGGCCCCAGGGTACAAGGACCAAGTATGTTTGCCCTCTGGATGTGTTTAATCAAAGCTTTTTTGGCACTGGGCTTTCCATCATCTAAAAAAAAATGCAGTGAGATTGGGAGACCCCATGAATTACCGTTTGATGACACTTAGCAGGGCTCTGTCCTTCAGGTTCTGGGATATCGTGATCTGCATATTCTGTGTAATGTGTTACACCCTTAGCTCTTGTCAGAAAGTGGTGGATTGTTTTTTCTTTTGTTTTGTGTATAAATTTTATGTATTTAACAGACAGCAAGCCAGAGAGCATAAGCAGGGGGAACAGCAGAGGGAGAGGGAGAAGTAGGCTCCCCACTGAGCAGGGAGCCCAACAAGAAGCTGGATCCCAGGACCCTGATATCAGGATCTGAGCTGATATCAAGAGTCGAACACTTAGCCAAACTGAGCCACCCAGGCACCCTTACAGGACCTGATGTCTTAGGAAAATAAATTGCAAGGGCTAAAGAAAGAGAAGGGAGAAAGCGAGGCCTGTAATTAAAAGAGGCTTGAGAGACCTCTTAACCAATCGCAAGGTATTGGTCTTATTCTCCCTCAGGATTTAACAAATACATAGAGTCAAAATATTTATGAGATAATCAGATAAATTTGAACTCTGACTTGACATGTCATGATATTGAGAAATTATTTTGAAATGTTTAAAGAGTGATGATAGTTTAGTGGGTATATCTATGTGTGTGTCCAGCAAGGGCAGTTTTGCTCCCTAGGAGATGTTTGGCAACATCTAGGACATATCCGGTGGTCAGAAGCAGGAGTGAGGAAGAGGCTACCCTCATGTCGTGTATGGAGACCAGGGGTGCTGCTAAGCAGGACAGCGCCCTCAGCAAAGAATGATGGGACCCAAGATGTGGGGGAATGCCAAGGTTGTGAAACCGTGTTCTGGAGACACGTGTTGAAATAGCTGTGGGTCAAATGATAGGATGAAGATATTTGCTTCAAAATGTTATGGGGGTTGTGGGGATGGGCCATGAGTTGAGAATTATTTAAGTTAGTGATGGGAGTTCCTTACACCATTCTCTCTATTTGAGTGTGTATATGTATCTATCTGTATGTTTATATCGTGTGTGTGTGTGTGTGTGTGTGTGTGTGTGTGTGTGTGTGTGTAGTATGTGTATATATTATATACTATTGTAAACTTTCATAACAAAAGCTCACAAGTTTGCTACGGGTGATGGAGAGTCTGTGTTCATGTGGCACCTGGTGCCAGCAGGTGGGGAGGGTGGACAAGCTGAGATAGTGGAGCAGCAGCAAGGGCGTCCTTACCAGGCTCAGTCTGCAGAGGGATGTTGGTGGTGTCTGACTGTCTAGCTTCTCTTTATGCCTATTGTTGTTGTTGTTGTCGTTGTTGTTGTTTCATTTCTTGTCTTGTTCTTTGGGCTTCCTAATAGCCTTTCAATAAAATCTTTTTCTGTTTAATTCAGTCAGAATCAGTTTCTGTGAAGCAAGAATTCTTACTTATACAAGAAAAGGGTGAAGTCGATGTATAGGGAATAGCTGATTTGACAGACTGTGGGAGGAGAGAGAAGAATTAGAAAAAATAGATATATAAAAATATATATGTCATTTATATATCTAACAACTAAAATTTATAGAGTGTATATAGTATATATATATATATATGTATATATATACATGCACATATATATGTATATAATATTTGAGAGAAAGAGAATCTCATGGCTTCTATTTTTCTTGTTCTTAACTTCTATCACTCTTGAGACCACAGTTTATTTTTTTATTTTTTTATTAACATATAATGTATTATTAGCCCCAGGGGTACAGGTCTGTGATCGCCAGGTTTACACACTTCACAGCACTCACCATAACACATACCCTCCCCAATGTCCATAACCCCACCACCCTCTCCCTACCCCCCTCCTCCCACCACCCTCAGTTTATTTTGTGAGATTAAGAGTCTCTTATGGTTTGTCTCCCTCCCAATCCCACCTTGTTTCATTTATTCCTTCCCTACCCCCCAAAACCCCCACATTGCATCTTCACTTCCTCATATCAGGAAGATCATATGATAGTTGTTTTTCTCTGATTGACTTATTTTGCTAAGCATAATACCCTTTAGTTCCATCCACATTGTCGCAAATGGCAAGATTTCGTTTCTTTTGATGGCTGCATAGTATTCCATTGTGTGTGTGTGTGTGTGTGTGTGTGTGTGTGTGTGTACACACACACCACATCTTCTTTATCCATTCTTCTGTTGATGGACATCTAGTTTCTTTCCATAGTTTGGCTATTGTGGATATTGCTGCTATAAACATTCGGGTGCACGTGCCCCTTCAGATCACTACATTTGTATCCTTAGAGTAAATACCCGGTGTGCAATTCCTGGGTCATAGGGTAGCTCTATTTTCAACTTTTTGAGGAACCTCCGTGCTGTTTTCCAGAGTGGCTGCACCAGCTTGCATTCCCACCAACAGTGTAGGAGAATCCCCCCTTTTCTGCATCCTCACCAGCATCTGTGATTTCCTGACTTGTTAATTTTAGCCATTCTGACTGGTGTGAGGTGGTATCTGATTATGGTTTTGATTTGTATTTCCCTGATACCAAGTGATGTGGAGCACTTTTTCATGTGTCTGTTAGCCATCTGGATGTCTTCTTTGCAGAAATGTCTGTTCATGTCCTCTGCCCATTTCTTGATTGGATTATTTGTTCTTTGGGTGTTGAGTTCGATAAGCTCTTTATAGATTTTGGATACTAGCCCTTTATCTGATATATCATTTGCAAATATCTTCTTCCATTCTGTCAGTTGTCTTTTGGTTTTGTTGATTGTTTCCTTGGCTGTGCAAAAGCTTTTGATCTTGATGAAATCCCAATAGTTCATTTTTGCCCTTGCTTCCCTTGCCTTTGGCGATGTTCCTAGGAAGATGTTGCTGCGGCTGAGGTCGAAGAGGTTGCTGCCTGCGTTTTCCTCAAGGATTTTGATGGATTCCTTTCTCACATTAAGGTCCTTTATCCATTTTGAGTCTATTTTTGTGTGTGGTATAAGGAAATGGTCGAGTTTCATTTTTCTTCATGTGTCTGTCCAATTTTCCCAACACCATTTGTTGAACAGGCTATCTTTTTTCCATTGGACATTCTTTCCTGCTTTGTCAAAAATTAGTTGACAAAGAGTTAATGGTCCATTCCTGGGCTGTCTATTCTGTTCCATTGATCTATGTGTCTGTTTTTGTGCCAGTACCATACTGTCTTGATGATGACAGCTTTGTAATAGAGCTTGAAGTCTGGAATTGTGATGCCACCAACTTTGGCTTTCTTCTTCAACATTCCTCTGGCTATTCGAGGTTTTTTCTGGTTCCATATAAATTTTAGGATTATTTGTTCCATTTTTTTGAAAAAATGGATGGGATTTTGATAGGAATTGCATTAAATGTGTAGATTGCTTTAGGTAGAGTAGACATTTTCACAATATTTTTTCTTTCAATCCATGAGCATGGAACATTTTTCCATTTCTTTGTGTCTTCCTCAATTTCTTTCATGAGTACTTTATAGTTTTCTGAGTATAGGTTGTTTGCCTCTTTGGTTAGGTTGATTCCTAGGTATCTTATGGGTTTGGGTGCAATTGTAAATGGGATTGACTCCTTAATTTCTCTTCCTTCTGTCTTGTTGTTGGTGTAAAGAAATGCGACTGATTTCTGTGCATTGATTTTTAATCCTGACACTTTACTGAATTCCTATACAAGTTCTAGCAGATTTGGAGTGGAGTCTTTTGGGTTTTCCACATATAGTATCATATCATTTGCAAAAAGTGATAGTTTTACTTCTTCTTTGCTGATTTGGATGCCTTTATTTCTCTTTGTTGTCTGATTGCTGAGGCTAGGACTTCAAGTACTATGTTGAATAGCAGTGGTGATAATGGACATCCCTGCCGTGTTCCTTACCTTAGCAGAAAAGCTCTCAGTTTTTCCCCATTGAGAATGATATTCATGGTGGGTTTTTCATAGATGGCTTTGATGATATTGAGGTATGTGCCCTCTACCCCTACACTTTGAAGAGTTTTGATCAGGAAGGGATGCTGTACTTTGTGAAATGCTTTTTCAGCATCTGTTGAGAGTATCATATGGCTCTTGTTCTTTCTTTTATTAATGTATTGTATCACATTGATTAACTTGCAGATGTTGAACCAACCTTGCAGACCTGGAATATATCCCACTTGGTCATGGTGAATAATCCATTTAATGTACTGTTGGATCCTATTGGCTAGTATTTTGGTGAGAATTTTTGCATCTGTGTTCATCAAGGATATTGGTCTGTAATTCTCTTTTCTGATGGGATCCTTGTCTGGTTTTGGGATCAAGGTAATGCTGGCCTCATATATTGAGTTTGGAAGTTTTCCTTCCATTTCTAGTTTTTGAAACAGTTTCAGGAGAATAGGAATTAATTCTTCTTTAAATGTTTGGTAGAATTTCCCTGGGAAGCCGAGACCACAGTTTAATTCTTGTCCAGGGATATTATGAGATAGCCCCGTATTGCTTTATATAAGAAACTCTCCTTTCTACTTAAATAAATGCAAGTGGTCTTCTGTCACCTACAGCCCAGAGAAGCTCAGCATAGTTTAGATGATGATGTGCTCACCTAACCACCTTTTTGCTATACCTGCTTTTGCTCACCGCTGTGTAGATGTTCCACAAATGTCTATTTAATGGGCACATGATTGTCATTTAGGTCCAGACAAGAAAAGAATGTGCTGTTCATGGCAGCAGAGGCCCTCTGGTCTTCTTGGACTTTCAAATAATCATTGTATGTGGGCACACTTATTGAGAGTTCTTTCTGTCCTATGTGCCTTTCATAAGTTTTGCCAGCAACCTTCAGTCTCTCTGTACACAACTGACTGTAGGGTCCTCAGTCCTTGGGTTTGTGAGACACAAGGAATGAATGAATCCAGTGGGACCCCTTGAGGGACAGCCTGCCTCTCCTGGTGGGTCCTATACTGAAGGACACAGGCCATTCCAACTTCATTGATGAAGGTGGCATAGAAGTTGGAAGAGTGTTCAGGCAGGGTAGCCTGGGTTTTCTGAGAACAGGCTTTGAGTCAAATAGCCTTAGAGTATAACCCTAATTCTACCCTGTGCTCCTGTGCTTCCTTACGCATGGTATTTAACCTCTCTATGCCTCAGTTTCCTTGTCTGTAAAATGGTCTGTTTTAAGGATTAAATGAAAAAAAAAATACGTATACATACATAAATTCAAGGAGAAGATGACACATGCGGAGCACTCTAGAAGTGGTATTTTTATTATTACTCAACATTGTGGTTAATATTATCATAGGGAAGTTCTTCCGGTGTAAAGAGCATGAAGCAGGAGATCCTCCATGTAGAGGATGGTCAACTTTTTAGCCCCTTCCAGACCCTGCAGTTTCCATGATGCGATTTACTCATCAGCTCAGTGATCTCGTGCTTAGGTGACCCCTTCTGGGCCAGCACATTAAGTATGCAGCCTTGGTAGCTCCCAGGGGCCTGGTCTGGTGGGGAGGGTTTGTGTGTTTGAGCTCTTAGGTCCTGGCTACCTGGACTCTACCACCTTCTACCTGTGTGACACTCAGTACCTAATAACCCTGTGACAGAAAGTAATTCGGGCTATCCGGTAGGGTTGTTGGTGACAATTAGATGGAATGATACATATAAAATGCCTGGCACATGTCAAGAAATGTTTCACCTCATTCCATTTTCTTATTCTTTTTTACTAGCTCCCAGAACAACCCATTTCTACCCGTTTCTGTTTCAGAGAGGTGAGGTGATTTGCTGAAGGCCATACTGTTAGGCGAGTGAGCTGAGGAAAAAATACTGCAGGTGTAGGAGAGAGCATGAGTAAAAGTGGGGAAGTGAGAACCCGCTGTGAAGCTGCAGGTAACTGGGCTTGGCTGGAGAGCAAGATGTGGGTGAAGGAAGGGAGCGGGATGAGTTCAGGAAGGACTTTGGATGCTCTGTGCTGAAAGACAGTGGGTCCCTGAGGGATTTTGGAGTTGGAGTGACCTTGTTTAATTTGCATTGTCAGAGCATTCCAGAGGAGAGGTTGGAGGAGGAGCCAGTAGAGACAGAGTGACTCCAGAGGAGGAGGATCTTCTCTGAGGGATCAGGACAGGCAGTGCAGAGGGTTTGAAGCAGGATGTGATAGGGTCTGGGTCCTTAAGGAAGGCACAGCCCACTGGGGAAGAAGAGGCCTGCACGGGAGGGAAAATGACATAGTACAGTGCCCAACACAGATGCCAAGAGCATCCAGCCTGGAACCGCCGGTCACCCAGGTATACGGTGCCAGGTCCCAAATGCACAGAGCAGTGTATTCAGATCAGATGGGATCAGAGCAATAGATTCTCCCAGTTCTGCCTTGGTCACTAGAACTCAGGAGTTAGCTTTCTAAAGTCCTGCTTTATTATGGCTGCTCTCTCTTCCCAAGGGGTATGTGTATGTGTGTGTGTTGGAACAAGGGACCAACATCTTAGTCACCGAACCAGGAGGGAAACCTTATTTTTCTCTGTGAGATGCTACCTGCCTCCAGCCTTCAAAAAAACAGTGCAGCATTTTTTGTCACCAGGCAGATGTGATTTCAAGTACACGCCCTGCCACATCACTGTACGACCTTGAGAAGCTCACCTCATTTCTGTGTCCTTGGTTTCCTTATATAGACAATGGGGGTTATTATGCTGTCTTCTTCCTAGAGTTGCTGTAAAGATGAGGTATTGCATGTGTACACATTATCTCAGAACATAGACTGAAGTGCAAAATGAACATCAAGCATTGTTTCTTGCCTTGTCATTTGTGGCCTTATTCCCAGGTAGGATAGTTTGGTTCCCATCCTGACATCAAGTTGTGAGAGCCATTTTGTTTCCTATACAGATGGCAGTGACTACAAGAGAGTCTGAATACATGACCGAACAGACTTGAACTGTCTTCAGTGGTCCGGAGCCTCTGATTTCCAGGAATGGTTCAAGGGTCCCCATGGGGGCATAGACCACATGGAACTTACTTGGGAGCTTTCTTGGACTTGGTGACCCTTCTCACTGTGATAATGACACAGCTGAATTTCCCAGCAGTGATCATTAATCACAGCAGCCACTGACCCCACAAAAGATGGAGCTGAGCTCTTTCCAGGCATCCAGGACAAATATGGTTCCTGCTTATGATCCTTGGTTTCAGTCCATTAGAGGGAGAAGAAGAAGCAAATTCCCCCTTTTCCATGGAGTGGTCATGGGTAGATATAGACCATGGATTAGCTTCCAACTTCCCTTACCTCAAAACCTCAGCCCTTGCTTCCTTCCACCCTCTCTGCCCCTCAAATCATAACAAATGCTGACCTGCTGGGATATATTTGATGGGGTTTAAAGGTAGGAAAGGCAGAAAGGGGAGCAAGGATATATCCCATATCTTCTCACATATTCACCGTATGTGAATTCCACGTTTTCACGAAGATTCATCACCACCCTATATGATAGATGCTGTCATTCCCATTCCCACTTTAATTTTAAGTGAAGAAACTAAAGGTGAGAAAGGGGAAGAAGTAAAGTGCCCCTGACACACAGCTACCAAGAGAGTCTGTGGTACCATATCGTACTTCCTCCTGTTGGTTCTAGCAGTTATTTCACGATTCCATTTAAACAGGTGGGGAAACAGTCTAGAGGATACTCAAGGAGCCACAGTGAAAAAGAGGTAGAGATGGATTTTGACCTCAGGTGTGTGGTTTTTAACCCTCGGCTACTTCCAGTATGCCAACAACATTCTTGTTACTCCAAGTGTGAACCAGCAGCATCTGCCATCATCTGAAAATTGTAAAATATCACTTCCTAGGACCCACTTAGATCCACTGAGTCAGAGCTGCATTGCCACACAGCCTCTGGGGGATTATGGGTACTCTGACATTTGAGAAGCAGCGGTCTGTGTAGTTCTTCCTGGCCATGAAGGATGCTTGCTTCGGGCAGAGGCAGCGTGGCAGTTGTCTCCCAAGCTGGCCCCAGCCATCCCTCCCCCCCTCCCTGTGTATATGACACTCCTCACAACAAGGGGTGGAACTTGTGTCCCTTGAATCTGTACTGTTCCATGACTGGCTTTAGCCACTAGAAGGCACCAGAAATGATATCCTGGTATTTCTGAGAGTTTCTGCCTTCTTGCCTCTCAGATTCCAGATGCCATGCTGTGAGAAGCTGAGGCTGCATGGAGAAGATATGGGAGTGAGATGTGAGGCGCTCCACTTCATGGTCCCATCCAAGCATCCACCTGACCCCAGCTGCTGGCCAGGTAAGTAAATCACTGTGGATGTTCCATCCAAGTTGCCCCGCAGATAACTGCATCCCCAGCTGACACCGTATAGAGCAGATGAATTGCTCAAACCTAGTCAGTCCACAGGGCCAGGAGAGATAGTGAAATGGTTGTTGATTTAAGCCACTAAGTCTCAAGCATCAGTACCTAACTGAAAGAGAAATCAGTACCTGGACATAGGGCGCGGAGGTCACCAAAATATAAAACAGGTAGCAAGGGCTTTGGAACCAGAGATCAGCTGGAGGCCAGAGCACCTTAAGGGGATTGTAAACGGAGGCGGGAAGGGCAGGGAGAACATGGCTCTTGGAGGCAGGAGAAAATGGGACTCGAAGAATGAACTGCCAGAGCCATTAGCAGAATGTGCCCTGCAGGAACCTGGAGGTGGAAAGAGCACCTCATGAAGCGGTCAGTCTGGTCAAGGACATTTCCAAGTCAAACGGTGAAAGTGCCAACTGTTTTTTAAAAAAGATTTTATTTATTTATTTGAGAGAGAGAGAGAGAAACAGTGAGAGAGAGCATGAGAGGGAGAAGGTCAGAGAGAGAAGCAGACTCCCCGTGAAGCTGGGAGCCTGATGTAGTACTCGATCCCAGAACCCCGGGACCATGACCAACTGAGCCACCCAGGTGCCCGTGCCAGTTACTTTTATTATCTCTGAGCTAATTATTTTTATTAATTGAACTGGAATAAAGGTAAATGTAATAAAATTCCTCAATTGCTCTAGCAATGAGATTGAGCCGACACGTGGTTTGGATGTATTAGCTATATTTTGGAAATACACATTTGATCTATAAATGCATAATTATTAACAGTAAAAAGATGTTACTACCCTTCAAAATTATCTTAGTTGCAACATCTCAGGGTACCATGTTATTAACGATGAGGTCTGTCTAGACCATTTTAAGAAGGGAAATAACCACCGTTAATGTTTCTTTCCAATTTATTTTTCCCTCTCCTCCCTATTTCTGTTCCTTTCCTTTCCCCTCTCTTCCTCTTCCTCATTCTCTCCCTCTCTTTCTTCCCTCTCTTCTCTCTCTCTGTATTTCTATTATGTAATAATATGATAGGGAACAAAGTGTCATGTCCTAGCTTTTTCACTAAACATTATGTTTTAAACATTTCCTTGTACCCTTAAGGAGTCTCCGAAAACAAGTTTTACAGTGGCTGAGCAGATGGTTTAAAGATGATTGTTCCTGTAAACTGTCTTAAATCCTTCTGGAAAGTAGGTGGTGTATAATGCAGAAATGATAAATGAAAAGCAAGTTGTTCTTAATTTTACTCTGAGCCTTCAAAGTGCAGTAGCTCTTAGTGGATCTGTCTCTTGAAAGCCACAGAAATAGAAGGGATGGTGACAGGGACCAAACAGGAGCCACAAGGTGGAAGGCTGTTGAAGTGTGGCTTCATGCCAGGTTCTACACAGTGTCTACCCAGGTGACCTCAGATGAGGGTGCTAAAGTTCAAGGTCCCCTTTAGTTCCACTTCTGATTTCTGACCCAAATCAAGTGCCCTTGCAGGTAGAAAAATGCCTCATTTCAGGGGCTTCCCACCAGTTGCATCACACCCTGGTGCAGGGCCCCATCACCCCTCACCTGAACAACAGCAGTCCCCTTGCTTCATTGGTCTCCTCTGGCCAGTCTTACCCTCCATCTATTCTCCACAAAGCAGCTAGAGTGATCTGGTAAAGACTATGTCAGATAATCACACTCATCTTACTACTCCTTGTCATGGAGGATGAGGCCCCACATGATCAGGTGCCCCACCACCTCTCTGATCTCCCCTCCTGCTTCTGCCTTGCTCACTCTACCCTGTCCAGCTGTGTCAACTGTGCTCCCACTCAGGAACCTTTACACCTGCTGTTCCGTCTGCTCAGAATGCTGTTCCTTCATATTTCCTCACAGCTCATATCTGTTGGAGAGAGGTCTTTTTCTGACCTCTCTCAATAACATAGGCCCAGTTCCTGTCATTCTCTATAGCTTTCTGCAGTTTTATTTTCTTTGATGGCACTTATCCTGGACATGATGTCTGTAGGGGCTTATTTACTTTTTATTTGTCCATCTCCACTGGCGTGTAAGATCACAGAACAGGAACTTGGTCTCTTTTATTCATTGCTATATTCACTGCACTTTGAAGTGAAATTAGTAAGTGCTCGGTAAAGTGTACTCAGTGGGAAATCAGTACATAATTATTGAATGAATGAATGAATGAATGCCTCAAACAATCCTTCTGAGGAAGGCCAGTGTTCAGGAGGGAAAGGTGCACACACACGTCAGCTTCGTGGTTGGCACAGATGGATTGATGCTCAGTCCCTGCCTAGGGCCTAGATATTTTATACAAAAGCCATGGTGTCACTTTCTCTGTCCTTCCTCCTTCCATTCCCTCAGGCCACCTCCTCACAGTTCCTCCTGGCATCTTTGCCCCAGTTCTGTTCTCCTCTTTCTCACCCCTGTTCCTACCCAGTGGTCTGTGATCCCCTCTGCATCTCACAGATGATGGCAATAACCATTTTTCTTATTTTCATGGCATTCAGTGGCATACAATACCCTCCCCTGCATCTGATCTCTTCTACTGCTGCCACAGTTCCTGGATGTGGGACCTAATGTCCCCATCTTGGTCATTTGTTCAAGCTCTGCAGTTTCTTGAGCACTACGCCGGTGTGGACTCGAGAACAATGACAGGCAGAGATGGTTCCTACTGTCATCGGGCTCAAAATCTGGCAGAGGTGACAGACGTGAAGCACATAATAGGATCAATGTTTCCCAAGATGACACTTGTGCTAAGTCCTGTGCAGGGGAAATGGGCACCACTTATTGAGTGTCTCCATGTCTCATGTAGTTAGTCTCATTTTGTCCTCCCATCAGCCCTCGGATGTAATGTTTTCTGAGTAACTAGATGGCCTCACTCATCTTTGCTTTCCCACAGGAGGTCTGAACAAAGTGTTTCTATGTACTGTGAATAAGAGTGAAAGGACAGTTGGGAGGGCAAGAGGTGGGCAGGGGAAGAGGTGTGGGTCACAGAGTAGGGCCTGGATGGGAAGGGTGGAGTGGTCTTTTGCACTGGGTGCAGGCAGAGCTGGGACAGGGCTTGGATGCTGGCTTTGACTTCTGCCTGGGAGCTGGCCACATTGGAGGCCCAGGGAGGAAAGAAAAGGAATAGGGACTGTCTGTGCCTCTCTCCACTGAGGCTGGAGTATCATCCGGCCAACTCTGACAAGTAAGACCCTTTCTCCATCTTGCAGATGAAGGAGGAGAAAGTGGAGAGAAAGCATCGCCAGGAGCAGTCTACTGGCGTCTATTGCATAAAGCAGAAGAAAGCATAGATTTTTTTGCCTTTCAGTATAGTGACCTGCAGCTACACTTGGCCCAGTGAAGATCAGCTGAGCCATTTGTGTGCTTCCAGGATTGGGTGACACACAGATAGATGATGGGTACAGAAGGCAGGAATTCTCTTCTCCCTTGAGGAAGAGTCCAGAAATGTGAGCAGAGCAGGGAAGAAACACTGTCATGGGAAACATTCCCTAGATTTGTTCTTCTCCATGATTGCATTAGAAGGCTAAGCCAAAGGTCAATTGGAGTATAGTTCTCCTCCTTGGGGGAGGTGAAGAGGCAGACCTAGGTAATTCTGCTGCTACTTTTGGGAGAATTCCCTCCTTACACATCCTTGGGTGTTTTCCTGGAATCACTTGAATGGGTGGTTCAGCTTTTGCCCACCAGGATTCTCTGAAAATGGTTCATGACCACTCATTCATTCAGCGAAGACTCTTTGCATGAAGAGGCACGTACTGTCTGTCCCAATGCCCGCCTCAGACTGTACCCACTGATATTGTCCAGCCTAGGTTTCTTGTGATCCTGCTCTGTTCCAAATGGAAATCATGTGATGCCTCCTTAGGTAACTCGCTTTTTCCTTCCAGAATAGAAAGAAGTTAAAACCTGACATTCTCCTCTTTCCAATTTTTACACTTCTTTGTCTTAGTTCGGGTAGTTTAATCTGACTTTGTGAATAACAATGGTAATGATAGTAGTAATAGTAGTAGTAGTAGTAATGATTACTATCATTTGTTGATCACTTAATATGAGCCAATGACTGTTCTAAGAACTTTAGATTTTATTTACTTATCCATTTTAGAGAGAGAAATAGAGTGCGGGTGGTGGGAAGAGTTGAGGGAGGGAGAGAAACCCAAGCAGACACCACACTGAGCACAGAGCCCAGTGTGGGGCTTGATCTCACAACCATGAGATCATGGCCTGGGCTGAAACCAAGAGTGGAATGCTTACTGAACTGAACCACCCAGGCGCTCCTGTTCTAAGTAATTTATTCAATGCTCACAACCATCCCATGAAGTTGGTGCTCTTATCATCTTATTCCCATTATATAGATGAGGAAATTAAAGCAAAGAAGGTTGATGTGACTTGACCAAGAGCACGTATAGGTTGTCTCTTGAGTCCACACTTTTTTTTTAAAAGATATATTTTGTATGGAGAGCATGAGCAGGTGGGAGGAGGTTTAGATGGAGACACCCTGCTGAGTGTGGAGTCCAACACAAGGCTTGATCCCAGCACCCTGAGTTCATTACCTAAGTTGAAACCAAGAGTGAGATGCTTCACCAACTGAGTCAGCCAGAAACTCCACTGAACACACACTTTTAACCACTAGGCTTCATGAATGTCTCCATTGATGGGGGTCACATAACCGACGTAGTGTTATCTGGGGAAGGAGGAAACACGGAAATCAGGAAAAAGAAGAAGAAAATCTCCATAGTTTATGAGTTGATAGGATGCTAGGTCACTTTATACCACTTGTGTAGAATTTAAGAAATATGAATTTAAACCCAGTTGGAGAAAATCTCCCATGTAGAGGTTGTGGCCCTGTGCCCTACTCATTCTGGGGGAAAAAAATCCATCTCTGTGTTGGCATCTGCCTCCTATTCCATGCATGGGATTTGTCTAAATTACTTGTGCTGGTCTTCCCACCATGTTTGTATGTGTTCTGAGGGAGTGTGTCCAGTCTCCTGGTCTTGCTTGAGGTTTTTTTCTTCCCTTTATAGTCCTTCCTATTTTCCTTAACTATTTTATTTATTTGTCAGAGAGAGAGCGCGCATGCGCACACACACAAGCAGGGAGAGGGAGAGGTAGGCTCCCTGCTGAGCAAGCACCCTGATGTGGGACTCTATCCTAGGACCCTGGGGCCATGACCTGAGGTGAAGGTAGCCACTTAAATGACAGAAGTACCCAGGCATCCCTACAATCCTTCCTATTTAAAGTCTCCAATGCCCATTTCTCTTTGGGTCTGTTGTAGAAACCCAACCTCCCACCCTGCACTTCTCCCTCAGCTATAGGTACTGTCTTTGAACAACTCTAACCAATGCTTAATGCCTTCCATTCTCCAAGGGCCCTGTGGCCTTTGTTTGTCTCTATTTTTCCATCTTCAGCTATATCTCAGGGGGTTAGGGGAATTCAGGGAACGATGATTGCTGGATGGGAAATTTAGCCAACTGGCTTTCAGGGAATTGCTTGTGGTTCAATTGGTTTTGGTGTACTGGTTTGTCTGGGTATTGGCCTGATTGTGTATCTCTTAGCTCATCACCTCTTGGTCTTTGTCCTTTGGAAGGAAGGAAAGAAGAAAAGAAAGGAATAAGAACAAAAAGAAAGAAAAGAAGAAAGAAAGGAAGGACCATCATCCCTGAGGTAAAACTAATTAACTGAGCTCCAATGTAAAAAGGTGGCATATGGACGTAGACCATTCCTGACACATTAAAAATCTCGGCTCTTGTTCTCAGGAGAACCTTTTCTCCCAGTTCATTCTTCCTTTCTCCTTTGCTTTGCCACTGTCCATATCCAACTGCCAGACCAAAATGTGAACGTTCTGAGTCTCTGAGAAAAACTGGTGGTGGATGTATGTTGAGTTTTTCCTTCACTACAAGCCAAGAAATCAAGGGTCTGCAAAATGCTTCCCAAACAGTTGGAATGGGAAAGGCTCAGTGATGATGGTGGTGATGGTGGTGGTGGTGGTGGTGTTGACATCAAATGATATTAAACAACTCTTTATAGACCTCCAGTCATGAACCAGACTGTATGCTCAGCCCTGTTGGTCCAGAATTGTGTTAGAACAACTACTATTTATTTCTTTATTTTTACTGCTGTATATTTGACATAGAACATTGTGTCAGTTTAAGGTGACTTGATACTTTTGTGTTGCAATATAGTTGTCATTGTACTGTTAGCTAACACCTCTATCATGTTACATAATTCTTATTTCTTCTAGGGTTGGGAACAATTAAGATCTAGTCTCTCAGCAAGTTTAATGTTTCTGATATCATTTCTAATGTTTCTGATATTGTTGGTGTCCATAATCACCGTACTGTAGGTCTCTGGGACTTATTTATCCTTCAGCTACACTATGTGCCTTTGACAACACCTCTCCCATTTCTCCACCCCCAGCCCTTGGTAACTACCACTTTACTGTTTTTACAAGTTTGGGGGTTTTTTTAGATGCCACATAGAGGGGTACCCTTCGGGGGCATCTGGGTGGCTCAGTTGGTTAAGGTTCTAACTTTTGATTTTCACTTAGGCCATGATATCAGGGTTATGAGATCAAGCCCTGCATTGGGCTCCAAGCTCAGCATGGAATCTGCTTGAGATGTTCTCTCCCTCTTCCTGTGCCCTTCCCCAACTTGCACATGTGCACTCGCTCTTTCTCTGTCTCTAAATAAGTAAGTAGTCTTAAAAAAAAAAAAGAGGTACTGCATGTTATTTGTCTTTCTCTGTCTGACTTATCTTAGCACAATGTCCTCAAGATCTGTCCTTGTTGTTGTAAATGGCAGAATTTCCCTGGCTGAATCATAGTCCATTGTAGCTATCTACCACATCTTTATTCACGCATCCGTTGATGGACACTTGGTTGGTTTCCATATCTTGGCTCTTGTGAACAATGCTGCCACAACCATGGGAGTACCTATGTCTGTCTGGTCTTTCACTGAGTACTTAGTACCGCAAGGACTGTTTTACACACTGTACTTGGATTAAGTCACTCGATTTCCCAAGCATGACAGCAGGAGCCACTATGATCATTCCCTCAGAGCATGAGGCCAAGAGCAGCAAAGTAGCTCTGCGTAGTCACACAGCTAGCAAGTAGGAGAGCAGCTTTGCAAACCAGTGGTCCAAGTCCAGAGCCAGTCTCCTGAGCACCGCTCTGTTCTGCCCCTTCCCGGCTCCTCCAGAGCCTTTGGTCTAGGCTGAGGCAGTTTGGGTGGCCAGGCTGAGTGGTGAGGAATGTGAGGAGCCACAGCTCTGTTCTGCCCCTTCCCAGCTCCTCCAGAGCCTTTGGTCTAGGCTGAGGCAGTTTGGGTGGCCAGGCTGAGTGGTGAGGAATGTGAGGAGCCACAGTGAAGGGGGACTGTCTAAATCCTTTTCTCAGAGTCACCAAGTCTAAGCAAGATCTTGAGGCGTCACTAGACCGAATCTCGTCTCCCCAGATTCCACTTGCTTAGCCTCCACCCATGATGGTACCATCCAGACAGCCAAGTCATGAAGACAGGGCTTGTGGTCACCTCTGGATCATCAGTTTGTCTCCATTAGGCTTCATGTGTCTTCCCGGAAAACTCCAGCCAAAGGTCATGAGGGTAGAGGGTGCATGGGCGACTCAGTGGGTTAAGCCTCTGCCTTCAGCTCAGGTTGTGATCTCAGGGTCCTGGGATCGAGCCCTGCATTGGGCTCTCTGCTCATCAGAGAGCCTGCTTTCCCCTGTCTCTGCCTGCCTCTCTATCTACTTGTGATCCCTCTGTCAAATAAATAAATAAAATTAAAAATAAAAAAGATCATGAGGGTGGAGCCTTTATGAATGGGATTAGTGCTCTTAGAAAAGAGAGCCCAGAGATCTACCTAGCCCCTTCAACCCTGTGGGAATACAAGGAGAATTCTGTGCCTTAGAAGATGGCCCTCGCTCAACCATACCGGCCCCCTGAACTTGGACATCCGGTCTTCAGAACTGTGAGAAGTAGATTTCTGTTGTTTCTAAGTCACCAAGTCTGTGGTATTTTGTTATAACAGCTCAAATGGACTAAGACACTCTCCTAAGCAGTTTGTACATCTTATAATACTGAGGAAACAACTAATTATTATTATTGTTATTTTAAAAGATTTTATTTGTTTGAGAGAGAGAGTGAGAGAGCATGTGCAGGGTGGTAGGGTCAGAGGCAGAGGGAGAAGCAGGCTCCCCCTGAGCAGGGAGCCCCTGCAGGGCTCAATCCCAGGACCCTGGGATCATGACCTGAGCTGAAGGCAGACACTTAACTGACTGAGTCACACAGGTGCCCCAGTAGTGACTACTTAGTGTGCACGTAGTTATTGAGGATGTCTGACATCCCAGCTAGACCATAGCCCTCCTAAGCGTAGCACCCTTCTCTGGGTGATGCACTGCCATCTAGCTATCTCTCATGCCTGGCCCAGTGCCTGCCAGAGAGTATATATTGAATAAATACGTAGTGAATGGATGTTGAAGGTGAAGCTCAGTTATTTCAAAACCTCTTGATTTCCAAAACCCTCTGGGAAGAGTTGGGAAGGAATTCAAACAACCTCCCTCAGAGAAGGACAGATTGTGGAAAGCCGTGCAAACAAGCCACTAAGATCAGTGGTTTTGGGAGTTTCCTTCTACCTGGGAATTCTGGGGGATGGGCACTTTTCCCTAAGCTGGTCACGTTTGAAACCACTCAGTCCCACTGGAAGCCCACTGTCACCTCTTCCTTCACTCTGGCCCTGATGGTAAGCTCTCTAGGCTCAGGCAGCCTTTAATTTAAGGTAACAATTAAGAGCAACTAAATTGCTCTTTCAATACTATAAAGGAGTCAACAGGAGATCTTTCCTCTGCCAAACAGAATGAATCCCCAAAGCCGGACGAATGCTCCGAGCTTGACCCAAAGAGAGTGGAGCTCAGAATCAAGTGTGAGCCTACTCACAGCCTTTGGAAGTGATGAAGTCCGTGAACTCAAAGGGTCTGTGGGGTACCTCACCTGTGTTTCTTGTCCCTGAAGCTCTTGGAAGTCTCCTGTGGTCCCAGTGATGCCATCAGATCCTTGAGACAAAAATCCACCTGAGTCCATTTAAACATCAAAGTGGCTTTACTCAACAATTCAGGAGACAGGCAGCATCCCCTCTAGCAAGTAGAAAGGATCTCTGCTGAGCTGTGGGAAAGGGAAGGTTTTTAAAGGTCAAAAGTGGGTGGAAAAAGGAAATGATTACCAAAGAATGCCTTGTCTTAGAGGAGGTCACCTTCCTAAGCAGAACAGAAGGAGTCAAATGGATGAATCATCTCATTAGTGCTGACCTTCTAATTCCATGGTGACTGGTTGAGTTTGCATTCCTGGGGAGTTGAAATGGCGGTTAAGTTAGGTGTTCAGTCTTGGTTTGCTGATGTTGGGATTTGGTACAAGTGACCCTCTTTGGGGCATGCTGTCTCTTTTTATTTTTTATTTTTTTAAAATATTTTATTTATTTGACAGACAGAGATCACAGTAGGCAGAGAGGCAGGCAGAGAGAGAGAGGGAAAAGCAGGCTCCCTGCTCAGCAGAGAGCCCGATATGGGGCTCGATCCCAGGACCCTGAGATCATGACCCGAGCTGAAGGCAGAGGCTTTAACCCACTGAGCCACCAAGGCGCCCCACTATCTCTTTTTAAACACAGTGTACCAGTCTTTCACATCCTTGGTTAAGTTTATTCCTAAATATTTTATTCTTTTGGATTTTACTGTAAGTGGAATTCTCTCTGAATTTCTTCTTCAGGTTGTTCATTTCTAGTGCAAAGGAGTGAAAGTGATTTCTGTGTGTTGATTTTGTATCCTACAACTTGGCTGAATTTATTAAGTCTAATATGTTTATTTGTGTGTGTGTGTGTGTGTTGGAATCTTTAGGGCATTCTATGTATAAGATTATTTCACATGCAAGCAGGAATGATTTTTCTTCTTCCTTTCCAATCTGGATGCCATTTATTTTTTTTCCTGCCTAATAGGTCTGGCTAGAATTTCCAATCCTGTGTTGAGTAGAGGTGGTAAAAGTGGGGATCTTTGTCTTGTTTCTGATCTTAGGGAAAAAGCATTTTGACTTTTATCACTGAGTATTATGTTAATCATCACTTTTTCAAAGATGGCCTTTATCCTGTTGAGGTGACCAGTGGATTTTGTATTGCTATGACCATCTCTAAGGTGGGGTTGGACATAGAGACTTATAGCCAGTGCTGTTTGAATATTTTGTTTTCATTAGCATAAAAAAAATTCCTAGAGGGTTGGGCATGTCCATTCATGGTATGTGAGATGATTTTAGAGGATGCATTCTAGCAGGATTTAAAGAACACCAAGTCCCCCTCTTCCATGGGCAGGATTTTATTTCTCACACAAAATTCTTTTCCAGTTCTTCTGATGATTTGATAGCATCAACGGCATCTCAGTCTGGGCTACTGCATTTTTAACACTTCTCTAACACTAAGTGATTTTTAATTTTTTTTTTTCATAATGAGGGAGCAGATTTTGGTTTCAGTGCCTTTAGCAAACAACAGTATCTCTTTAGAGTTTAAGGGTGTTATCTTATTTGTATTTTTTTGCCTTCTTTTTCTGGCAAGTGATACAGATTTCTAATTACTTAGAGCTGTGAAATAATTATAGATTAGAGGGATAAGGTTTTATTTAAAAAATAAGTGTATTCAAGTAATATCCAAGAGAGTTGACCTTTAAAAGGTCATGTCAATGCATCAGTTTGATTAAGGACTACCTCTCTGGTACCCACAGAGGAGTCGGAAGCAGGTTCTCTTCTTACCAAGCAGATGGGTTTGTGCAGTGACTGCAGATGTGTAAGGCGTAGATTAAATATACGTGACTTTTAATGATACCCCAACTTCCCTAAACCCAGTGAGGAAGAAGATCCCTGTCAATGAGAGCTATAATCTTTTGATCTTCAAACTGATCATTCTAACTCTTTGAGTCCCCAAGGAAGCTTGTGATTTCTCTGTGTCCAGTCAGTGAAGATCAGACTTTCTGTCAGTGATGCTACTGAGATTCAGTTCACCCAAGTCCTGCCGCTCCGAGTGGCTGATCGTCACATGTCCTTTGAATGTTACTTGGCTGTTGACAGGGAGAGAAAGTGCTGCTTGTGTGGAGTTAGAGGAACCAAACCCATATGATAAGGATTTTGCTCTGAAACCCTATTTAATGAATTTTTGGCATTAAATATTAATCTTGAGAACTTGAGTCATGTGAACGTGCAACTGAAAACAGATCCCTTGTTAGTAAAATCTGGGATTCCATCGGCAAAGCTGAGGTTGATCTGGGGACTGCAGGGTAAGTGTTCAGGTGACCCCTGGCTTTTGGCGGACATCTAGAGGGGGCCGGTGGGATTGAGATGTCCCCATGGCGAAGCTCTCTGAAGGAGCAGCTGGATCCCGGGCCAATGGAGGGAGTCCGTTGTGCCACCCAGCATGTCCTTTAAGGAAATGTTCATGTGTCCTAGTCCCCCTTTTCCAGAAAACAAATCATGAACTCAGTATAAGAAATGATGAATATGTAATGATGGAGAATAGTTCTGTGATTTGGGGCAGACTGAAGAAGGGTGAGCAGTTCCACGAGGGTGGAAATTGATTCATCTGGCTTCCTTCGGTTCTAGATAATTTTCTATTTGTAATATAGAGGTTGTGTTAAACAATCTTCAAGGCATTCCTGTCCTCTACTCTGCCTACTCCAACCCTCCCCTTGTCTCTTCTTTGTCTTTCTCTGACTTCCACAGGTATTTACTAAATGAATACCTGCTTTGTGTCACCTCCTGTGCTGGGGGCAAAGGATGAACTCTGCAGGTAGCCACTAGCCTTTTATGCCTCACAACCCCATGGAGAAGGGCGGGGCGGGATACAAGTTAGTAGTCCTACAAGTTAGTAGTCCTAAGAATCCTCGCCAGTGTTTATTGAACAAGTCCTGCATCCCACCTGCTATTCTGAATGCTTCCCATGAATGAACTCACTTAGCCCTCATAGGAACACAATGAGAAAGGGATTCTTAGTATTACCCATTGTACAGATGAGGAAACCAAAGTGCAGAGAGGTTAAGTAACTTGCCTGGTGTCACACAACTGGTAAACGGAGAATCGGGAATTGGCATCAAGCAGTCTGGTTCTTGAATCTGCATTCTTCAACACGTGGCATATACAGCATAAGAAGGAGTGTAAGAGAAGAAATGCAAGAGTGCCAGGGGCTCTTGGAAGAGAGGCACTGTGTGTTGTAATGGAGGTGACGTTGGTGTGTTTGGAGAAGAGAAAGCCAAATATTGTGATTAAAGGATACAGTATCTTACAGAATGTGAAAAATCCCGAACAGGATATGTAGCTCCCAGGTTCTCACGAAGGCACCCAGCTACCAATGATACTGCCCAAGCTGTGACTGGATCCCCTCAGGTCCTCAAGGAAACTTCCTTTGGTCCTTATCATGGACATCCTGTTCCCTCTTCACATTTTGGGAGAAGCTGACCCTTTGGCTGCCTGCCCACCCAGGATGGCTCCCTGGTGACACCTAGCACATTCTTGTGTGTTGACGGGGGTGAGGTGAACCGAAGGGCAGTTTCCCAGGACTGTCATTGCCCAAAGGACCAAGCCTCATGCCTGCATGGAGATTCTTCTTGTAGCCCCTAATCCAGTCTTCCTGCCTGCTGGGGAGGTCGGGAGAGGGTTCTGAAGAAGGTGAACAGGAATTTCTAAGTGCCAGCAGTTGTGAGGAAGGGAAGAGAGAGTGGGGGACATGTGGGGGAACTGCATGTCATTGTGCAGGAATGAGGGAGGTTGCCAGAAGCAAGAGCAAGTCTGCAGGGACGGAGGATCAGAGACCACAGTGTGCGGGGTCATGCACGTATGCTCCTGAGTTTGGGCTGTGTCCAGTGAGCAACAGAATATCTAGATGCTTTTGGAAAGGCCTGTGTAACTCTTCCAACTCCGATTACTAAACATTTCCTACACACCAGCGACTGCACTAACTGCATGGGTTGATTTCTTTGTTCTCCACAGCAACCAATAGTTTGGGCTCTGTCATTCACCCCATTTCACAGAGGGGGAAACTGAGGAACAGTGAGATGAAGTTTGCTCAAGACCACTCATCTAGCAAGTGGTGGAGCTGGGTTTGAACCTGGAGATTCTGCCTCCAGAGTCTGCACGTTTGCCCCATGTGCTGTGTGTCTGAAGTGGTCAGGGCGTACCGTGCTGTGGGCATCTCAGAGCCCCTGACTTCCAATGGGCAGATTTCTGCCCATTTGTCTAGGTTTCCCTCACCTTCATGTCGAACAGGTGAACGACTGAAAATTCCATCCCCTACAATTGGTTTCAGAGCATGTATGACTGACCCGAGATGAATACGAGTTTCATCTTGCATGCCTCACGAACTCACAGAGGTATCTCAGAGATTCTCCTGCTTCTGTTGGTGACACAGTGTGTGGGGCTTATCTCTACTGACAGGCAGTTTTATCATTATTTTTAAAGCAGGGACTTGTCTCGAATAGTTCAGGCAGCGTCAATGGCAGAGATAAGAAAGCTCATAGAATAAAACGTCAGTGCAGGAAAGGAGCTAAAAATCAGTCCTACGCAAGGATGGTAAACACAGGGGTGAGAAGTGGCTGGGAGGCTGTTTATCCTCAGGGCAAACCTGTGGACTTCATGAGAGTGGGGGCTGTCAGCTCTCCAAGCCTCTAGGTCCCTGAGAAATAGGTAACAAAAACGTGTGGTACGTGCCCTTCCTCCTGAGTGGCATCCTTCGTTTAATTTGATTCTTGCAACCTAAGGTAGGGTGTCTTTTCCCCATTTAAGTAAACGGAAAGGAAAGCTCAGAGCAGTGACATGACTGGCTCAAGGTCACTCAGGTAGTGATTTGCAGAGTTGGCATTCTAAATCAAACCAAATTCTCTTTTACAATCTTAGCTATCAGACAAAAGGAGTTGCCACCTATGAGGGTTCAGAAAATGAGGTTATTCTGTGGCTTCCACCATGACCACCAGCTGACCCTCAGGGAGCACGTAGATGGAGCACTGTGCACAGAGCCGAGCACTCCACGTGCGTCATTTCCTTTCATCCTCAGTCACCCTTCCCAAGGTGTTATTTTTCCTGTTCGACATCTGAGGAAGCTGACGCTCCAAATGGTGAGGCAGCAAAGCTCAGGTCTGTCTGGATGCTTTACATCGTGTCCTACCCACTGCTTTTTCCCTGTGGGTTGGAAGTTTTTGTGCCTGGGAAGCTTCTGAGCACAGGGAAGGGCCCTGGACTATCCCACAGAACAGCAGTTTTCACAGCGTGCTTTCTGGGGCTCTGTGGGTCCAGGGAGGTGTCTTAGGAGTCAAGGTCAGGGGGAAGCAGTGCAGGATACCTCTGGGATCTTGAGTCAGAGCAGCCAAAGCTGCTTCTCCCTACTGTTACATAAACTGGGCCTCCACAGAGCATTGCACTCGGGGAAAGCATTCTACAATGTGGCGTGATTGGAAGCAAGAGTCAGATGGCCCTGATTCACATCCTTGCTCTCCATTTGGTGTCTTGAGCAAGTGACTTTGGGCAAGGTACTCCATCTCTCTGTGGCTCAGGTTTATCCAGTCTGAAATGGAGAAGATAACAATAGAACCTGCTTACGGACCTCTTTTGAGAATTCAGTGTGATGACACACGCACACGTTCAGTGGGGAATAAAGACCAATAAATGCCGGTTCCTCTCCCTCCCCAGGCCTTACTTTACTTAACCCCAAATGTTGCTTGGAGGAAACACTCACTTTGGAAAAAGGAAGGGGAAGATGCAGAATCATTTATTCCTCTATCCAGTCAGCCATCTAACTGGCTTTATTATACTTTGAGGACCTACGCTATGCCAACTGCTGTGCCAGTGGTTGAGTTCCAGGAGTGACAGTGGGGACAGGGTACAGAATTTTCTGTGGTACCTGCCCATGCATCTCTTCATCCATTTCTCCATCTATCCAACAAGTACACACCGAGTACCTGTGTGTCAGGTAACGTGCAGTGACCTGCCTGGGTATTTGAACCTATCTCAGACTTGCTTCTAAGTTTTCCACCTTTCCCATACCACTCGGCTTAGAGGTCTTCTTAATCCTGGCTCTATCACCTTAGATGTCCTTCTAGAGGGCTGTGCAGCCCCCAGGATGCAGCAGGCAGACTGCTGAGAGATGGTGTGCGATGTCAGCGCCCCTAGTGGTTATGGATGTGGAGTATGCTGTGGTCCTCTTCATAGGCACTTGCATGATATCTCATTTCGTTGACACTTTGTTGCATTGTACAACCCCTGATCTTGTCCTAAATGTCTTTCTGAATACAGAAAAAAGAGTGTGTTCTAAACACAGAACAAGAGGCCTCTCCATGAGTGGGGACATAGGAAGACTGGAATGTGATCCCCAGGACATGGCAGAGCAGAATGACAGGTTTTGTGGCCTCCCTCTCTCCATGTGGATATGCATGTGTATATGTATCTTAGTGACACAGCCACACTGCTATGTGGGCTTGGTAAGTATCTACACGTATCACACATATACACATAATTCTGGTAAAGGCAATTTCTTATCTGTAGAGTTGGAATGTCTCCAATTTGATATCTGGATGTTCTCCAGCTCGAAAGACTCTCTGTCTGGCATGTTGCAAAGTGTCTGGTTTATATGGAAAGGGAAAGATGTGAGGTTGACAGTGTTGAGGAGCCAGCTATCGTGACATCTGAGATGTCCAGGAGAGAGAAAAAGGGGTGCCTCCTAGTTAGGGACCTGACCACCAGTGTATGACCTTGACCAAGTCCTCCTTGCCAACTTCCCACCTAAGCTGTACTTTCTTCCCACTATGAACGAATAAGCCCGTGTGCACAGGAGTGGAATGTGTGCATATTTGAGTGTGTGTGAATGTGTATTTAGAAGCACAGGTATTGTGTGCCTGCATTGATATGTACGTGTGTGTTTCTGTTTGAGCTTGCAGGTTTATGGGTGAGTGTGGACACACAAGTAGCTATGTCTGTGAGTACGAAAACCATACTGCTAGTTGTCCCCCACATCCATTATTGTACTCTTGTATGGTATAGACTTTTTGCTAGTTATGTGGCTTCTCAGAATCAAGATTTGCTTTGTAGTCTCCCTTGCAGCATGGTTTGGCCAAGTGAGTAACTTCTGATCAATAGGATGTGAGCAGAAATGCTGTGAAGAACCTCTAGGTCATGCCTCTGAAGGGCAGGATGTGCTCTTCCCATGCCCCCTGGGTCCTCACTGACATGGGCTGGAATGCAGGCATGGGGAGTGAGCCATTTTGGACCACATGTCAAGGGCAACACCCCACGTGTGGAAGAACAGCAACATGACGGGAGGATCCTGGGCCACACCCACTCTGGAGCCTCTTTATTGGCCCTTACTTGCTTGTTCCAGATTGTTTCATGAGACATCAAGGAAGTTCTTATTTAAGCCACTGTCCCGAGTCTCAGATATAGAAGCCGTATACAGTTCTATCTTGGCTCAATACAATGCATGCATATCTGCACATAATTCTGGTAAAGGCAATTTCCTCACTGTAGAGTTGTAATGTCTCCAATTTAATATCTGGATGTTCTCCAGCTCGAAAGACTCTGCCTGGCATGTTGCAAAGTGTCTGGTTTATTTAGAAAGGGAAAGATGTGAGGTTGACAGTGTTGAGGAGCCAGCTGCCGTGACATCTGAGATGTCCAGGAGAGGGAAAAAGGGGTGCCTCCTAGTTAGGGACCTGACCACCAGTGTATGACCTTGACCAAGTCCTCCCTGCCCACTTCCCACCTAGGCTGTACTTTCTTCCCACTAGAACAAGGCAGTTGGACTATTATCCCTATAGATCCTTTCCAGTTCAGAGGTTTGGAATTGGTGGCTTTTGCATTATTAGTTCTCTTGGCTTCTGGCCCCTGGAAATTCTTAGTATGTTCTCAAGAAGATGTATGCATCTGGGAAGCCTCTGGGTCCTGGTGCTTCAAGGTGGAGGCTATGGAGTGAAGACCTGGAGGCAGCCATATGCATAAAAGCCCACAGACCTTGTGCTTCAGAAGCTCTGAATGTTTGAGGACTTGGGCTGTCCCACTGCCTTAGCCACAGATTATGTGTGACACAGGCATGAATTTGCTTCACAGTGTTAGGGTGCAGAAAACTTCACATTTCTTCATTTTCCTAAGTGAAATGAAATCTGGCTCTGAGCCCCCACTCCCGTGACTGGTGGGATGGGCAGTATCTGTCATCATTGGGCTGCCTGCCCCACAATGAGAGGGTATCAAATCTTCAAGCTTCTGTTGGTGCCAGCAGGGGTGTGGTCTTTAGGTATCCGTTTTGGGAAGTGATCCCTGCAGTGACCAAGTGGAGCTGTGGATCAGATAAGAACCTACCAATGTCCTTCAAAGTCTTGTTCTTGGTCATGACCCCTAGGATTCAAGTGTCACCCCATCCAAGGGGTGCCTCCTTTGGGACACTGTGAGGGAGAAGAGCACAGGTCTCCAGCACTTCAGGTGTGGCTTGCTGTGTCCTCTTGGTCCTGGGAACTCCAGTTCTTGGCCAGGGTGATGCTCTCCTGTCCTCCATTCACCCACCTGCTCTTTTCTCCTTGCTCCTCTACAGTGACCCCCACTTACTTCTGTGCTCAGTCTGACCCACCCACTACGGAAAGAGGGACTCCTGGAATTCAGAGGAGCTCTGACCATTCCCCTCCCTCCACCTCAAGACTAACTTAGACCTTCAACTGCTTGCCCGGAGAAATATGATTTGAGCCACATCTGTAATTTAAAATTTTCCTGTACCGCCTGAAAACAGTATAATAAAATGGATGAAATTTATTATTTATTATTTTTGTTTTTATTTATTTATTTTTAAAGATTTTATTTATTCGACAGAGAGATAGATCACAAGTAGACAGAGAGGCAGGCAGAGAGAGGGAGAAGCAGGCTCCCCACGGAGGGGAGAGCCCGATGTGAGGCTGGATCCCAGGACACTGAGATCATGACCTCAGCCAAAGGCAAAGGCTTAACCATCTGAGCCACCCGGGCACCCCTATTTATTTATTTTTATTATTGTTTTCTTTAACTCATTTATTCACAATATTGCCTTTTGAACATGTAATGAGTATGAACGTATTAATAAGATATTTTGCATTGGTTGGTCATACTACGCCATTGAACTCCAGTGTGTATTTTACATTGATGCCATATCTGTGGCTTGGACGAACCACATGTGGAGTGCTTGGCAGCGCCATGTGCCAGTGGCTCCCACAGTGGACCGTGCAATCTTCGTACAATACAGCAGCAGCAAAATGTGGCTGGGAGGATGGGTGAAACAGCTGAAGGGGATTAAGAGGACACTTATTGTGGGCAGCACCGAGTGATTACAGAACTGTTGAATCACTGTGTTGTATATGTGGAACTAATAGAGGGCCGCATGTTCACTACACTGGAATGAAAGGTAATTAATGAAAAAATAAAGTGACTAATTCAGTGGCGTTTAGTACATTCACAGGGTTGTGTGACCATCACCTCTAACTAGCTCCAGAACATTTTTGACAAGAAACCCTGTGCTCATTAAGCAGTTTTCTACCCATGCCCCCTCCCTCCAGTCCCTGCCAACCCATTATCTACTTTCTGTCTCTGTGGATTACCTATTTGGGATATTTCAAATAACTGAAATCATTTGATATGTGACCTTTATGTGACTGGTTTCCTCTACCTAGTGTAGTGTTTTTCCAATTCATCAGTATTGACACCTGTCAGTACTTCATTTGTCAGGTGGGGTTCCATGTATGGATGTGCCCCATTTGTTTGTCCATTTCTCCATTGATGGACACTCATAGTCTCTTAATCAGTTTGAAGTTTGGAGGGGCGCCTGGGTGGCCCAGTGGGTGAAGTATCCAACTCTTGACTTTGGCTCAGGTCATGATCTCGGGGTCATGGGATAGAGCTCCATGTTGGCCCCGTGTGCAGTGGGGACTCTGCTTGGGATTCCAGTTCTCTCCCTCTCCTCTGCCTTTTCCCACGTTTGTGCTCACTCTCTGTAAAGAAATAGATAAAATCTTAAAAGAAAAAGAAAGCAAGAAGTTTGGTCACAAACTAACAAAATGGTGGCCTGAATACCCCTGTGTTCATAGTAGCATTATTCTCAATAGACAAAAGGTGGAAGTGCCCTGCGTGTCCATCAGGGGATGAATAGATAAACAGAGGTAGCATACCTCTGTTATGGAGGATTCTATAGTCTTAAAAAGGAAGGGAATGCTGACCCATGGTACCACATGGATGGACCTTGAGGATGTTACACAAAATGAGATAAGCCAATTAGAAAAGAGCAAATACTGTCTGATTCCATTTATGAAATGTCTACAGTAATCTAGATAATAGAGACAGAAAGTAGCATGGTGCTTACCAGGGACCAAAAGGAGGAGAGAACGACGTGTTGTTTCATGAGGACAAGAGTTTCATTTTGGGAAGTGGGAAAATTGTGGAGATGTACAGTGTTGATGGTTGCACAACGATAGTATCCTTAGTGCCATTTAACTGTATGCTGAGAAATGAAACGTGTTGATATGTGTATCTTAAAAACTGTTGTCTTGACTCTTAGATTGATTTTAAGGAACTGGCCATTGGGAATTAGGAAAAAGCAGGTCTGTTTTCTCCACTCTCACAAAGGAGCTATTCCTGGATCACATTTGAGGACATTAAGTCTTCTTTGTTCACTGTTAAATTCTTTCTTTTTTTTGACTAATGCTAAGGCCTATTTATCAACACACAGATGATAACATAATATTTTACACCTTGGTGTGACTAAAACACAGCCGTGCTCAGAATAAGCACTCCTTGAAGGAGGAATATATGACAGGTTATAAAGGAAAATATAAGTTGTAAATCTGTGCCATCTGTTTCTGCCCCAGGCCCACCTGGCTTACTACTCTTTTCTCACACAGTATCTGGGTGATGGTAGAAAAGGAAAACTGGAAGAAGCCAGAGAGCTGACACAGAATAGGGAAATGAGAAAAAGAAAAACTGCTAGGGTTGATTTATGCGCTAGTCTTAGGGGCTATGGAATGGTGAGAACAGAGACAGCCTGGGGAGAGGAGTTTTGAGTTTTGCTGTGCACTAAGGCGGTCTTTTTCCTTTAGCATTTTTAGCAAACGCTGCAGCAGAGATGTAAATTGCCTTTTGATTACTATTTATTTGAATGTCATAAGGAGATGAGGTGAGGCACAAGGTGCCAGGGTCGTCTTTGGGTCCCATTCACATCCCCAGGACCTGGGAAACTGTCCAGTAGTTGTGACTGAGTCGGTGGTATTTGCTGGAAGTCGATCCACTATGTGGTCACTGGGAGCTTGTCCTTCTCAGCTCCCTCATTTCTCTTGCATCCGCCCAACATCTTGTGAATTGCCCTTCTGAAGGCATCTACTGAAAGATGCAAGAGCGGTTCCCTGTGTAGTGGGAATACTACAGCAGTTGTCACTTAATGTCATCCTGATGCTCTGGGAATGAGCTGAAGCCAGAGAAGAGTCGTGGTGACAGAAAGTATGTCAAGAATAGCTGTACATCACTTCATGTAGTGCAGGGGGAAGTCAGCATATTCATAAAAGTGCATTCAGTCTGAAAGTCAGTAACTTAAGTCATTCAAACTCTGTCTTGTTGGACCATATAGCCGCTGGCAGTATTTCATATAAAGGACTCTGTAGAAGTTTACTGAATTGAACATCAAGTAATAACCCTGCCACCTACCCTGGCCTTCCCAGCCTACAAATTTTGATGTATTACAAAAAGTTCTATGGCAGCAAGATCACTTAAACCAAAAGCTATCCCAGTAGCAACACAAGCACCTTTAAACAGGAGATAAACTCATTTGCCTTTGGGTTTGATCATTCTTGATTTTGTCACTGCTCTGATTGCCTTTCTTGGGAAAAATGTTCAGAGTAATGCCTTTTTTGTTCATGGCAACAGGTGTTCCTTGGAATCTACCACTCTATTCTGTAAAGAACTCACTCTTGGATGCTTTTGGTGAGATGTCTTCCACCTCCACGTTCTGATCTTGGCTTTTTGCAGTCAAGCCTGATGCTGCCCTGGTCCAAACGAGGGCTTCTTCCATACAGAAAAGATGCAGGAGCTTGGCTAGGGAGCATCGATGACTGTGTGAAATATAAAAAAACACATTCTCAGAATTCCACCTAACTGCTTCAGTGTTTCTTTCCTAATTTGATTTGTCTGCATTGCCTTTTCTGAAGACTCAGCCCAAGTATCCTTTCCCTTAGGGAGCTCTGTCTGATTTATTTCCTACATAAGTTGTTATATGTCTTTCCCATAGGCTTTTTTTTTTAAATTTCTTTTCAGCGTAACAGTATTCATTGTTTTTGCACCACACCCAGTGCTCCATGCAGTCCGTGCCCTCTCCAATACCCACCACCTGGTTCCCCCAACCTCCCACCCCCCGCCCCTTCAAAACCCTCAGATTGTTTTTCAGAGTCCATAGTCTCTCATGGTTCACCTCCCCTTCCAATTTCCCTCAACTCCCTTCTCCTCTCTAACTCCCCTTGTCCTCCATGCTATTTGGTATGCTCCACAAATAAGTGAAACCATATGATAATTGACTCTCTCTGCTTGACTTATTTCACTCAGCATAATCTCTTCCAGTCCCGTCCATGTTGCTACAAAAGTTGGGTATTCATCCTTTCTGATGGAGGCATAATACTCCATAGTGTATATGGACCACATCTTCCTTATCCATTCGTCCGTTGAAGGGCATCTTGGCTCTTTCCACAGTTTGGCAGCCGTGGCCACTGCTGCTATAAACATTGGGGTACAGATGGCCCTTCTTTTCACTACATCTGTATCTTTGGGGTAAATACCCAGTAGTGCAATTGCAGGGTCATAGGGAAGCTCTATTTTTATTTCTTGAGGAATCTCCACACTGTTCTCCAAAGTGGCTGCACCAACTTGCGTTCCCACCAACAATGGAAGAGGGTTCCCCTTTCTCCACATCCTCTCCAACACATGTTGTTTCCTATCTTGCTAATTTTGGCCATTCTAACTGGTGTAAGGTGGTATCTCAATGTGGTTTTAATTTGAATCTCCCTGATGGCTAGTGATGATACATTTGCAAATCAATCAATGTGATAGAACAAATTAATAAGAGAAGAGAGAAGAACCACATGGTCCTCTCAATTGATGCAGAAAAAGCATTTAACAAAATCCAGCATCCGTTCCTGATTAAAACGCTTCAAAGTATAGGGATAGAGGGAACATTCCTGAACTTCATAAAATCTATCTATGAAAGACCCACAGCAAATATCATCCTCAATGGGAAAAAGCTTGCAGCCTTCCCGCTGAGATCAGGAACTTGGCAAGGATGCCCACTCTCACCACTCTTGTTCAACATAGTATTAGAAGTCCTAGCAACAGCAATCAGACAACAAAGAGAAATAAAAGGTATCCAAATTGGCAATGAAGAAGTCAAACTCTCTCTCTTCGCAGATGACATGATTCTTTATATGGAAAACCCAAAAGACTCCACCCCCAAACTACTAGAACTCATACAGCAATTCAGTAACCTGAAAGGATACAAAGTCAATGTACAGAAATCAGTGGCTTTCTTATACACTAACAATGAAAATACAGAAAGGGAAATTAGAGAATCTATTCCATTTACTATAGCACCAAGAACCATAAGATACCTGGGACTAAACCTAACCAAAGAGGTAAAGGATCTGTACTCGAGGAACTACAGAACACTCATGAAAGAAATCGAAGAAGACACAAAAAGATGGAAGACCATTCCATGCTCTTGGATCAGAAGAATAAACATTGTTAAAAATGTCTATACTGCCTAGAGCAATCTATACTTTTAATGCCATTCCAATCAAAATTCCACCGGTATTTTTTCAAAGAGCTGGAGCAAATAATCCAAAAATTTGTATGGTATCAGAAGAGACCCCGAATTGCTAAGGAAATGTTGAAAAACAAAAATACAACTGGGGACATCATGTTACCTGATTTCAAGCTTTACTACAAAGCTGTGATCACCAAGACAGCATGGTACTGGCATAAAAACAGACACATCGACCAGTGGAACAGAGTAGAGAGCCCAGATATGGACCCTCAACTCTGTGGTCAAATCATCTTTGACAAAACAGGAAAAAATATACAGTGGAAAAAAGACAGTCTCTTCAATAAATGGTGCTGGGAAAACTGGACAGCTATATGTAGAAGAATGAAACTTGACCATTCTCTTATACCGTACACAAAGATAAACTCAAAATGGATAAAAGACCTCAGTGTGAGACAGTAGAATCTATTTAATGATTTAATGGTAGAATTAATGATCTTACAAATAAAATGCCCTGTGGGGCACCTGGGTTGCTCAGGCAGTTAAGTGTCTGCCTTTGACTCAGGTCAGGAACTCAGGGTCCTGAGATCAAGCCCCACATCTGTCTCCTTGCTCGCCTGGGAGCCTGCTTTTCCCTTTCCCTCTGCCTCTCCCACTCATGCTCTCCCTCTCCAATAAATAAATAAAATCTTTCAAAATTAAAATGTCCCGTGGGACATTTTGAGTTTTATCTGAGTCCTAAGCAGTTTGTACTTGGCCACAAAAAAGCATATTTCAAAGAGGAAAATTAAGATATGATGTTTTGATGTAAAACACTTAGGACAAGGAAAGACAATTGTTTTACATCAAAACATCAAAATGCGAGATGGTGACAAAATAATATTTTCAGATCACGAAATGTGGTCAATAAATGTTGAAGCAAATAAATAAAAAAGGCCATTATCTCTTACCCTGTTTCCTTCATCTCCATCCTCTGTGGGTAAAAGCCTCTATGGTTATAAAATGGCCTCACAGACTGTCTGCAGGAGGGGAAGGCACAAGCAAATGTTGCTGAATAAATGGACTTGTTTAGCTCCAGGGTGGGGAGCTTGCATAAAGGAGACGGGAAATAAAAGAGGGGGAAAGGAAGATAAAATCTGTGCCCTAAAGTCCTGTTGCTTAAAGTAGAACAGTAGAACTGGCAACGAAATTTGAGCATTTAGAAACATACTGCAATGTGATATAGGAGTTCTGTGTGTATTGATTCTCCTAATAAATAATTTGAGCTTGTACTTTACAGGTTACCTTGCATTTTATTTCTAGGAAATCATTTTTATTGTATATTATAGAATATTGTCCACAACAGACTGGATATTGAAACAAAAACTTTAAAGATGCTCACCACACCCTATTTGGGAAGCACTCTCCTAGTGGGCCGCAGTGTGGAGATGCAAGCCCAGGCACAGGAAGAAGGCAGGCAGGCCGCTGACACGATGCCTCGGGCACCCAACTCCCATGGCTCCAAGGTGGGTCCCTGCCTCTGTTAGGAAAGCAGCCTCAGGAGCCCAGGAGGGAGACTTCAGGCCTCTTAGGCAGGCCTGGCCCCATCTTCCTAAAGCTTTAGTTCACCCTCAGCTCAAAGTAAAGTCCCTGTCCTTATTGTCAGGGACCACCCCTTTAAACTGTCTTTGCATTTTTTACAGAATCTACCCATAGGCTCCATCTTTAGGGCCAGGATTCCCTGCATGCCCAAGGACTGGGGTCATTTGGCTAATTTCTCAGTCTGGGTGAGATTGAGTCACCCTCCCATCTCAAATCCTTTCACTGCTTGCTAGAAGCTGCAGAGCTTAATAGTGTTACTATCATTTTAATAAGGTCAAGAAAGTAATCCCTTACTTAACAGTTCATAGTAAAACATAAATGGCTCTTAAGCATATAAAATGATTTTCAACTTCAACCCCAAAATGAGAGGAATATAAAATAAAGTTACCATAAGATACCATTTTTCACATATCAGATTAACAACACTGAAAATGTTCCTAATACACTGTGTTGTTGAGGATGTTGGGAAATGAGCACTTTCATACGCCACTGGAGAGAGTGAACACTGGAGCTCTCTCTTTTGAAAAATGAATCCCTAAAACCTCGGGCCTCTGGGCCAGTGAGGGGACACTGAGAGGGAGGGGGTCACTTGCCTCTGTTAATTTCGGTTGTCTTCCTCTCCTTAGATAGTCTTACAAAATGCTAGATGGAAAGATCATGACAGTATACAAGGCTTACTGCAGACTTGGAAGGAAGGAAAGGAGACAGGAGAGGTGGGGTCAGTAGGTTCCAGCCCAGTTCTCAGGAACCAGGTCAAGGAGGACAATCACCTACCTCCAACAGTCAACAGGGGCACGTTTCATGCTCCATTACAAATCTCAGCAGCAGACTCAGCCATCCGTCTTGGTGCTCACATACATGGCCCCTCATCCTCCCCACAATTGCCATTTCTTCCCTCTCTTTGCTCATGTACCTAATTCATTTCCCAGGACCCTACAGAGCACAGCACCTCACCTCATTCCTCACCTAGAAGACCTCCCACCATTTATTCCCTCAGCAAACTCACTGGCAAGAGGCAGTTAGACAACCCTGCTTGACCACAAGTTCTGTGTCCATAGAAAAGGAGATCCAGGATAGTTTCCTAACAATATTTCTTAAAACTCATGAATGAGTAAGCATTTCCTGTGGTTCTGTATCACGTACCAGTCTTTCCACATCCCTTAAGCAGGTCATAGTGGGAAAACCAGGAACCAATAAATACAACAGCTACAACCTAGGAAATGCTGCTCTGGTCTATACAACCTGGAAAATGCTGTAGTAGCCTAAACTCTCCCCAGTCTATGGTACAAGAAACCAAAGTCTTAGTGTTCTAAACCAGGGAACTGAAGCCCAGATTAACACTGAAGGTCTTCTGGCAGCTGTGAGTGGACCCAGCCTCAGGATAAGGAGAAATAGCAGAAGGAGACTGGATCCCTAGAAGCATGCCAAGTTATTGCGGGCCTGGAGCCTGCTCTGCCCCTCATTGGATATTTTGTGAATTAATAAATGTCTTTAACATTTATACCAAATGGAGGGGCACCTGGGTGGCTCAGTCTGCTAACTCTTTGTTTAGGTCCAGGCCATGATCTCAGGATCCTGAAATCGAGCCCCATGTTGGACTCTTTGCTTAGTGGAGTCTGCTTCAGGATTCTCTCTCCCTCTGGCCCTTCCCCCCATCCCCATTCACTCTCTAAATAAATCTTTTTTTAAAAAGTAATAAACTGAGGGAGGAAGGCAAGGTGGTGGACTGGTAGGGGACCTTGTTTTATCTGGTCCCTTGAATTTAGCTAGATAGCTATTTAATAATTCTGAACACCTACAAATTCAACCTGAGACATAAGGAAATAATTGTTGGAATTGTACAGATAGAAAAGTGACCACTTTTTGCAGTGTAGGAGGTGCAGAGAAATGAATCTGCAGGGATATGTGGGAAGATTCTCTGTGCAGAGAGGGAGCCTGTGTAAGCCGGCCACAGGAAAGTGAGGTAGCTCTAAAGCATAAAATCAGAACCTTTAGAAATCTGCTCCAGTGAGAGATGTCCTTGCCCAGGCGGTGAGGTGGGGCAGAATCCAAGGTGGGACAGTGTGGTCTCAGGACCCCTGGGGTCAGAGAAGCATGGGGTGTCTGAGCCGGCAGAGTTCCCAGGCATTGGAGTGGGGAAATTGGATAGGGTCGGGGAGCAGAGGAGGGGGTTCTGGACAGGGTTTGCCATAATCCACACACCGTGGCTAGGTTGGGCAGTAGCTGTTGTGTGGGAGTTCTGCAGGACAGAAAAATTGGTGACCTTCTGCCTTCTCCCAGGAGGACTGGGGCAGGCATGAGCCACAGGAGACTGCAGAGTCTGGCACACACAAAAGTGAAGACTGTTTATCCCTGATGGTTTACTGAAAAGAGTGGACCAAGATCTTTCCCTCTGGGGCTGGAAATCGGGGCCCAGGCATTTTTATTTTTACTCTTTAAAGTGGCCCACAAAGCCTTCAGGGAACAAGAGCAACACAGAGCAACCAGAAGCAGTTTACACTGAACCCGGCACAACTCCCCCCAGACAGAGATACCTGAGAATCAGTACAGCAGGCCCTTTCCCCAGAAAACACCTGGAAGAACAGGTGAACACCAAGTTTAGGAGCACACAGGAGTGCAAAATTCCAACACTGGGGGAAAACAGTAAATAGAATTCAAAGGTTTTGATCTTTCAGTCTAAAATTTTTCCTTTCTGTTTTTTTCTTTTTTCTATTCCAATTAGTTTCTTATTTTATCAACTCTTCTTTTTACTTCTTTTTAAATTTTCATTTTCTACATGTACATTTTTTAGATATATTCTTCATTTTTGGCTTCCTTTCACTGTATTCAGCTTTGTGTTTGTATGTAATTTTGGTGATTTTACACTTTTGGGATTTGGCATCTTTTAACAAACAGACCAAAAAACACCCAGTACTTCCTGGAGGTTTGACCACCTGGGAAATTATATTCTCTTTTCGCCTTGCCCTCCCTGGCCCCACATTTCTTTTTTCTTTAGTTTTTGGTTTCTGACCTCTTTGAATTTCACTAGCGTGTATTTTGCCTGGGTCATGGTCGATATTTTTTATTTTGCTCTCTTGTTCATCGATTCTTCTCTGGGCAAAATGAGTAGGAGGAGGAATTCACAACAAAAGAAAGAAACAAAGGAAACACTCTCTGCCACAGATCTAATCCATAGCGGTGTAAGTAACATGTCAAACCTGGAATTTGGAATAACGATTATAAGGTTACTAGCTGGGCTTGAAAAAAACATAAAAGACACTAGAAAGATCTCTTAGTGCAGAAATAACATGTAATCAGGCTGAAATTAAAAATGCTTTCACTGAGATGCAGTCTAAATTGGATGCTCTAACAGCTGCAGTACATGAGGCAGAAGAGAGAGGAAATGACATAGAAGACAAGTGGATGGAAAGGAAGGAAGCTGAGGAAAAGAGAGAAAAGCAACTAATGGACCATGAGGGGAAGCTTCAAGAAATCAGCAAAACCATAACGTGAAAGAATATTAGAATTTTTGTGGTCCTGGAGGAGAAAGAGAGAGCAAGACCCAGTATATTTAAACAAATCATAGCTGGAAAGTTCCTCATCTGGGGAAGGATGCAGGCATACAAGTTCAAGAGGTAGAGAGGACCCCTTTCAAAATCAATAAAAATAGATCAACACTGTGACATATAGTAGGGAAGCCTGCAAATTTTCAGAGACAAAGAGAAAATCCTGAAAGCATCTCAAGACAAAAGGTTCCTAACCTACAGGCATGGCAACATTAGGCTGGCAGCAGACCTATCCACAGAGACCTGGGAAGCCAGAAAGGGCTGGCATGATATACTTGGGGTACTAAATGAGAACATACAGCAAAGAATACTTTCTCCAGCAAGGCTGTCATTCAGAATGGAAAGAGAGATAAAGGGCTTTTTGGGCAAACAGAAACTCAAAGCCAGCCCTGTAAAAAAAATATTAGAGGGAGATCTTCAAAGTGAGGAGAGAGCCCAAAAGTAAGAGAGACCAGGAAGAAACAGAGACAATCTACAGACACACAGACTTTAGAGGTAATACAATGGCACTCAATTCATATCTCTCAATAGTTACTCTGAATGTAAATGGGCTAAATGCTCCAATCAAAAGACACAGGCTGGGATGCCTGGGTGGCTCAGTCAGTTAAGCTGCTGCCTTCAGCTGGGGTCATGATCCCAGGGTCCTGGGATCAAGTCCTGCATTGGGCTCCTTGCTTGGCAGGAAGGCTGCTTCTCTCTCTGCCTCTGCCTGCCACTCTGCCTGCTTGTGCTCATTTTCTCTCTCTCTCTCTCTCTTTCAAATAAAGAAATAAAATCTTTGAAAAAAAAGACACAGGGTATCAGATTGGATATGCTATCTACAATTTTAGACCTAAAGACACCTCCAGATTGAAAGTGAAGGGGTAGAGATCTATTTATCATGCTAATGGACCTCAAAAGAAAGCTGGTATAGCAATCCTTATATCAGACGAATTAGATTTTAAACCAAAGATTGTAATAAGGGATGAAGAAGGATGCTATAGCATGCTTAAAGGGTCTATACCCAACAAGAAGGTCTAAGAATTATAAATATTTATGCTAACTTGGGAGCAGCCAATTATATAAGCCAATTAATAACCAAATTAAAGAAACACTTTGATAATAATACAATAAACGTAGGGAACTTCAACACCCCATTCACAGAATGGACAGATCATCTAAGCAGAAGGTCAACAAGGAAACAAGGGCTCTGAATGACACACTGGACCAGAGGGTCTTAACAGATATATACATACAGAGCATTCTAGCCTAAAGCAACAGAATACACATTCTTCTCCAGTGCACATGGGACATTCTCCAGAATAGATCACATACTGAGTCATAAATCAGGTCTCAACTGATACCAAAAGACTTGGATTACTCCCTGCATATTTTCAGACCACAATGCTTTGAAACTGGAACTCGATCACAAGATGAAATTTGGAAAAAGACTTGGAGACTAAAGAGCATCCTAATGAAGAATGAATGGGTCAGCCAGGAATTTAAAGAAGAATTTTAAAACTTCATGGAAATGAATGAAAATGAAAACACAGGCATTCAAAACCTTTGGAATATAGCAAAGGTGGTCCTAAGAGGAAAGTACATAGCAATGCAAACCTTTGTCAAAAAATATGAGAAGTCTCTGAGGCACATGGGTGGCTCAGGTCATGATCCCAGGGTCCTGGGATCGAGCCCCGCATCAGGCTCTCTGTTCAGCAGGGAGCTTGCTTCCACCTCTCTCTCTATCTGCCTGCCTCTCTGCCTACTTGTGATCTCTGCCTGTCAAATAAATAAATAAAATCTTTTAAAAAAATACAAGAAGTCTCAAATACACAAGCTAACCTAATACCTAAAGGAGCTGGAAAAAGAAGAGCAAATAAAGCCTAAACCAAGCAGGAGAAGAGAAATTGTAATGATTAGAGCAGAAATCAATGAAACAGAAACCAGAAGAACAGCAGAACAGATCAATGAAACTAGGAGCTGGTTTTGAAATTATTAAGATTGATGAACCCCTAGCCAGACTTATCAAAAAGAAAGGGGAAAGGATCCAGAATAATATCATGAATGAAAGAGGAGAGGTCACAACCAACACCAAGGAAATACAAAGATATTTAAGAACATATTATGAGCAACTACATGACAATAAATTAGGCAATCTAGAAGAAACAGATGCATTCCTGGAAACTTATAAGCTACCAAAATTGAATCAGGAAGAAATAGAAAATCTGAACAGACCCATAACCAGCAAGGAAATTGAAGCAGTTATCAAAAATCTCCCAACACACAAGAGTCCAGGGTCAGATGGCTTCCCAGGGGAATTCGACCAAACATTTAAAGAAAAACTAACACCTATTCTTCTGAGGCTGTTTCAAAAAACAGAAGTGGAAGGAAAACTCCCATACTTGTTCTATAAGGCCAGCATGACCTTGATCCCCAAACTGGACAAAGACCCCATGGAAGTAATGTTAAAAGGCCTATTCACCCCAACCAAGTGGGATTTATTCCTGGGCTGTATGGGTGCTTCAACATTCACAAATCAAATCAACATGACATATCACATTAATAAAAGAAAGGACAAGAGCCATATGATCCTCTCACTTGATGCAGATAAAGCACTGGACAATATGCAGCATCCTTTCTGGATTAAAACTCCACAGTGTAGGGATAGAGGGAACATACCTCAATAACATAAAAGCCATCTATAAAAAGCCCACGGTGAATATCATTCTCAATGGGGAAAAACTGAGCGCTTTTCCCTAAGGTCAGGAACATAACAGGGATGCCCATTTTCACCATAGTTGTTCAACTAGAAGTCCTAGTCTCAGCAATCAGACAACAAAAAGAAATAAAAGGCATCCAAATGGGCAAAGAAGTCAAACTCACTCTTTGCAGATGATATGATGCTTTATGGGGAAAACCCAAAAGTCACAAGCCCCAAATTGCTAGAACTACTATAAGAATTCAGCAACATGGCAGAATATAAAACTCAATGCTCAGAAATCAGCTGCATTTCTACACGCTAACAAAGAGACAGAAGAAAGAGAAATGAAGGAATTAATCCCATTCACAAATGCACCAAAATCCACGTAATAGGATGCCATGGATCTGAATAATGCTGAAGTACTTAGGGAAAAAATAAAAAATTTAAGAACATGTATTCTGAATGTTATCTCGCTGTCTTGCCCATTCATTTTCTTAGTGTATCCATTTTTTCTCTCTAATTAGCACTTTTTTTGTGTTCTCCATACAAAACATTTGCATACCCCAAGGTTGTCAAATTATTTTCCCTTGTTTTCATATGAAACTTTTATGGTTCTAGCTTTTCTGTCCTTTTTTTTTTTTTTTAACATTTATTTATTTATTTGAGAGAGAGCATGCAGGAGGAGGGGAAGAGGGAAAGAATTTCAAGCACTCTCCCCACTGAGTGTGAAGCCTAACACAGTGTTTGACTCCAGATGGGGCTCCATGTGGGGCTGGACACAGGGCTCAATCTCATAACCCTGAGACCATGATCTCAGCCAAAATCAAGAGCTGGACCCTTCAGGGACTGAGCAAACCAGGTGCCCCTGGTGCAAAGTTTTATATTTACGTTTATGATCCATCCCAAATTAATGCCCGTGTACACAATGAGGTCAGGGTCAAGGTCTGTTTTGCTTCTACTTGAATAACCAGTTTACCCAGAATTATTCACCAAAAAGTCTTCCCTTTCCCCCACTAAACAGATTAGACACTCTGGGCAGAAATCAATTGACAGTACTTGCTGTGATTGCTCTATTTTTGGACTCTATTTTGTTTCATTGATCTATCTTTATGCCAAAGACTTTGATTACTGTGGCTTTATTATAAGTCTTAAAAGTAAGTGGGAATAAGCAGTGTAAGTTCTTCAAATGTGTTCTTCAAATGTAAGTTCTTCAAAGGTGATGGGACTGTCCCCTTGAAGGTGAAGAGAAAAACAAGCCCCCACGCACTGAACAGCTAAGGGCCATGTTCCCAGGGGGCGAAGAGCAGGTGCTGCCCCCTTGGTGGCACCACCCTGCCTCCCAGTCACATGCCCCCTGCCCACTCTGCCCACTGAGGGTCCAGCCTCCCGCCTCCCTCTGTGGCTCAGTTATCCAGACTGAGGTGGTCACTGGCGTTCCCCTCCAGGGGGCCACACCCAAAGCCACAGATGGATGTTACATGCGAAATAAAAGATTTATTAAGTTGCTGAAATGTGATTCATTCACTAAGAGCCCCTTGCACATATGGACTGGTTGGACCTGTATCTTCAGGGGTCCCCCAGATGAATGGCTGGTGTGTGTGTAGGGGGTCTAGAGATCCTTATGGCTTGAAATTAAGTAAAGCCACCAACAAACTATTCCTAATGGATGAGAGAGAGAGGGGTAGAGACAGTGAGAGAAAGAGGAAGAAGAGAGGATAGGCACAGGAGTGAGGAGGAGTAGGAGGGCAGAGAAAGTGGCAAAGATGCTTGAATGTGCATTTAGCAGATGAGGTGGAGGAGGAGCGGAGACGGAGAAGGGAAGAGACAGGAAGCGGCCAGAGATAAGATGACAAGAGGGGAGGCAGATGTGAACGGGGCAGATGGGGCAGAGCAGATGGGGCAAAGACAGGGACAGAGAAAAGAAGCAGGTGCGGGGTGGGCAGAGGGCTGGCAGCAAGGTGGGCAAAATGTAACCGTCCCTCAGAATAATATACTGCTTAAAACATAATTAATGAGAATTTGTACTGGTCACGCAAGATGACCTTGAGAAAAACACGTACTAGCAGCAGGCTTCTGGTGGTGGAGAGGATGATATACATCCTTGAAGCTGAGCCACTGGGGATGCCAGGCCCACTCAGAGTAGGACACCACATGCTTCCATTTTTCATTGCCTCCCCAGCCTCAAAGAAAGCCTGCTGTTGGAATAATTCCTTTAAGTGCAGCTTGCTCAACTACAAATTTCCTGCTGCTTGACCGGGCACCCCCTACTCTTCTTTTTTTTACCTGTAAGACTTGTGATCAACGCTTGACTCACATTCCTTCTTGTTTACCCACAAGACCTATGACTATTATATATACTTCTTCTCCTTTGTTGGTTGTTATCTTGTATCTCATAAATACAGTCCTTTTAGCTGTCATCCCCTGCTCCCTCCCTATTACAGCTGACTTGTTTGTGCCTCATTGTTCTCCTGTGCACCATTGAGAAGTGGCAGCAAAGAAAGACACACACAGCAGGGGCACCAAAAGAGAGATGGACACAGAGATGGTCAGATCCCCACACAGGGAAACAGGGACCCAGAGACAGAAAGAACAGAGCTGAGGCCTGAAAAGACAGTGGGGGAGGGAGGATTTGGAGGGGCAAAAGAGTCTCCCAGTCTCCCTAGGAGATCCACATTCTTCTCAGTTTGGTGTTCTTTCTACTCAACTACTTCCCTGATAGAAAAATGACACAAGAAAAAATGTCTCTCTGGAAGAAACCTGTACCAAAATTCTGGAGGGCCAGATAAGCAGCACTTGTTTGGAATTTCTTGCATTTGCAGCAATTCTAAGAATAACTGTTGCAGCACTCATAATAAGGCATATTTGATTTCCCCCACACTTGCTCTCACAGAGTATAATTTTTCTATACAGTTAGTTGTTCTGTGGTTCCTTTGTTTTACTTTCTTGCTGTCCTGGTTAAGGGTTTATCTTTGAATCATCACAGTGGCAAGGATGAGTGAAATGTCAACCTAGAGAGTCCAAATGAGTTGCTCCCATCACTCAGCAATGCCATGGCTGTAGCCCATTACCCTAGTGGTTCTCCACCAGATGGGGTGCTTCCCTCAGGGGGGGCCTTTAGAAATGTGGGAAGTGCCTGGGACTGTCATAGTGACCAAGGGAGCACCACTGACATCTGGAGGAGCCAACTGCACAAGCCATCTGCAACGTTCACAATTTCTCTGGCCCCAGATGCCTCTAGTGACCCACTGAGAAATACCATATATGGCCCAAAGAAGCCACACAGAGATGTTCTGGGGGAACCGAGGCTGGGCTCAAGGGTTATTTCCATCCAGAGAAGATTTTCAATTTAAACAAACAAACAAACAAACAAACAAACTTGCCCCCCTCCATCCTCACTTTGTTTAGGAGCCATCTAGGATTCTCTCCCCGATAAACTCCCAAAAAAGTCCAGGAAAGGGACTCACCTCCCATGCAAAGACATACAGTGGACTGTCTCCCTTCTTGGAAAACCCCTTCTTTCATCTATTCAAGATGTACATCTCTTCCTGCCTTATAACATCTCTGATATAAGGAGGCATCTCATTAATAATGGTATCGTAGCACAGCTTTTGGTCAATGGCACTCAAGACATTGGTATCATTTCCTGTGCATGTCCAAATTTGGTTTTTACTCCAGTTGGCATGGCTGGACACTTAGAACTCCCTGAACTTTCAGTCAACAAACCACTGAGGACCACCTAGGGAGGACAATGAGTGTTAGTTCTTATGTGAAAACCTTTCACTGCAACATCCTTATAAGATCAAGAAAATGTCAACGGCAAAATTTACAGGACTTTCTTTTAAAAAAATTGTTTATTTAGTTGGGAAAGAGAGGGAAAGCAAAGAGGGAGAGTGAGAGGGTGAAGCTGACTCCCCGCTGAGCAGAGAGCCTCATCTGTGGCTTGATCCCAGGACCCTGAGATTATGACCTGAGCCAAAGGCAGATGCTTCAGTGACTGAGCCACCCAGGTGCCCTACAGAATTGTCTGTCTTTTTCTTTCTTTTTTTAAATAATATTTCATTTATTTATTTCACAGAGAGAGAAAAAGCAGGGTGAACTGCAGGCAGAGAAAGAGGGAGAAGTAGGTCCCCATGGAGCGGGGGAGCCAGATGCAGGGCCCAACCCATGACCCTGGGATCACAGTGCAAACCAAGGCAGACACCCAACCCACGGAGCTGCCCAGGCACCCTGCCCTGTAGAATTTTCTTAAAAGAAAACCCCAGGGACACCGATGGGAGGACTCTTCTGGGAAATGCCACCTCACCACCACTGAACAGCACAGAGGCTGACACTATGTGGATAAAGCAGACACTGGCCACCACAGACGTCTCAGAGTTGAAAACGGATTCAGAGGCATTACACTTGGAATGTGAAGAGGTTTGAGGACTACTGCCAACAATTTCCTTTGCTTACGTCTTCTTTTCCATATGTCCATAAGACTGATATGTATTGAAATCTAGGTCTCAAAGGGACTAGCAAACTCCTCTCATGAATCTGAAATTGAAAGCTGAAGTGACTTTCATAGCTTAATTGGTAGTGTGGTCTTTTCCGTAGTCACTAAGGAGATAAGTAAGGTACAAAGACAAGGAGACAGGGACATAAGGAGAATGAAACACAGATGAGGCTTCAGTACCCGATCCAGCCACACAGTGCCCAGCCAAAACACTCGCCCTCTGAGAGCGAGCTGCTAAAGGCTGGAAAAATGAGATGTCATGGAAGGAGGAATTCCAACATTTGCCATGCCCTGCAGTTTCCAGATCTGGGCCCTGAGCCCCTGCCCAAAGTCCCCAGGTATTGCCAAATGAAGAGTGAAAAGATGGATGCTTGAGTTCCAGCACGACAAGTCCTTGGCAAGAACCACAGTGGAGGAAGGATCCGTCTACCCAGTGGCCTCAGAGACCCTGGCTGGATGTGAAGTGGATTAGTTCCAAACAACACCTCACGGCTCACACCTTTCCTGATCACTCATCCATTTGGAACAAGACAGCTCCCTTCTGGGCCTCTCAGAACTAAGTCTGGGTGAGCAGAAGGGGCACAGGTTTTGGAGAGGACCCACAAAGACCTGCTTACACATCTCAACGCCCACATGTATGAGTCATGTGCTTGTCAACAACCTGCATAATCTCCCTGGTACTAGGCTTCCACCTCCCTTCCTCCCTTCCATCTTCCCTCGTTCCCTTTCTCCTTTCCTCCTTTCCTCTTTTTCTCCCTCCCCATTTTTTCACTCTCCTTTTTCTTTTCTCCCTCCCTCCCTTCCTGCTTTCATTCTTCCTTAAATACTATACATCAAACACTGTCCTAAGTGCTTCACAAAATTATCTCATTTAATCCTCAGAACCACCTGTGAAGCAGACACTATTTTCATCATCCTCATTTACAGACTGGAAACCCGAGGCACAGGGTGTAAGCAACACAGCCGGGTTCACACAGCCAGTAAGAGGCTGAACAAGGATTCAGACCCAGGCAGCCTGGCCCCTGAGTCTGCCGCACACTGTCCTCCTACGCTCTGCCACAGTCACAATTGTCAGCCAAAACTAAGAACCGCCTCCGGGTCTTGTGATGCTTAAATGACAGAAGTCAAGTCCCTGGCAAATAGTAAGGCTGTAAGAAATGACAGTCATCACCTTCAATCTCCAGGATGCTAGTCTTTCAATTCATATACAGAATAAAAATACTTTCTACTCGTATTGTTCTACAAGTTTGGAAAAATGTTCACCTAAATTACCCTCCTTCATTCTTAGAACAATCCTAGGATACACTTTTTTCTTTTCTTTTTTGAACAGTCTTATTTATTTACTTGTCAGAGAGAGAGAGAGAGACTGAGAGAGCATAAGCAGGGGGAACGGTAGCAGAGGAGAAGTAGGCCCCCTGCTGAGCAAGGAGCCCATGGCAGGGCTGGATCCCAGGACTCTGAGATCATGACCTGAGCCGAAGGCACATGTTTAGTAACTGACTGAGCAACTCAGACTTCACAATCTACTGCTTTTCTTCTAATAATGTTAGCATGCAGTACGTAATATGTCCCAGGCATTTTTCTGTGTGCCTTTATTCCTAAATAAATGTGTGCATTTATTCCTAAACTCACTCAGTCCTATAGCTCAGTGAGGTAAGTATTATTATTATCTCTATACTACCAGCCCAGAGAGGTTAACTAATGTGCCAAGGATCAGACAGCTAATAAGTAGTGGTGCTGGAAAGTAACTCAAGAGAGTCTGCTTTCAGACTCTGAGCTCTCTGACCCTCTACTCTGGGGGATCTGTGTAGAAGGCAATTTCGGCTCACAAACCATGTGATAAGTAACAGACTCAGTAAGTGCCAGAGCCAGAACTCAAACCCAGGCCTGTCTGCCACCAGTGTCCCTAATAGGTGATTTCTCTGACTCTGTTGCCTTGTACATCCAAGTGGCCCGATGGACATTGCCTTGAGTTGGGGCTTAAAAGACATAGGCTCTAGACCTGCCAATAAAATAACTGGTCAACAGCAGGGAGACCTTGAACAAATCACTTTGCCTCCAACCTTCATCTAAAAATTAGGGAGTCGTGCTCACTTGATCTTTAATGTCCTCTAATTCTAAGCAACTGTTTTCCAGGAAGAATTCCAATTCTGTTTGAAGGAAAGAAATGTAGCATGTTTCGTATAGCTCAATGTCAACCTCCCCCACCCCTGAGGAAAACTCTGGAAAATGCTTCTTTTTACCTGATACAAATCCTACAGGTGCCATGAAGTACAGCTCAAATGCACAGCAGCCAGAAACACGGCCACTTCTCTGGAGGCCTCTCAAGCTTCTAGTCCCTTTCCCCCACCCTTACTGGTAAGAACTATGCACACGCTACTCTGTGCTCCTGCAATACTGAGTTTGTGCCTCTGGAATAACAATTCCTACATTCACAGACAGCAGCAGCATGTGTGCCTGTGCGTGTATATGTGTGTGCATGTCCTTTAGGGCACAAACTGTACTCCATTCATTTTCCTATGCTTGGACCATATCTGTAAGTACCAATATCTGACCATTTTTGACCTACACAAGTGACAATTTATATGGTGCAACCTAACAGATGCTCATTAAATATAGGCATATTTCCTACTGTGCAACAGATGCATTCCTGAAAAACCTTATGCTCTACAAGAGGGGCCAGTAAGCTTCTCTATAAGGGGGCCACATGGTCAATACTTTGGACTTTATGTGCTATACAGTCTCTATCCCAAGGATTCCACTTTGTCATTGTTGTATCAAAGCAGCCCTAAAGAATCTATCAATGAGTATGGGTGTGTTTCAGTAAAACCCCATTTGGAAAAAAAAAAAAAAAAAAAAGGCTGAGGGCACCTGGGTGGCTCAGCTGGATAAGTGTCTTGACTTCGGTTCAGATCATGATATTGGGATCCTGAGATTGATTCACGGGTTGTGCTCCCTGCTCCATAGGGAGTCTGCTTAAGCTTCTCCCTCTCCCTTTGCCCTGCCCCCTGCTTGTGCACTCTCTCTCACTCTCTAACAAGTTAATAGAGTCATTAAAAACAAAAAAAAAAATTAAAAAAAAAAAGTTGGACTCATGAAGAAACAGAAAATCTCAACCTATGACAAGTAAAGAAATCGAATTAGTCATTCAAAACTTCCTATCAAGGGGCGCCTGGGTGGCTCAGTGCATTAAGCCTCTGCCTTCAGCTCAGGTCATGGTCTCAGAGTCCTGGGATTGAGCCCCACATCGGGCTCTCTGCTCAGCGGGGAGCCTGTCTCTCTCTCTCCACCTGTTTCTCTCTCTGCCTGCCTCTCTGCCTACTTGTGATCTTTCTCTGTCAAATAAATAAATAAAATCTTCAAAAAAAAATAAAACTTCCTATCAAGAAAAGGTCAGGACCAGATAGCTACAATGGTGTATTCTAGCAAACATTTCAAGGAAAATGAATACCCATGTGTAGATTCATGTATCTACTACCAGCAGTCAAGAAACTGTACAATTCCACCATCAAAGGGTTCTTCCTGATTTACTATTAGAACCTTATTTACCTACTCCCCACTATTCCTATTCCCTGGCACTGAGCCCTGCACTTCTGAATTTTGTCATTTCAAAATGTTATATAGATGGAATTACAAAGTACGGAACCTTTTTTCACTCAGCACAGTTCTCTGGAGAGTTATCCAAGTTGCTGCATATAGATCAGTACCTTATTCCTTTCTATTGCTGAGTATTCTATTTCTTCTAAGTTGTCTAATTTTTTAGCATACACTTGTTCATAGTATGTCCTTGTTAATTTACTAAAGGCTACAGGATCTCTAGTGATTAAAAAAAAAAAGAAAAATGAATGCCATTATTTCTTCACAAACACTTTCAGAAAATAAAGGAAAAATGAAAAATGCCAACAACTTTTATGAAGCCAGTCTTACCCTGATACAAAAACCAAGCAAGGAAATCAGAGGGAAAAAAATAATCTACAGACCAAACTCTCTTAAGAAGACAGATGCAGAAATCCTCAAAAATTCCTAGCAAATTGAATCCAGCAGTATATTAAAAGGATTATATATCATGAGCAAGGAGACTATATGCCAGGAACATAAGGCTGGTTTAATATCTGGAAATCAAGTATTAGAAGACACTACATAAACAGAACAATGCAGAAAAAACATATGATCAACTGAAGAGACACAGAAAAGCATCTGACCGACTTCAACACCCCTTTCTGATAAGTTTTAAAAACTAGGAACAGTTCAAGCTGATAAGGATATCCACAAAAACAAACAAACCAACCAACAAATCACTAGTAAGGTCCTACTGAAAAGGAAAAGACTGAATCTTTTCCACCTAAGATCAGGAAAGAGGTTCAGTCTCACCCCTTCTATTCAAAATTGCACTAGAGGTTCCAGCCAGGGAAATTAGGCAAGAAATGTAAAATAACAGGAGGCAACATTGGGAAGGAAGAAGGAAAATTGTGTCAATGTGCAGATGACATGATTGTGCATATACAAAAATCTTGCATATAAGAAATTCAGGAAAGGAACCACTAAAAAATCTTTCTTGTATATAAGAAATCACTAAAACCTATTAGCATGAATAAATGAGCTCAGCAAGTTTGCAGGATATGAGATTAATATACAAAAATCCATTACATTTCAACAGACTAGCAACAAACAGTTCAAAAATGAAAATGCAGAAAACAATTCCATATAGAATATCATCAACATATCACTTAGGAATACATGTAACAAAGGCAGTGCAAAACTATAAACCATTGTTGAAAGAAATGAAAGAAGAACTAAATAAGCAGAAATATATCCCAGGTTCCTGGATCCAAAGACCTAATGTTGTTCCAATGGCAGCACATTCCAAATTGATCTACTTGTGTAATCAATTCGATCCTTACCGGACAGAGTGGAATGCCAAAAGGTAGTTAAGTGGAGATAAAGGGAAGAGAAGGAAGTCCTGGCTGGACTGATAAAGAAGCAACTTCCATAATCACACTGGGAAAAAGAGAATAAGCAATTTAAGAACTGGAAATTAATATTCATAACCATTACATACAATCTATTGGTACCTGAACAAAAAACTCTGTACAATTCTCATTCCAAGATTCCAAGATCTGGACTCATTCTTCTCAACCAAACTTTTTGTCATATTCATAAAATTCAGAGTTAACTTTCAGGGGACATGATCTGAGATTGCTGTCAGAATTGAGTGAACCCTCCTTGATAATTATAGTCACTATATGTTGCTAAACTGCCAGACCTATTTTTTCATAGCGCCAGATGGTATTTTTAGTTCATTTCTATCCAGGAATGTTAAACGGTGCCCAAATAGAGGCAGTCACATGGGTGATAAGATCATCACCATCTACGTGATCTCTTGCTGCCAAAGAACTGATCTAGCTGGAAGGAACTGTGTATTTCATCTCATTCATTCAGCTTGTACTGAATGCTTGCCACAATGCCACACACGGGGCTAGGTGCCAGGAGATAGCAGAGCCCTGACTCTCCCTCCAGCCCTGAAACTTGTAAACTGTTTATCATCTAATATCATCTAATTCAGTGGTTCCCAACCAGGGTGATTTTATGTCCAAGGGATATCTGGCAATGTCTAGGGACACCGTTGGTCACAGTGAGGGAAATACTATTGGCGTCTACTGAGTCAAGGCCAGGGATGCTTCTAGACATTCTGTGATGAATGTCTAACAGCTTCCACAACAAGAATTATCCATCCTAGAATGCCGAGACTATACCTACTGGGACACTTGATCTAAGTTCACCTCCCCATTTTTCAGAAGGAGAAACTGGGGCCAAAGTCTGTGATATACCCAAGATCATCAATTCTTCAGCAGAGTCTATAGGTCCTGGTTCCATTCTGCATGTAAGGGATCTTCAGTTTCCCTTTTTTGAACTGAAATTGAGGACTAATTTTTCCATGTTTGTCTTTTCCTCAAAGCAATGAGTTCTGCAGTGGCATCCTGGTGGAAAGCAGCTTTAGACAACAACAGAAAAGCAGTCACCTTTGATCTGCATGTTTCACTGCAAGAGATGGGCTCTAGACCTGAGGGACAAAGGTGCCTTATCATGGTTGCATATGGCTTCTGATTTTATTTGAAAGGAAGGATGCTATGGAAAAAAAGCATGGACTCAAGGAGTTCCATTTATTCTTTCTTTTTCTTATTCATTCACAGAATCAACAAAAGCATACCGACCTCCTACCGTGTGCCAACCACCGGGCTAGACACCAGAACCATGAGGATGAATAAAAAGTATGTGTTCTCAACAGCCTGCAGGAAACAGGAGACACACACATATACAAGGCATTACAACGTGTTGAGAGAGAAACACTAGAGGTGGCAAGCACAGGATGGAATAGGGATGTGCCAGTCAGAGCTACTGGCTGCAAGTAAGAGAAACCAATTTTGGCTTATTTAAGCAGGAAAGAAATTTACTGGATCTACCTCAGGGAGCTCACAGAAGCACCAGAGAGCCTGAATAACAAAGCTCAGGAAACAGGCAGAAATACAGAGGCTCAGTGCAGCTAGTATCCCAGTCTCAAAACGACCATGGTGAACACTCTTGCAGCCCTGCTCAGTGACCCTGACCATGTCTGTTAAACAGCACTATCCAGCATTCACACTGTAAGCTGCACTGGACTCCTCTTCTCCCACGGCCCTGGAGCCAGCAGCTATGACAGGATGGCTTCTCTCACTTTTTATCTTGCCAGATCCCAAAGCAAAGTCCTTGGGATTTTTTTTTAACTTTTTAAAAAAGATTTTATTTATTTATTTCACAGACAGAGAAATCACAAGTAGGCAGAGAGGCAGACAGAGAGAGGGGGGGAAGCAGGTTCCCCCACTGAGCAGAAAGCCTGATGTAGGGCTCCATCCCAGGACCCTGAGATCATGACCCAAGCCAGGGGCAGAGGCTTAAACCAGTGAGCCACCCAGGCACCCCCCAAAGCAAAGTCTTTGGATTCAGTTATTCTGGTTTTCTTTTTCTCAGCTTTTTGGTTTTTTTATTATGTTCAGTTAGCCACGTAGAGTACATAATTAGTTTTTTAAAAAGGATTTTATTTATTTATTTGACAGAGAGAGATCACAGGTAGGCAGAGAGGCAGGCAGAGAGAGAGGAAGGGAAGCAGGCTCCCTGCTGAGCAGAGAGCCCGATGTGGGACTCAATCCCAGGACCCTGAGATCATGACCTGAGCTGAAGGCAGCAGCTTAACCCACTGAGCCACCCAGGCACCCCATAATTAGTTTTTGATATACTGTTCAATGATTCATTGGTTGCTTAAAACACCCAGTGCTCCATAGACCAGTGAAACAGAGTATGGAGCCCAGATATGGACCTTAAACTCTATGGTCAACTGATCTTTGACAAAGCAGAAAAAATATCCAGTGGAAAAAAGACAGTCTCTTCAATAAATGGTAGCTATGTATAGAAGAATGAAACTAGACCATTCTCTTACACCATATACAAAGATAAACTCGAAATGGATGAAAGACCTCAATATGAGGCAGGAATCTATCAAAATCCTAGAGGAGAACATAGGCAGTAACCTCTTCGACAATGGCCATAACAACTTCTTTCAAGACAGGTCTCCGAAAGCAAAGGAAACAAAAGCGAAAATGAACTTTTGGGACTTCATCAAGATCAAAAGCTTCTGCACAGCAAAGGAAGCAGTCAACAAAACAAAGAGGCAACCCACGGAATGGGAGAAGATCTTTCCAAATGACACTACAGACAAAGGGCTGATTTCCAAGATCTATAAAGAACTCCTCAAACTCAACACCCAGAAAACAGATAATCACATTAAAACATGTGAAGACATGAATAGACATTTCTCCAAAGAAGACATACAAATGGCTAACAGACACATGAAAAAAAATGTTCATCATCATTAGCCATCAGGGAGATTCAAACCAAAACCACATTGAGATACCACCTTACAGCAGTTAGAATGGCCAAAATTAACAAGACAGTAAACAAGTGTTGGAGAGGACGTGGAGAAAGGGGAACCCTCTTACACTGTTGGTGGGAATGCAAGTTGGTGCAGCCACTTTGGAAAAGAGTGTGGAGATTCCTTAAGAAACTAAAAACAGAGCTACCCTATGACCCTGCAATTGCACTACTGGGTATTTACCCCAAAGATACAGAGGTAGGGAAAAGAAGGACCATCTGTACCCCAATGTTCACAGCAGCAATGGCCATAGTCGCCAAACTGTGGGAAGAGCCAAGATGCCCCTCAACAGAAGAATGGATAAAGAAGATATGGTCCATGTATACAATGGAGTATTATGCCTCCATCAGAAAGGATAAGTACCCAACTTTTGTATCAACATGGACGGTACTGGAGGAGACTATGCTGAGTGAAATAAGTTAAGCAGAGAGAGTCAATTATATGGTTTCACTTACTTAGTGGAGCATAAGGAAATAAGACGGAGGATTTTGGGTAAAGGACAGAAGTGAGTTGATGTAAATTGGAGGGGGAGATGAACCATGAGAGACTATGGACTCTGAGAAATAAACTGAGGGTTTTGGAGGGGGTGTTTGGGAGAGCCTGACAGTGGGTATTAAGGAGGGCATGTATTGCATGGAGCACTGGGTGTGGTACATAAACAATAAATCTTGGAACACTGAAAAAGTAAAATAAAATTGAAAAAAAAAAAACACTAGGTGCTCATCACCACACATGCCCCCCCCCTTAGTACCCATCACCCGTTACCCCATCCCCCCACCCACCTCCCCTCTGAAACCCTCAGTTTGTTTCCCAGGGTCCAAAGATTCAGTTATTCTAGATCACTCACCCTCAGTCTAGCTGTAAGGCATGCAGGGAAAATGAGCATCTCACCTGCTGGTTTCTACAGTTGGAGACCAACTTTGTCTCCCACCACCAAAACTCGTACAGTAAGGGGAAGCCCTCTTTCCTGGTTTTGCTCAAAAGTCACCTTCTCAGTGAGACCACTCTATTTAAAACTCTAATGCCTCCTTCCCCTAGCATTTGTCATTACCCTCCCATGCTATATTTCCCCCCCAATGGCTCTTACCACCATTTCATACACTATATGTGCATTTATTTATATGCTCATCTATCTCTCTCTACTCAAATGTGAGCTCCCGAAGGGAAGGATGCACATCTGCTTCATTCACTGCTGTGTCCTCAATGCCAAGAACAGTGCCTGGAACACAGTAGGTTCTCAATAAACACTCAAATAAATGAAGGGAGGAAGGAAGGGAGGGAGGAAGGGAGGGAGGGAGAGAGGGAGGGAGGAATTCTCCAAACACAGGGAAATCAAAGACCCTGAGAATCCAAACTATCAACAAATTCTCACTATAAAAAGCCAATGGGAAAGACACAGAATGTAACCTAGCCTGGAAATAAATCAGACAGCGCTCCCTAAGGGAAAGGATAATTGAGCTGAATCTTCAAAAAAGACAATGCAGAAAAATCAAAATTAGGAAAGAAAAACTGAAGCAGTTAAGTGGGATTCCAAGAATTTGTTGTTTTATGTTTTACACAATCGTGGATGCTCCCTAGCCAAGCTCCCTGAATCTTTTCTGTATGGAAGAGGCCCTCATTTGGACCAGTGCAGCATCAGACTTGACCATGAAAAGTCAAGATCAGAACGTGGAGGTGGAAGACATCTCACCAAAAGCATCCAAGAGTGAGTACTTTATAGAGTTGTAGATTCCAAGGAACACCTGGAGCCTTGAACAAAAAGGTATTGCTCTGAATGTTTTTCCCAAGAAAAGAAATCAGACCAGTGATAAAATCAAGAATGATCAAACCTCAAAGGCAAATGAGTTTTTCTCTGGTTTAAAGGTGCTTGTGTTATTACCAGGATAGCTTTTGGTTTAAGTGATCTTGCTGCCATAGAACTTTTTGTAATGCATCAAAATTCGTAGGCTGTGAAGGCCAGGAAAAAAAGAGTAGGTGGCAGGGTTATTACCTGACTTTCAATTCAGTAAACAGAATTCATCCTTCTACAGAGTCATTTATACAAAATACTGAAGGCGGCTTTATGGTCCAACGAGATGGGAGTTTGAATGACTTAAATTATTGGCTTTCAGACTGAATGCACGTTTATGAATACGCTGACATCCCCCTGCACTAAATGAGGTGATGTACAGCTATTCTCCACATACTTTCTGTCACCACCACTCTCTTCTCTGGCTTTGGCTTGTTCCCAGAGCATCAGGATGACATTAAGTGACAACGGCTGTAGTATTCCCACTACACAGGGAACTGCCCTTGCTTCTTTCAGTGGATCCCTTCAGAAGGGCAATTCACAAGATGTTGGGCGAATGCAAGAGAAACGAGGGAGCTGAGAAGGATGAGCTCCCAATGACCACGCAGAGGATCGACTCCTCTGTCAAATACCGCCAACTCTGTCACAACTACTGGACAGTTTCCCAGGTCCTGGGGATGTGAATGGGACCCTGGGACCCAAAGGAGACACCTTGTGCCTCACCTCATCTCCTTATGACATTCAAATAAATAGTAATCAAAAGACAATTTACATCTCTGCTGCAGCGTTTGCTAAAAATGCTAAAGGAAAAAGACTGCCTTAGTGCACAGCAAAACTCAAAACTCCTCTCCCCAGGCTGTCTCTGTTCTCACCATTCCATAGCCCCTAAGACTAGCGCATAAATCAACCCTAGCAGTCTTTCTGCTTTTTCTCATTTCCCTATTCTGTGTCAGCTCTCTGGCTTCTTCCAGTTTTCTTTTTCTACCATCATCCAGATACTGTTTGAGAAAAGAGAATAGTAAGCAAGGTGGGCCTGGGGCAGAAACAGATGGCACAGATTTACAACTTATATTTTCTTTTTTAAGCTCTCATATATTCTCCCTTCAAGGAGTGCCCATTCTGAGCATGGCTGTGTTTTAGATAAACCAAGGGTATAAAATATTATGTTATCACCTGTGTGTTAATAATAAATAAATAAAATAATATATAAATTATAAAATATTTTATTTTATATATTTTATTTTATTAATATATAAGATATTATAAATATCTTATTTTATATTTTATATAAAAATATAAATATAAAATTTTATATTTTATATAAAATATAAAACAAGATATTTTTTATATAAAATATAAAATAAATAAATAAATAAAATAAGCCTTAGCATTAGTCAAAAAAAAAAAGGAAAGAATTTAACAGTGAACAAAGATTTAAAGACCTCAAATGTGATCCAGGAATAGCTCCTTTGTGAGAGTGGGGAAAACAGACGAGCTTTTTCCTAATTCCCCTAGCCAATGGCCACTTCTTTAAAATCAATGTAGGAGTCAAGACAACAGTTTTCAAGATACACATATCAACACATTTCATTTCTTAGCATACATTTAAATGGCACTAAGGACACTATTGTTGTTCAACCTTCAACACCGTACACCTCCACAATTTTCCCATCTTCCCAAACTGAAACTATTGTTCTCATGAAACAACACCGCGTTCTCTCCTCCTTCTGGTCCCCAGTAAGCACCATGCTACTTTCTGTCTCTATTATCTAGGTTACTCTAGGCATTTCATAAATGGAATTGGACAGTATTTGCCCTTTTGCCCTATTTCGCTTTGTGTAACAACTTCAAGGTCCATCCATGTGGTACCATGGGTCAGCATTTCCTTCCTTTTTAAGACTACAGAATCCTTCCATCCCCTGAGGGACATGCAGGGCACTTCCACCTTTTGTCTATTGAGAATAATGCCACTATGAATGTGGGGGTATTCAAGCCACCATTTTGTTAGTTTGTATCCAAACTTCTTTTTTTTTTTTCTTTTAAGATTTTATCTATTTCGTTACAGAGAGTGAGCAAGAACGTGGGAAAAGGCAGAGGAGAGAAAAAGGGAATCCCAAGCAGACTCCTCACTTTGCCAGGGGCCAACTTGGAGCTCTATCCCATGACCCCGAGATCATGACCTGAGCCAAAGTCAAGAGTTGGATACTTCACCCACTGGGCCACCCAGGTGCCCCTCCAAACTTCAAACTGATTAAGAGACTATGAGTGTCCATCAATGGAGAAATGGACAAACAAATGGGGCACATCCATACATGGAACCCCACCTGACAAATGAAGTACTGACAGGTGTCAACACTGATGAATTGGAAAAACACTACACTAGGTAGAGGAAACCAGTCACATAAAGGTCACATATCAAATGATTTCAGTTATTTGAAATATCCCAAATAGGTAATCCACAGAGACAGAAAGTAGATGATGGGTTGGCAGGGACTGAAGGTGGGGGCATGGGGAGAAAACTGCTTAATGAGCACAGGGTTTCTTGTCAAAAATGTTCTGGAGCTAGTTAGAGGTGATGGTCACACAACCCTGTGAATGTACTAAACACCACTGAATTCGTCACTTTATTTTTTCATTAATTACCTTTCATTTCAGTGTAGTGAACATGCAGCCCTCTATTAGTTCCACATGTACAACACAGTGATTCAACAGTTCTGTACATCACTCAGTGCTGCCCACAATAAGTGTCCTCTTAATCCCCTTCAGCTGTTTCACCCATCCTCCCAGCCACATTTTGCTGCTGCTGTATTGTACGAAGATTGCACGGTCCAGTGTGGGAGCCACTGGCACATGGGGCTGCTGAGCACTCCACATGTGGTTCGTCCAAGCTGAGACCAGGCATCAGTGTAAAATTCACACTGGAGTTCAATGGAGTAGTATGACCAACCAATACAAAATATCTCACTAATACGTTCATACTCATTACATGCTCAAATGACAATATTGTGAATAAACTCAGTTAAGGAAAACAATAATAATAAATATAAATAAATAATTTTTTAAAATTTTATCCATTTTATAATACTCTTTTCAGGTGGCATAGGAAAATTTTAAATTACACATGAGGCTCAAATCATATTTCTCCGGGAGAGGGTCCGTTGACGGTCTAAGCCAGTCTTGGGGTGGAGAGAGGGAATGGTCAGAGCTTCTCTGACTTCCAGGAGTCCCTACTGTCCATAGTGGGCAGGTCAGACTGAGCACAGAATTAAGTGGGGGGTCACTGTAGAGGAGCAAGGAGAAAAGAGCAGGTGGGTGAATGGAGGACAGGAGAGCATCACCCTGGCCAAGAACTGGAGTTCCCAGGACCAAGAGGACACAGCAAGCCACACCTGAAGTGCTGGAGACCTGTGCTCTTCTCCCTTTTTGGGACCAGTGTCCCAAAGGAGGCACCCCTTGGATGGGGTAACACTTGAATCCTAGGGGTCATGACCAAGAATGAGACTTTCAAGGCCACGGGGAGGTCCTTATCTGAGCCACAGCTCCACTGAGCCACTGCACACAGCGCTTCCCACAATGGACACCTGAGGACCACACCCCTGCTGGCACCAACAGAAGCTCTAGGATTGATACCATCTCATTGTGGGGCAGGCAGCCCAATGATGACAGATAGTGCCCATCCCACAAGTCTTGGGAGTGGGGGCTCAAAGCCAGATTTTATTTCACTTAGGAAAATGAAGAAATGTGAGTTTTCTGCACCCTAACACTGTGAAGCAAATTCATGCCACATAATCTGTGGCTAAGTCAGCAGGACAGCAGGACAGCCCAAGTCCTCAAACATTCAGAGCACCTGAAGCAGAGGGTCCATGGGCTTTTATGCAAATGGCTGGCTCCAGGTCTTCACTCCCACAGCATCCACCCTGAAACACCAGGACCCATAGCCTTCCCAGATGGATTCATCTTCTTGAGAACATATTCAGAATTTATAGGGGCCAGAAAACAAGAGAACTAATAATGAAAAAGCCACCAACTCCAAACCTCTGAACTGGAAAGGATCTATAGGGATAATAGTCCAACTGCTTCATTCTAGTGGGAAGAAAGTACAGCCTAGGTGGGAAGTGGGCAGGGAGGACTTGGTCAAGGTCATACACTGGTGGTCAGGTCTCTAGGTAGAAGGCACCCCATTTTTCCTCTCCTGGACATCTCACATGGCCCGACAGCTAGCTCCTCAACACTGTCAACCTCACATCTTTCCCTTTCCAAATAAACCAGACACTTTGCAACACGCCAGGCAGAGTCTTTTGAGTTGGAGAACATGCAGATATCGAACTGGAGACATTCCAACTCTACAGGGAAGAAATTGCCTTTACCAGAATTATGCATGGATATACATGCATTGTATGGTGCGAAGATACAACTGCATACGGCTTCTGTTACTGAGACTCAGGACAGTGGCTTAAATAAGAACCTCCTTGATGTCTCATGAAACAATCTGGAACAAGCAGGTAAGGGCCAGTAAAGAGGCTCCAGAGTGTGTGTGGCCCAGGATCCTCCCGTCATGTTGCTGTTCTTCCACACGTGGGGTTTGCCCTTGATGGTGTGGTCCAGGATGGCTCATCCCCCTGCCTGCATTCCAGCCCATGTCAGTGAGGACCCAGGGGGAATGAGGAGAGCACATCCTGCCCTTCAGAGGCATGACATAGAGGTTCATCACAGCATTTCTGCTCACAACCTATTGATCAGAACTTATTCACATGGCTAAACCATGCTGCAAGGGAGACTACAAAGCAAATCTCAATTCTGAGAAGCCACATAAGTAGCAAAAAGTTGAGTTGGAAGAGTTACACAAGGCCTTTCCAGAAGTATCTAGATGTTCTGCTGCTCACTGGACACAGCCCAAACTCAGGAGCATACGTGCATGACCCCATACACTATGGTCTCTGATGCTCCATCCCTGCAGACTTGCTCTTGCTTCTGGCATCCTCCCTCATTCCTGCACAATGACATGCACTTCCCCCACATGTCCCCCACTCTCTCTTCCCTTCCTCACAACTGCTGGCACTTAGAAATTCCTGTTCACCTTCTCCAGAAACCCCTCCCAAACTCCCCAGCTGGCAGGAAGACTGGATTAGGGGCTACAAGAAGAATCTCCATGCAGGCATGAGGCTTGGTCCTTTGGGCAATGACAGTCCTGGGAAACTGCCCTTCGGTTCACCTCACCCCACTGTCAACACAGAAGAATGTGCTAGGTGTCATCAGGGAGCCATCCTGGGTGGGCAGGCAGCCAAAGGGTCAGCTTCTCCCAAACTGTGAAGAGGGAACAGGATGTCCATGATAAGGACCAAAGGAAGTTTCCTTGAGGACCTGAGGGGATCCAGTCATGGCTCGGGCAGTATCATTGGTAGCTGGGTGCCTTCGTGAGAACCTGGGAGCTACATATCCTGTTCAGGATTTTTCTCATTCTGTAAGATACTGTATCCTTTAATCACAACATTTGGCTTTCTCTTCTCCAAACACACCAACGTCACCTCCATTACAACACACAGTGCCTCTCTTCCAGGAGCCCCTGGAACCCTTGCAATTCTTCTTTTATACTCCTTCTCATGCTGTATATGCCACATGTTGAAGAATGTGAATTCAAGAACCAGACTGCTTGATGCCAGTTTACCAGCTGTGTGACACCAGGCAAGTTACTTAACCTCTTTGCACTTTGGTTTCCTCATCTGTACAATGGGTAATACTAAGAATCCCTTTCTCATAGTGTTCCTATGAGGGCTAAGTGAGTTTATTCATGGGAAGCATTCGGAATAGCAGGTGGGATGCAGAACTTGTTCAATAAACACTGGCGACGATTCCTAGGACTACTAACTTGTATCTCCCCACCCCTTCCCCATGGGGTTGTGAGGCACAAAAGGCTAGTGGCTACCTGCAGAGTTCATCCTTTGCCCCCAGCACAGGAGGTGACACAAAGCAGGTATTCATTCAGTAAATACCTGTTGAAGTCAGAGAAAGACAAAGAAGAGACAAGGGGAGGGTTGGAGTCGGCAGAGTGGAGGACAGGAATGCCTTGAAGGTTGTTTAACACAACCTCTATATTACAAATAGAAAATTATCTAGAACCGAAGGAAGCCAGATGAATCAATTTCCACCCTCGTGGAACTGTTCACCCTTCTTCAGTCTGCCCAAAATCACAGAACTATTCTCCATCATTACATATTCATCATTCCTTATACTGAGTTCATGATTTGTTTTCTGGAAAAGGGGGACTAGGACACATGAGCAGTTCCTTAAAGGACACGCTGGGTGGCACAACGGACTCCCTCCATTGGCCCGGGATCCAGCTGCTCCTTCCGAGAGCTTCACCATGGGGACATCTCAATCCCACCAGCCCCCTCTAGAGGCCCGCCAAAAGCCAGGGGTCACCTGAACACTTACCCTGCAGTCCCCAGATCAACCTCAGCTTTGCCGATGGAATCCCAGATTTTACTAACAAGGGATCTGTTTTCAGTTGCACGTTCACATGACTCAAGTTCTCAAGATTAATATTTAATGCCAAAAATTCATTAAATAGGGTTTCAGAGCAAAATCCTTATCATATGGGTTTGGTTCCTCTAACTCCACACAAGCAGCACTTTCTCTCCCTGTCAACAGCCAAGTAACATTCAAAGGACATGTGACGATCAGTCACTCGGAGCTGCTGGACTTGAGTGAATCGAATCTCAGCAGCATCAAGAGAAGATGGACTGACGTGTCCATCTTAGAGGAACAGATGGCCTGGCCTCATACTGCTGCAGCCTCACTCAGGGACACTTCTGTGACTTCGTGCTACACCCACTGGTACTATTCCTGACTAGCTCCATACAGGGGTCCTGGACAGTCGCTTTGGGGGTGGGGCTAGGAGCCTCCACACTAATACTTCTATCAGGAGTTTTTTTTCACTTGTTACCAGATAGTTCCTAACATGGTTGAAGCTTAAAGGTCTTCCTTAAATATAAAACTGGCTTTGCAAGTTATTTTAATCACATGATGCTTGAGGGGAGATACCAGTTGTATGTTGAAATGTAAGAGGGTGCTTGCCTTTCAGAATTATGTAATGTTCAGGATTGCTCTTTTTTTTAAGATTTTTACTTTTGTTATTTATTTGACAGAGAGAGAGGAAGAGAGAGAGAGAAAGCATGAGAGGGGGGAGATTCAGAGGGAGAATCAGACTTTCCTCTAAGCAGGGAGCCCAATGAGGGACTGCAGCCAGGGACTCCAGGATCATGACCTGAGCTGAAAGCAGTCTCTTTTTTTTTTTTTTTAGAAATTTTTTTTTTTTATTTTAAATTTTAAGTAAAATAAAAAATACATTAAAATTATTTAATTTATTTATTTGAGAGAGAATGAGTGAGAGAGAGCATAACAGAGGTCAGAGGGAGAAGCAGACTCCCCAAGGAGCTAGGAGCCCAGTGCAGGACTCGATCCTGGAAGTCTGGGATCATGACCTGAGCCGAATGCAGTCATTCAACCAACTGAGCCACCCAGGCACCCTGAAAGCAGTCTCTTAACCAACCTAGCCACCCAGGGGCCCCCAAAATTGCTCTTAGTTTCTAAGCCCAGCCAGATCCACTCCGGGAACCATAGCCTCCATTAATTAAGGTTAGATACACTCAAGATAGCCCATACTCCAGGGCAGCCAGAAACGATGGGATGCCCACTCAGTTCTTTCCATTACTACATAGTGCTCTTTCACACTGAGGCCCACTGATACAAAGTCTGATCTTTCCTGACTGGACACATTTAAATCACAGCCTTCCTTGGGGACTCAAAGTATTAGAATGGTCAGTCTGAAGATCAAAACTATAGCTCTTTACTCCCCTCTTTGACTAGGGATCTTCTTCCTCACTGGGTTTACGGAAGTTTAGTGCCTCACTGGGTTTAGTGCCTCATGTCTCACCCACGTGTCTTCTCCATGCAGCCTCAGCTTCTCACAGCATGGCATCTGGGTTCTGAGAGGCAAGAAGTGGAAACTGCTCAGAAATCCCAGGACACCATTTCCAGTGCCTTCTAGGGGCTAAAGCCAGTCATGGAACAGTACAGATTCAGGGGACACAAGTTCTGCCCCATGGTATGAGGAGTGTTACATACACAGAGAGGGGGGTGGGATGGCTGGGGCCAGCTTCAGAGACTGGCAGCCACACTGCCTCTGCCCTTAGCGAGTGTCCTTCATGGCTGGGATGAACTACACAGACTGCTGCTTCTCAAACATCAGAGTTCCCATAATCCCATGGATGTTGTGTGGCAATACAGCTTGGATTCAGTGGATCTAAATGCGTTCTAGGAAGCCACATTTTACAATTTTCAGGTGATGACAGATGCTGCTGGTTCCAAGATCACACTCCGAGTAACAAGGATAATGTTTGTATACAGGAGGTAGCCAAGGGTTAAAGACTACAGACCTGAGGTCCAAATCCATCTCTGCCTCTTTTTCACTGTGGCTCCTTCAGTATCTCTAGACTGTTTCCCCACCTGTTTAAATGGAATCGTGAAATAACTGCAAGAACCAACAGGAAGAATACGATACGGTACCACTGACTCTCTTGGTAGCTGTGTGTCAGGGGCACTTTACTTCTTCCCCTTTCTCACCTTTAGTTTCTTCACTTAAAATTAAAGTGGGAATGGGAATGACAGTATCTACCACATAGGGTGGTGATAAATCTATGGGAAAACTGGAATTCACATATGGCGAATATGTGAGAAGATATGGGATATATCCTTGCTCCCCATTCTGCCTTTCCTCCCTCTCAACCCCATCAAACATATCCCAGCATGTCAGCATTTGTTACGATTTGAGGGGGCAGAGAGGGTGGAAGGAAGCAAGGGCTGAGGTTTTGAGGTAAGGGAAGTTGGAAGCTAATCCATGGTCTATATCTACCCATGACCACTCCATGGAAAAGGGGGAATTTGCTTCTTCTTCTCCCTCTAATGGACTGAAACCAAGGATCATAAGCAGGAACCATATTTGTCCTGGATGCCTGGAAAGAGCTCAGCTCCATCTTTTGTGGGGTCAGTGGCTGCTGTGATTAATGATCACTGCTGGAAAATTCGGCTGTGTCATTATCACAGTGAGAAGGGTCACCCAGTCCAAGAAAGCTCCCAAGTAAGTTCCATGTGGTCTATGCCCCCATGGGGACCCTTGAACCATTCCTGGAAATCAGAGGCTCCGGACCACTGAAGACAGTTCAAGTCTGTTCGGTCATGTATTCAGACTCTTGTAGTCACTGCCATCTGTATAGGAAACAAAATGGCTCTCACAACTTGATGTCAGGATGGGAACCAAACTATCCTACCTGGGAATAAGGCCACAAATGACAAGGCAAGAAACAATGCTTGATGTTCATTTTGCACTTCAGTCTATGTTCTGAGATAATGTGTACACATGCAATACCTCATCTTTACAGCAACTCTAGGAAGAAGACAGCATAATAACCCCCATTGTCTATATAAGGAAACCAAGGACACAGAAATGAGGTGAGCTTCTCAAGGTCGTACAGTGATGTGGCAGGGCGTGTACTTGAAATCACATCTGCCTGGTGACAAAAAATGCTGCACTGTTTTTTGAAGGCTGGAGGCAGGTAGCATCTCACAGAGAAAAATAAGGTTTCCCTCCTGGTTCGGTGACTAAGATGTTGGTCCCTTGTTCCAACACACACACATACACATACCCCTTGGGAAGAGAGAGCAGCCATAATAAAGCAGGACTTTAGAAAGCTAACTCCTGAGTTCTAGTGACCAAGGCAGAACTGGGAGAATCTATTGCTCTGATCCCATCTGATCTGAATACACTGCTCTGTGCATTTGGGACCTGGCACCGTATACCTGGGTGACCGGCGGTTCCAGGCTGGATGCTCTTGGCATCTGTGTTGGGCACTGTACTATGTCATTTTCCCTCCCGTGCAGGCCTCTTCTTCCCCAGTGGGCTGTGCCTTCCTTAAGGACCCAGACCCTATCACATCCTGCTTCAAACCCTCTGCACTGCCTGTCCTGATCCCTCAGAGAAGATCCTCCTCCTCTGGAGTCACTCTGTCTCTACTGGCTCCTCCTCCAACCTCTCCTCTGGAATGCTCTGACAATGCAAATTAAACAAGGTCACTCCAACTCCAAAATCCCTCAGGGACCCACTGTCTTTCAGCACAGAGCATCCAAAGTCCTTCCTGAACTCATCCCGCTCCCTTTCTTCACCCACATCTTGCTCTCCAGCCAAGCCCGGTTACCTGCAGCTTCACAGCGGGTTCTCACTTCCCCACTTTTACTCATGCTCTCTCCTACACCTGCAGTATTTTTTCCTCAGCTCACTCGCCTAACAGTATGGCCTTCAGCAAATCACCTCACCTCTCTGAAACAGAAACGGGTAGAAATGGGTTGTTCTGGGAGCTAGTAAAAAAGAATAAGAAAATGGAATGAGGTGAAACATTTCTTGACATGTGCCAGGCATTTTATATGTATCATTCCATCTAATTGTCACCAACAACCCTACCGGATAGCCCGAATTACTTTCTGTCACAGGGTTATTAGGTACTGAGTGTCACACAGGTAGAAGGTGGTAGAGTCCAGGTAGCCAGGACCTAAGAGCTCAAACACACAAACCCTCCCCACCAGACCAGGCCCCTGGGAGCTACCAAGGCTGCATACTTAATGTGCTGGCCCAGAAGGGGTCACCTAAGCACGAGATCACTGAGCTGATGAGTAAATCGCATCATGGAAACTGCAGGGTCTGGAAGGGGCTAAAAAGTTGACCATCCTCTACATGGAGGATCTCCTGCTTCATGCTCTTTACACCGGAAGAACTTCCCTATGATAATATTAACCACAATGTTGAGTAATAATAAAAATACCACTTCTAGAGTGCTCCGCATGTGTCATCTTCTCCTTGAATTTATGTATGTATACGTATTTTTTTTTCATTTAATCCTTAAAACAGACCATTTTACAGACAAGGAAACTGAGGCATAGAGAGGTTAAATACCATGCGTAAGGAAGCATAGGAGCACAGGGTAGAATTAGGGTTATACTCTAAGGCTATTTGACTCAAAGCCTGTTCTCAGAAAACCCAGGCTACCCTGCCTGAACACTCTTCCAACTTCTATGCCACCTTCATCAATGAAGTTGGAATGGCCTGTGTCCTTCAGTATAGGACCCACCAGGAGAGGCCGGCAGGCTGTCCCTTAAGGGGTCCCACTGGATTCATTCATTCCTTGTGTCTCACAAACCCAAGGACTGAGGACCCTACAGTCAGTTGTGTACAGAGAGACTGAAGGTTGCTGGCAAAACTTATGAAAGGCACATATGACAGAAAGAACTCTCAATAAGTGTGCCCACATACAATGATTATTTGAAAGGCCAAGAAGACCAGAGGGCCTCTGCTGCCATGAACAGCACATTCGTTCTTTGTCTGGAGCCAAAGGACAACCATGTGCCCATTAAACAGACATTTGTGGAACATCTGCACAGTGGTGAGCAAAAGCAGGTATAGCAAAAAGGTGGTTAGGTGAGCACGTCATCATCTAAATTATGCTGAGCTTCTCTGGGCTGTAGGTGACAGAAAACCATTTGCATTTATTTAAGTAGAAAGGAGAGTTTCTTACATAAAAAATATGGGGGTATCTCATAATATCCCAGGACAAGAATTAAACTGTGGTCTCAAGAGAGATAGAAGTTAAGAATAAGAAAAACAGAACCCATGAGATCCTCTTTCTCTCAAATATTATATACATACACATGTGCATATACATATGTGAATATATAAATATAATGCATACACTCTCTAAATTTTAGTTGTTAGATATATAAATGACATATATATTTTTATATATCTATTTCTCCTAATTCCTCTCTCTCCTTCCACAGTCTATCAGATCACCTTTTCCCTATACATCAGCTTCATTTAACACTTTCCTTGTGTTAAGTCATTATTCTTGCTTCACAGAAACTGATTCTGACTGAATTAAACAGAAAAAGAATTTACTGAAAGGCTATTCGGAAGCCCAGAGAACAAGACAAAAAAATGAAAAAAACAACAGGCATAAAGAGAAGCTAGTCAGCCAGACACCACCAACATCCCACTGCAGACTGAGCCCGGTAAGGACGCCACTGCTGCCGCTCCTGCAAACCCACCATCTCAGCTTGTCCACCCTCCCCACCTGCTGGCACCAGGCACCACGTGAATAGTTTCTACCTCACTGGTAGTAAGCTTGTGAGCTTTTGTTATGGAAATTTACAATTATATGTAATATACACACATACTATATACACACACATACACACATATATATACAACATAAACATACAGATAGATAGATATGCACACACCCAAGTAGAGAGAACAGTATAAGGAACTCCCTTCACTCACTTAAATAATTCTCAACTCATGGCCCATCCCCACAGCCCCCATAACATTTTGGAGCAAATATCTTCATCCTATCATTTTACCCACAGCTATTTCAACACGTGTCTCCAGAACACGGTTTCACAACCTTGGCATTCCCCCACATCTTGGGTCCCATCATTCTTTGCTGAGAGCGCTGTCCTGAGCATAGCATGGTGCTTAGCAGCACTCCTGGTCTCCATACACGACATGAGGGTAGCCTCTTCCTCACTCCTGCTTCTGACCACCGGATATGTCCTAGACGTTGCCAAACATCTAGGAAGCAAAACTGCCCTTGCTGGACACACACATAGATATACCCACAAAACTATCATCACTCTTTAAACATTTCAAAATAATTTCTCAATATCATGACATGTCAAGTCAGAGTTCAAATTTATCTAATTATCTCATAAATATTTTGACTCTATGTATTTGTTAAGTCCTGAGTGAGAATAAGACCAATACCTTGAGATTGGCTAACAGGTGTCACAAGCCTCTTTTTTTTTTTTTTTTTTAAGATTTCATTTATTTATTTGACAGACAGAGATCACAAGCAGGCAGAGAGAGAAAGGGGGAAGCAGGCTCCCTGCTGAGCAGAGAGCCCGACGCGGGGCTCGATCCCAGGACCCTGAGACCACGACCCGAGCCGAAGGCAGAGGCCTTAACCAACTGAGCCACCCAGGCGCCCCTCAAGCCTCTTTTAATTACAGGCCTCACTTTCTCCCTTCTCTTTCTTTAGCCCTTGCAATTTATTTTCCTAAGACATCAGGTCCTGTAAGGGTGCCTGGGTGGCTCAGTTTGGCTAAGTGTTCGACTCTTGATATCAGGTCAGGTCCTGACTCAGGGTCCTGGGATCCAGCCTCTTGTTGGGCTCCCTGCTCAGCGGGGAGCTTGCTTCTCCCTCTCCCTCTGCTGTTCCCCCTACTTGTGCTCTCTGGCTCGCTCTCTGTTAAATAAATAAAATTTATAAAGAAAACAAAACAAAAGAAAGAACAATCCATAACTTTCTGACAAGAGTTAAGGGTGTAACACATTACACAGAATATGCAGATCACGATATCCCAGAACCTGAAGGACAGAGCCCTGCTAAGTGTCATCAAACGGTAATTCATGGGGTCTCCCAATCTCACTGCATGTTTTTTCAGATGATGGAAAGCCCAGTGCCAAAAAAGCTTTGATTAAACACATCCAGATGGCAGACATGCTTGGTCCTTGTACCCTGGGTCCTATCCCAGGCGGCTCTGACTCAGTGAGTCTAGAGTAGGACGTAAGCATCTGTCTTTTCTTTAAAAAGCCCCACAGGCTGGGTGCCAGGGTGCCTCAGTGAGTTAAACACCTGCCTTTAGCTCAGCTCATGATCCTGGAGTCCCTGGAATGAGGCACGCATCAGGCTCTCCTCTCAGCAGGGACTTGGTTTTTCCCTCTGGTATTCTCCCCAGGTCCTGTTCTGTCTCTCACTCTGTCCCTCAAACAAACAAACAAATATCTTAAAAACAAACAAACAAACAAAACCAAAAAGCCCCTTAAGCTTTGCTGGTTTACAATTGGGGCTGAGTGCAACTGCCTTAGTCTCTGCAATTCCAAACCCCAAATTCCCCTACAATGTTTACATGGCTGCAGACACAGGAGGACATTGGAAACTGAGGCAGAGAAGAACAGAGAAATTATAAAAATTTACCCATAGAGAGTCAAGAAAAGGCAAGCTCTAGTTATACTACTTCTCTGTCCTTATTCTGTGTCTGAATTACTCTACAGTCAATTTACTCTGTTTAAGTAAGCAAGTTTGCAGAAACTGTTACCAACAAATATTAAATAAATCAACTTATCAGGAAATTTTAAATATACCTAATTGGGATATGGTACTGAAAAACATTCTATTTCCCTCTTACCATTTCAATGGCACTTCAGATTCTCTTGGCAAGTAACTGTCGATATGAGAAAAATTATTTTCTAATTCAATAGTGTGACACATGTGGTCAACAGCACCTGAAAGCTGGAGAAGAAATGAAGTTCGGTGGAATCCATTTAAGTTCACAAATGTCACCAGAGACTGCCTCCAAGACTTCAAAACTTATGTATGTATTTATTTCTTTCTTGAATCAACCACCACTAACACCTACTACATGTCAGACATGGCTCTAAGTGTTTTATAATGTTAAATATCATATCATCTTTACAGTCATCTATGAAGTGGGATTATTATTATCCCCATTTCTCCCATCAAGAAACTGAGACATACAATGGTTTAGTAACACGGCTCATAAGAGGAAGAACCAGGATCAGCTTGGGTCTGGACCCCATGTTTTAAATCACTATGATTAGTTTCCAAGACCCTACAGAAAGTCCAAGTCTTCACCCCAAACCTTGGTTTTCCCCATCCTACAGTCCCCATGTGGCCGGAGCTTCAAGGACATTCTCTCAATTCCTGTAACAGTACACATCCTTCCCTACTCTAACACCCTCCCACATCCACTTTTATTTCTTAGCCTTCTGGTCTCAGCTTAAACATTACTCAGTAAATTACAAACTCTAATGCACCCTGTACTTCTCAGCACTCAATGCAAAACAGTAATGAAGAATTTCACAGGTCATTATTTCCTTCCTGTCTTTTCCAGCCAGGTGGTGAGTCCCTCACATAACCTGTCAGTCCTATTTATCATGTGTTCCCAATCACCGAACACCCACGACCCATCCAAAACGAAGGCCATTCCCCCTACACACACACACATACACACACACACACCCCTTGGCTGGCCTGATCTCAGGTGCACAATGGGGATCCTGACAGCCCCCAGTGAAATGTAACCTACTCAAGAGGGAGAACCCAAACTTCTCCCCTGTCAACGCTACACTTACTCCCTTCACATCAGTCTTCCAGAAGACTTTAACCTTAAGAAAGCCAACACCCCTTCTGCCTGCTTCAGGCTGCATTCCAAGTCCCACTATCCCCAGGCCCCATGCACAGCCCAGGTGAGATAATTAGCGGCTCCATAAATGAAGCCCCGCTCCGGGCTCTTCACAGGTGTGAAACAAGGGGCAGACGAGCCGACAGCTACCTTTTGGCAAACCAGTGTATTCCTGAGACACAGGCCCGCCTCCCAGCCAGGCCCCAGCCCCCAACGGATACGGGGTCCTGACCCCGCGCCCCACACATACCTCTGCATAGAGAAGCATCTTCACAAGGGCCCCGCACTACCTCATCCTCTGTGTCGACCACAAGAAGGAAGTACAGGCGGTGAAAGAGGGCGTCTTCAGGCCAGTGGCCATGGGCCTGGAGGTTCCGAGGTGCTGCAACCACTGGGGCAAAGAAGCAGGATCCGGAGACACCAGGCAAGAAGCAAGCCTCACAGAAGGCTGCAAAATGCGAGTTCATTGCCTGCTCTCAGCTGAGGTGTCTCAGTGACCTGCCCACTTCAGCTGTCCTAACAACCTTCCCGCTCATTGGCGCCTGTGCCCACACGCTGATTGGACAATTTCCCTGCTCCCTCAGCCTTCGGAAAGCATCATTGGAGAGCTCTTTGGGCCCCGCCCACACAACCCTGGGCACACACTTTCTCTCCTTTCCCATTTCCACCTGGTAGGACCTTGGTCAAACCACCTTCTTCCTTCTCTGCTGCTGCTGTTTTCTGAGTTTGGCCTGAGTTCATCACAAGCTTTAGATGGCTGTAGTCAGCACAAAACCTAGCTTTCTCCCATGGAATTGCTTTAGCACCCTTTTCAAAATGCATATTTGTTGGGCATATTTGTGGGGACTATTTCTGGGTTCTTTGTTCCATGTGTCTGTCCTGCAAATACCACAGTCTTCCTTATTATAACTACTAATAAGTTCTGAAACTCCGTAGGCTGTGTTCCCCCATTAGTATTATTTTCAAAATTGTTTTTGAAACTACTCTAATTCCTTTGTCTTTCCACATATATTAGAATATTTTTGTCATCTCTACAAAAACAAACAAAGCTGACAGGATTTTGATAGGAATGGCATTAAATCTCTGTCAATCTGGAAAAATTGACACCTTTATGATGCTTAGTCTTCCAAATCACAAACATGGTGTATCTCTCCATTTATTTATATCTTTGATTTCCTTTATCTGTGCTAAATAGCTTTCAGCATGCAGTTCCTGGACATGCACTGGACATGCAATGCACTGTTATCCTGAAGTAGTTTCTTTTACCAGTAATTGGGAATGTAAGTTTGATTGTAGAGCCCACATATTCATTGCTACATATAGCAATACAATTTACCTTTATGTGTTCATTCCGTATACTGTTTCACTGTAAAATTCCATTATTAGTTCTCAAAGAATTATTTTGTCATACCCTCTTGTGGCATAAAGCCTGAAATTAAGATTCCTTAGTAAGGCCTGTCTTGACACCTGGAAAATCAAAGAAGGACTCGAATGGCATAATGCATGTTCTCCTCTCCCACTTCCCTCATGGGGAAGGTCTCTTAACCAAACACCTTTCTCACCACAGAGACTAGACATAGTGCCTATTGGTTTTTGGGGAGCAGCATTCAGTTCCATGAATTCTTCAAGCAAGCCACTCATACCCTCCCATGGGAACAAGGACCTGCCACACCCTCTTGTTTCAACCAAGTCTTGCTTCCAAGGCCCAGCTGGTTCTTTCTGTTCCCAAGTACAAACTCTGTGCAGCCCTGCACAGCGTGTGGTATCCTTCTCCCCTAAAGTATGAGTATATGTGACTATTAAACTCTTGTCAATCACACGTTTCAGGTGTCAGGGATCCCCACAAGTTGAGCAAGAATCTCTCTCTCATCAGGGACCTGAGGAGAAGGTGATTAAAACAAGTTGCATCACAAACAGGGTGTCCCCACGTTAAATGAGGGCACGGGATCAGCTTGATCTGCTCCTTCACTAACTAACTGGCTTCAGAGGTGACAATCATGATCTGGGAGGTAACTGGCAATCGCTGGCCAGCTTGTGTGTTGGCCCATGTTCTGTAATCTCACATGGAGATCGCCATCCATTTCCAAACTAATGTCCCATCCTTGACAACAAGGTGAGAATGAATGAGAATTGACTGTATCTAGGAGGGAGGTGTCACCTATGTGACCTGCATGTGGCTTGTATTGGTCTTCAAGGCTTCCTCCTGATGTTGGCAACTGTAGGACATGTTGACTGGTGTGCTTGAGTTCCAGGGACTGGGTGTTGGGCCAGTGCTTGGGGCTGACTTGCAGATCCTAAGGGGGAAAGTGCACCCCAAGCACAGTCCTGGGGGTGACCCTCTGTGTTGTGGGTGCAAAGGAGGGAGGCCCCGACCCCAGGGAAATGTAAGAATCGCTCCCTGGCTGCCCCCTCAGTCACTGTGGTTCAGGCAATTGGAGTGGCCTTGCTGGGCTCCTGAGCTGCTGCTACTCTCTCTGTTACCATGTGTCTTCCTGAGCCCTCAGGGCTTTGAGGTGCACATCCATGGCAGCGCAGCGCCCACGAGCTGATGAAAAACAGAAAAGTGGAGGCGGGGGGGGTGTTTGGTGTTCCACTTCTCTCCCATTTCTAAACCCCTCACCAGCACACTTGCCTTTCTCTTAGTGTTGTTGCTCCTCAGCTCGTGGATAGACTCATCTTGTGATCCAGGGGGTTGAGGCTCTGACTCTGGCTATGGATGAAATGATTTTGCTGGCTGTGGACTCCAACAGTGGGGAGATGGACTGGCATTCCCACAGGAAGAGGACAGCCATCTGTGAGGCCAACCCACCCAGCTCCCTTTACCCATAAACACCAAGAATGTGCGCACTATGTGTGATTAGATGGGGACAGAAACAAAAACTCACGACCTTATGTGGCTAGAAATGAAAATCTATCCTGAGGGAATCTGTAGAGCGGGAAAGGGGGGCAGGGGAAACAGCACCCCCTGAGAGAAGGTAGGGCTGTAGCATAAGATGGTTTTGCTTCATCAACAACTAGGCTGTGGGTCCTGTGCTCTTCCACTGACCACTCCATTGCCTAAACCTGTTTGGCACAATATCCCGATCCTCAGGGTTATGGGGGACCCCTGTGGCATAGTGAGGGGATCAATTCCCACCTTGACTTATGCCAGGAGACTTGAAACCATACAATCATTGCAATGACAGAAGCTCCAAGGCTGATGATGCTGATTTGAGACTCTCTGGAAGAAAAATCCGAGGAAGAGGAACAGGGTAAAAAGACACTCCCCCACCCCACACGTATATCCAGGAAGACACAAACCCAAGCAAAGGAGGAGTGGAAGAGAGAAATCTGAATACAGGAGGCAGAATCCCACCCCCCATTGACTAATTCAACATAGGTTCAAAATTTGACCCAATTGTAAATCCAAAATTTACAAGGGCAACTGGGTGGCTCACATGGTTAGTCATCTGATGTCAGCTTGGGTCTTGATCCCAGGATCCTGGGATAGAGCCCCATGTCAAGCTCCCTGCTGAGCAAGGAGTCAGTCTGCTTCTCCCTCTACCTCTCCCTGCTGCTCCCCCTGGGTCCTGCTCTGTCACACTTGCTTGCTCTCGCTCTCTCTCTCAAATGAATACATAAAATCTCTTAAAAAAAAAAAAAAAAAGGAAATCCAAAATTTAATGAAATAATTTAATGGGCAAAATTAAAAGGAGGCCGATTCCTTTTTTGCCTCTACAACGTAGACTCCGAATGAACTTTAATGTTGCTAAGATGCACTGGTTGGCTAACCTTCATGAACTTAATACGAGAGCTCAAATTCTGGTTATAGCAAGTACAATAACCATATTTTCTACCTTCTGTATTTAATGCTTTGACATCTCAGGCTTTGCTGACTTTGGAGGGACTGTCCTTGGCAGGCTTACTGAATTCCTAGAGATGGTCAACAGCTTGCCTGCCAGCAAAGCTTTCACATGTAAAGCAATCAATTCAGAGCCTTTACACCCAACCACCTCTTATAAGAAATTCTTACACTCTGGGCCACTATCCCTTGCCCTGATCATCCCAGGGGCAGGGACAGACTACTCCAGACACCACTGTGTCCCAGAACCCACTGAAATGACACAAACTAGGCAGTCATAAACCTGCTTACCCAGACTCACCTGTCCCTTCCCATGGAAACCACAATAAAGGGTCTTGCCCACATTGTCTGTCCCTACACTCCCTCTTTCTCCTGAGTGACCCCGGTGCTTCCCTGGGTGGCCCTCCATGGCTCTCAGGACCTCCTTTCTTGGAATCTGTAAGTCTAAAAATGCTTCTTCCATTGTGAGAGTTACTTTTATATCTGCCTGTCTTACCATATCTGATTAAAATAAACGCCGGTCCCCTTAAAACATCTGCGACACCTGGGGGACTCAGTGGGTTAAACTTTTGGCTCAAGTCATGGTCTCAGGGTCATAGGATCGGGTCCCATGTCAGGCTATGTGCTCAGGGTGGAATCCACTTGGGATTTTCTCTCCCTCTGCCTTCCCCCCACTCACCGCCACCAACCCCTGCCCCTGCTCCTTTGCTAGCTCTCTCTCTTGCTCTCTCTTTAAAATACAGAAATAAAGTCATTTAAAAAACCATGAGGGAGCCCAACAAATTTAAAGATGGTGAATATTTTGCTATTATAGATTTGGCCAATATGTTCTATTCAGTGCCTATTTCAACATCCTCTCAGTCACATGTGCCTCGACCTTGAAGAAGAAATTATTTACCTAGTTATACACAGGGCACCCAAACTGTTCTGCTATCACAGGCAACCTCTGTGGGCAGGATCTTACCGCACCAAGCTTTCTCCAGGAACATAGGTGGGACATCACATTTAGGACATCCTACTGTGAGGATATTTGTTTGACAAACTTGTTAAGGACCTACAAATGCAGGGGTTCCTGGGTGGCTCTGTCAGTTAAGTGTCTGCCTTCAGCTCAGGTCCTGATCTCAGGGTGCTGGCAACAAGCCCTGTATGGGGTTCCCCGATCAGTGGGAAGTCTGCTTCTCCCTCTCCCTCTGCCCCTGCCCGCCCCTTGTACTTTCTCTCTCTCTCTCTCTCTCTCTCTAGTGTTCTATCAAGTAACTAAATAAAATCTTTAAAAAGAAAAAATGACATAGAAGTCCAACACCTTTCAGTACTTTTTAGGTCTGGAGGCAACATATTCCTTCTTTATAAATTTTACAGAAGCCCATTTAGGCTGTTACTTGTCAATGAGCCGACGTTGAGGGGGGAGGGTCTCCCCTCAACAAAAGACACTAGGATCTGTGCAAGTAAAAATTACCTGTTGGGGGTGAGTGGGTGGCTCCATTGGTGAAGCATCTGCCTTTGTCTCAGGTCCTGATCTCGGGATCCTGAGATCGAGTCTGGCAAAGGGTTCCCTACTCAGTGGGGAGCATGCTTCTCCCTCTCCCTTTCACCCCTTTTTCCAGCCAGAGCTCTCCCTTAACTACATAAACAAAATCTTTTTAAAAAAATCACCTGTTAGGAATTCAGTAAAGTGTCAGGATATAAAATCAATGCACAGAAATCAGTTGCATTTCTCTACACCAACAACAAGACAGAAGAAAGAGAAATTAAGGAGTCAATCCCATTTACAATTGCACCCAAAACTATCAGATACCTAGGAATAAACCTAACCAAAGAGACTAAGAATCTATACACAGAAAACTATAAAGAACTCATGAAAGAAATTGAGGAAGACACCAAGAAATGGAAAAAATGTTCCATGCTCCTGGATTGGAAGAATAAATATTGTGAAAATGTCTATGCTATGCAAAGCAATCTACACATTTAATGCAATTCCTATCAAAGTACCATCCATTTTTTTCAAAGAAATGGAATAAATAATCCTAAAATTTATATGGAACCAGAAAAGACCTCGAATAGCCAAAGGAATATTGAAAAAGAAAGCCAAAGTTGGTGGCATCACAATTCCAGACTTCAAGCTCTATTACAAAGCTGTCATCATCAAGACAGCATGGTACTGGCACAAAAACAGACACATAGATCAATGGAACAGAATAGACAGCCCAGAAATAGACCCTCAACTCTATGGTCAACTAATCTTTGACAAAGCAGGAAAGAATGTCCAATGGAAAAAAGACAGCCTCTTCAATAAATGGTATTGGGAAAATTGGACAGCCACATGCAGAAAAATGAAATTGGATCATTTCCTTACACCACACACGAAAATAGACTCAAAATGGATGAAGGACCTCAATGTGAGAAAGGAATCCATCAAAATCCTTGAGGAGAACACAGGTAGCAACCTCTTTGACCTCAGCCGCAACAACATCTTCCTAGGAACATCACCAAAGGCAAGGAAAGCAAGGGCAAAAATGAACTATTGGGATTTCATCAAGATCAAAAGCTTTTGCACAGCAAAGGAAACAGTTAACAAAACCAAAAGACAACTGACAGAATGGGAGAAGATATTTGCAAATGACATATCAGATAAAGGGCTAGTGTTCAAAATCTATAAAGAACTTAGCAAACTCAACACCCAAAGAACAAATAATCCAATCAAGAAATGGGCAGAGGACATGAACAGACATTTCTGCAAAGAAGAGATCCATATAGTATCTTTTTAGTTGAGGTGAAATATACGCAGTCACACGCAGTCATCCAGCTAGGAGAGAGGCTCCTAGGTGCATTTCACAGATGTCTTCACCCGCGCAGAGAACGGCCCTCACGGAGACTTTGGGTATTTCCAGCCTCCAGAGGCTCCAGAGTGCCCTATCCCTCCTTGCCCCGTCAGTCCTGCAAAGACACCTGGGCTGATGCCTTGGTTTGGCGGTTCACTGGCCACCTCCTGGCCTCCCGCGGTTGTGCGCCTAGACCAGGCTGGCGGTTGCACAGGATGGTGGAGGTGCCTGGTCCTCGGGTCCTCCACTCTGCACAGAGTGGCCCAGGTGTGGGTTGGCAGAGGCCCAAGTCCACCCCGCAGTCCCGCCCTGGCACTAGTCCACCAGTTATTGTTAGGAACCTTACCCCCAGCTGCCCTGCAGGAGCCCTGCCAGCCGCCTCCACCAGCAATTCTACCCCATGAAGCATGCGGCCAACAGAGCCTGGACAGGTCAATGTGTCCATTCGAACCCACTGCGATTGCACAGCTGGGGCGGGAACAGGAGTGCTGGCTGCTCTCCTGGTGGTGTGCTCCCATCACCTGCCACCAACAGGCACCAGGCACAGGGGGGTCCCGGCCTGGGACTGTGCCTCGCCACAGACTGGAGCCCAGCTCAGGGCACCACCAGAGTTCCAGAGGAGCCACTTGGTGGGTTGGCCTTCTAAGACGCCCTCTGGGCGGGTTGCCACCACCTTCTGTCCTGGCCCCACCCAGCATCCCCTTGGGGGGACTGCACCTGAGCCTTCCCCTGCCCTCCCCCAGGGTTTGCCCTGGGCAAAAACTCCAGTCACGGATGTCCTGGAGGCCTGGTGATCACTGGGCTCTGGGGGCGGTATTCTCTGCCTTTCAGGGGGCACCCCGCCTCTGCAGACCCGCTGCCTCCAGGTGCCTGAGGGCAGAAAATAATTAAGGGGCGATCAGAGTCCACAGGATCCACCTCAGGAGTTTCTGGCATCCATGGACTGTAGAGGTGCTGCTGCCTCCAAACCAGGGCCCCTGTGGACTGAACTGCCCAAGTTTTTGACATGGAGAAATTGGCAATTGGGAGGAAAGAATGGTGGAAACGCCTTAGCTGACTTTTATTTTTTAAGAGCTTTTTAAAAAGCCTTTCTCCCTTTGGGTTTGGAAGCAGATCCTTCTCCAGGTTTCTTTCATTCTGCTTTAATGCCTGACAGGAAACATTATCCATTATGAAATGACAGCAGACACCAGGGTTTGTAGACCATCTGGCTGTTGGAGCAGGAACGACTGATGGTTTTGAGAGCTCCTGGAGGTGATGGTCATGAGCCCAGTTATCCAGGGCACAGCTTTCAAGGTCTTTTAGGGCTGTTGGCTCTACCGGACCTACTGACTGTTTATTCTTTTTTTTTTTTCCTTCTCAAGATTTTTATTTATTTATTTGACATAGAGAGGTTACAAGTAGGCAGAGCGGCAGACAGAGAAAGGGGGAAGCAGGCTCCCCGCCAAGCAGAGAGCCCGATGCGGGACTCGATCCCAGGACCCTGAGATCATGACCCGAGCCTAAGGCAGAGGCTTAACCCACTGAGCCACCCAGGCGCCCTCTGTTTATTCTGAATGAGATAACAAAGTGTGAGTTTTCCACAGCTTTTGCTTCCCCCCCCACCCCCACAACACCTGGGTCAAAGGGGGAGTATGGTTTGGCCAAAGCACGTGTGGCAGTTCTTCTGGTGTGTGTGTACCAAAATGCTTTTCCTTCCCCTCCCATTTTCTAAACTTGCTTTTGAGGGTTTGGGGTCCCTCCCCCAGAACTTTTTGCTTAGTGGCTTTGTTTTGTTGTTTAATTTGGTTGCTACCCCACCCTATGCTCTTAGTGTGCACTGATCCTGTTTCCAGAGTTGATGCCCATCCCCTAAAGCCTAGCGGTGCCTACTTTTCTGTTATTTGTAGGAAATGAGAGAAGTAATGCCAAGTGGCAGGTAGACAAGGGAGCAGTGATAGAGTTTTGGAATGTAAGTAACGTTTGGTGGGGTGAGGTCCAGAGCTGATGACTGAGAAAGAATTCTTGAGACCTCTTTGGTGCAAAACGGTGGTTTTATTAAAGCATGGGAACAGGATCCGTGGGCAGAAATAGCTGCATCAGGGTTGTGGGGGGCAACTGATATACACTTGGAAGGTGGGGGAGGTAAGGAAAGGGAAGGGTTTCAAAAGCACTTTCCTATGCTAAAGAGGACCTACAAGATACTGGAGACCTTGCCATGGTCAAGTGAGGTGGTTTTACCTTCCAGCAAGGAATGAACATGAAGATGGTTGGAAGTTTCCTGGAGGAAGGTCACACAGGTCCCACCGAGGCATGGGGGAGGCTGAGTGCAGGGTGTCAGCTTCTGCTCCCTCATCAGGTGTGGGGGCTAATGTTTCAATGGAGAATATGTAAATGAATTCTAAGATAATTCCTTGGGAGTCTTAGTAACATGTTTTGTGAGATCAATATTCGGTGAGGGTCAAGACAGATTTGTCACATTGTCGTTCTGGCCTGTTTATACACTGTATCAGGAAAGGGGTGTTTGCTCTTTTGGCACAAAGTTCTGAGGCTATTATTTATTCTCTTTATTTATTTGACAGAGCGAGAACACAAGCAGTGGGAGAGGAGGAAGCAGGCTTCCCACTGAGCAGGCAGCTTGACCTGGGGCCCCTCTCCCAGGACCCTGGGATCATGACCTGAGCTGGAGGCAAATGCTGAACCAATTGAGCTCCCCAGGTGCACCTGTTCTGAGCCCTTTCAAGCTCCCAAGCCGGTCAGGCTCTCCTTGGCCCCAGCTTCTTCTGCAACAGCTTCTCCCTCCACACTTCCATTTCGGCCATAGATGCCCTGCTTTTAGATTCCAGAGCAGGCCGAGGATTCCTACCTGTTCACCCCTCCCTGGAATTCTCCAGAGCTCCTTTCACCACACCAGCCCTGTAGCTGCTGCCTACTCATTTTTCAGCTCTCTGGGCAAAGGTCTCTGCCTCTAAAAGGCCTTCACTGATGCTACTGATGCTCCAACAAAGACTGGAGGGACCCATCCTGGGAAATTTCCTAAGTCCACACAGCACCCAGTTTTCTATGATGCAGTGGCCTATTTACTTGTTCTTGTTCTCCAGTAAATGAAAGTCCTCGAGAAAGGCCTTGTCATCTTTCTCCAGCACCTGCTGTGGTGCCTTGGGTAGAAACTCCATAGATTGTCAAGTCAAGGGTAAATCTAGTTCTTACCAGATCAGCCTGGCAGGGTGAGTCCAAGTATGAGAAAATGAAAACTCGATAGAGTCAATGGTGACTCTGGCCCTGACCTTTGACTGTGTTTCTTTATTGCTCGATGCCAGCAGAGGTCGAGGCAACTACCGAGCTATGAAGGGTGTGGCGGTTATGCTCCCAACATCCAAACGCTTTTCCTGGGGAAGCTCCTGAGGGATATTCTGTAATCCCGCCACTCCAAGCTGATGTCATCCATCTCCCTTACCCGATGCTGTTCTGTCCCTGAAGGTGTTCTTCAGTTTCCAGACTGCAGCTGAGTCTGAGCTCTTCAGTCCCTGCGATGAAGACTGGGACAAGTTCTTCCACCGTGTCACTTCTGCCTTCAGTGTTAGGATCGCATTTGGAGGGGCTGTTGATTTTTGCTGTACCCAGATGACATCAGCAAAGTCCAGCACATCTCTGGAGAAACTGAAGGTGTGGCCCATGAAGGAAGTCTCACTGCCATCCACTCTGCCCAGGGAATGGCCTAGGCCAGAGTCCCGGCCACCAACCCAGGAGAACAACACTGCGGGTCATAAAACTGACCTGGTCCACTGTGGAAAAGCGTCCAGTACAGTCAGATTACCCTGCCAAGTGTCACAGGACTCCTGACCGAGGGAGGCCTAGAACCAAAAGACAATAGGCAATTGTAGGCAACACTCACCTGGGGCCCAGCTGCTGCAGGCCCGGTGGCTAGGAAAGGCTGAGACCAGGGCCCTTCAGTAGAGTGGCTGTGACCACTGGTCCTGGTCCCAGCAGCTCATCCCCACGACTTCCCACACCCCAGCTGGGCCTCTTCCCCTTCTCCCCCTGCCTTGGTGGCTATCCAAGATGGGCCCTGAGTGTGTGCTCCCACGGGCCTGCCCTTGTGCCTGCCCACAGAAAACACACCTGGCCCTTGACTTTCCCCCGAAGTGGTATCACACCACACAAACTCCCGCTGCCTGTGCTTTCCATGCAACAGTACTACTTTTTGAGGTGAAATGTGATGTGGAAACAAAGGCTGAAGAGCAATTATGAAATGTCCTTACTACCTGCAGCCCACTGACAACTCCTTGACACAGTCAGGGGCATTTCTCTAGGGAATCAACTGTCTCTGTGTTGACACCCTGTGAAGAGCAAAAGGCAATCCTAGCTCAAATCCCCCTCCCAGGATCCTGGAAGCCTACTTTAACATATAAAACTTACTTTGGAAATTTCCTTTTTCTCTAGCCCCCAAGATACATGTTGGCAATCATCCCTCAAGCATATGGCCCACTGATCTAGGCCTGAAGGGTCTCATGACTAAGGCTTTATTAGACCGTAATAAATGACCTTTTGCCAACAACAGCTAGCCCCTCATGGTCCTGGAAACCTTCCTTCCAGAATTCCTTGGAGACTTACACTATCTCCAACCCCCTCAAACTTGAAAGTATAGAATAGGCCACTCCTCATGACCCCATGGCAGCTCTTTTTGCCTATAGGACCTGTCCCCGGTTTTTAATAAAATCACCTTTTGCAGCACCAGAGGCAGCTCAAGAATTCTTCCTTGGTTGTGAGCTCCAGACACTATGATGGCAAAATCGGAAACTCTAAGGCACAGGACCAGAAAATGTGCCTAAAGAAGATACAAACACACAGTTCAAAACCAAGCAAGAAAACATGAAGAAAAAAATCTGCCCCAAACAGGCTGATGAGGGACTTTGATCAAAGACTATATCTTTATGTTCTAAAGGATTCCCAGCAATTGAAAAGAAAATGAAACTGCAACATTTCCAATGGATGTTTACAAAGAAACCCAGCAGGCCAGTAAAAGGAAGGAAGGATACTCCATCTCATTGGTACAAAGTTCTTTAAAACCTGTTAAATTAATAGGTTTGGCAGTTTGGCAGAATTTTTTAAATGGTAACAGCCCGTGTTAGGGTGTACGGAAAGGGAACCCTCATCTACTCTCGTGAAAATACAAATCAGTAAAGAGAGTCTCAAGGAACGGTTTGGCAGTAGCTATTAGAATTCATAAGGGACAATTCCTTGACCATACGCACGTGTACCCGTGCTTTCTACAGCACTGCTTAAGAGAACACCATAAAACACGCAGCTGTCTAAAGGACCATCGGTACTGAATCCATTAGGGAACATGGAATTCCCACACTGAGGAGAACTAGAAAGCCATCGGAAATGAAGAGGCAGACCTATAGATGACGACACGAAGATAGTCATGGGTCGCTAGGTTGCAGAAAGAGCGAGCTACCTACAGAGCAGGATGTATAAATGATTCACTTTATTAAAAGGACATCTGAATTTACTGATGTTGAGAAATACAGATTCACTGATTCAACAGATATATACTGAACTACAACCTATGTATTCATTCAGTGTGTATATATGGTCTCTCAACAAAAATGTATGGGACCCTGTACGTGCCAGGCACTGGATTATCTTTCTGTGTGTGTTTTCTCATGTGTGATATTTATCCGTCTCTAGGTGTGCTGTTCATCCACAGGAGAAAACACTCTGAATCCTGCTTTTCTTGGTGGGGGGAGAGATTATGGAGCGTGTTTACTTTCTACTTCATACGTTCCTGCACTGATGGATCAAAGCTAATGCAAAGTGTAGGCTCTTTCATTATCGGTAATCATCCTGACCCAAGTATTCACCCAATATACAAAGTATTGTGACAGCTACAATGTGGAGAAAACAGCTAGGCCAGGAAATGGCAAAGCCTGCAGAGGATCTACTTACAGTTTGTAGGAAGGAAACAAAGGATGGGGGAGATGTTCTTTTCTGGGGGAGTTTCTTCACTAGGAGCATGAGTATGGCACTGTGGTTGCATAGAGGCCTGTCTGGTTGTCTGACATTTTCTGTGTCATCTGTGTCCACCAACCACAAAGGCCATCCTCTCTGGGCATGCCTCCTGACAGCAATTATTAAAAAGTCCCTTGAACTACTCCATTAGACACAGACTGAAAATGATGGAACATTCTGGAAGAGGTTTCCCTGGGTTCAAAAGGCTTAGAGGTGAGCAGAGTGTTGCTGGCAACACTCATAATTAAAACGTGAGGGTGAAAACCTGAGCGAAGGGGCCAAGGAGGTGACATAATCGACAGAGCAGGTCAGGTATAGATAGCGGGGAGTGGTGGGGGTGGGACTAAGGGTCTGATGCTGCCAGAATGGATGTTCCCAAGGAAAGCTGGGAACAGAGATTTTCAGGAAAATCTATTTTTGCATCTTTTGGAAATCACTGAAACACATTTTGTAAAGATTTAAGAATGAGGACCTATGCACACGTGTTTTAAATTCCTTCACAGTAAATGCGATGCAGTGTAAACGTATCACAGAAGTATATGCCATGTGACATCATGGGCGCACACAGGCAGGCTCAGACTCACACACACACACACACACACACACACACACACACACACACACACACCCTTTTCAAAGGAAAAGGGGAAAGAAAGCAAAGAGAGTTCTATAGCCCATACTGTAACACGTAGCTGAAGTGTACTTGCCGATTTGAAGCGGGTCCTCCGAATGTAATTCTATGATGGGTTGGGATAAGAAAGGCTTGACTCTGTGGGAAGATGGGAAAGACAGAAATGAGAAAAGGAGCTCAGTTTCAGCAAAACTGCAAACACCATCTCCAGAAACAGCAAACACATCCTGCTCCTATTCAAAGCAAGGGCCGCTCACTGAACAAGGCCTTCTGCTCCGTGACATCTGGCCCTTGGCACACGCAGTCACACTTTGGCGGATCAGGGCTCAGGGGAGGTCACTAAGCAGGACACTCAGAATCGGATGTCCACTCTCAATCTCATCATGAAATACTGAAGACTCAGAAATCACTCAAGAGGGGTCAGCAAGAATTTGTCTGATGTTCCAATGTTTTCCAAGTTGTCTTTAGTTTCCTGCCTCTTCTCCAACAAAATTTATAACCCAGTGCTTACTGCTCACAGTTATCTGGAAAACAGACTCCTATACAGACCTGAAGTCAGTAACATTTATGTGAGGAGTCCTCTCCTCCAGGATATGCAAAAAACCAGACCTGAGAGTCCTGAATCCTCTATCACAACAACCACACACAAAGGTCAATGCCTTTTCCAGCCTAGAAGCCACCTCTGGACTTAAGCAAGAGCCCACGTACTCTTATTTCACCTGGGGTTCTACCAAGCTAGATCCTCCTCTGCCGATACACAGTCTCAGATGCCAGGCGGCAACTAAAAAGCATACTTACTGTAACAGAATCTTCTATTTGGAAACGGTGAAAACCCGGTTTTTATAGGATATAGTAGAATAGCCTCATACTAGAAAACTATTTCCAGATGTTGAGAATTAGACATCTTTGAAGGAAACGCTGAAAAGTTTTAGGTTAACTAAGAATTTTTAAAAATGTAACGTGGTGCCTGGGTGGCTCAGTGGGTTAGGCCTCTGCCTTCAACTCCGGTCCTGATCTCGGGGTCCTGGGATTGGGCCCCACATCTGGCTCTCTGCTCAGCGGGGAGCCTGCTTCCCGCCCCTCCCCCCCACCTCTCTGCCTACTTGTGATCTCTCTCCCTGTCGAATAAATAAATAAAATAAATAAAATCTTTTAAAAAAATGTAAGACTTGACTTTTATTTAAATGACTCATTTAGAAAGAGGGAAGACAGCACAGGTTAGAACTACTAGGAAACACTGACCTTGGCTTGAGGCCAGGGTTTAAATCTCAGCTCCAACCCTTCTCCCACAGGTGCCCTGGAAATTCCCTTCACTGTTTTAAGCCTGGGTTTCCCCACTGGAATTCACGAGTCTGCTCTGAGTACTGAATTAGATGATCCAAGTGAAGCATTTCACATGGTGCTATGACAGCTCCCAGCAGAGATTCACAAACTCGTCCTCGACAACTCTGCAAATTTCTTAAAACCTGGCCTCAGGGTGGCACCTGGAATATCTCACATATAGTAAATGCCCAAGTTTAGCCTCCTTGTCATCCACTCGAACAATATTTACTACGCATCCCCTCTGGGCCGGGCACCTCTCTATACCCTGGAGATAATGAAGGAGACAAAACACATAGAACAATTCAGATGATCAAACCACTGTAGGTCATTTCTTTTCAAGGTTCAGACAAATGACGCTCACGGACAGAACTGTCACAACGGAGGGTGTACTGCATTTCGAAGACTGCTCCACAGGTTGGAATGAGGATGCCGGGGCCAGCAAGAAAATGGGGAGGGGGTCCAAGAGAAGAGCCCCCTAAAATGAGGTCCCCAGCATGCAGACCAGCCCCCTACTGACCACTGCCTCTAAATCTACCCGGCTCTGTTGTCTGGTCCAAGCCACACTTACTTGATGCTGTGTAGCTTTCTCGTGACTATGACCGGAAAGTCAACCTCAAAATATTTTCTTGGGAGAAGATCTTCATCTTGAGGAAAAATACAGAGTAAGTTTCCTAATTCTATATCCCCTCGTACATTTACTGACCATCTTCATGCACCGAGTACTAAGCCCCAAACAGCAACAGAGTATTTCAGGGCCCAAATCAGGAACGATATGTGAAAAATGCATGTTTCAGGTGACTTCGGTCTCTGTGTGGAGAATGGATGGAGGATGAAAGTTAGGAGGTGCTCATAGCCATCCAGGAAGAAGGTCCAGAGAGGAAGACATGGGGAGCCGGAACTGGGGGAGCAGCCACTGCAATGGAGACAGGGAGGTACTGAGAGGCCCTGGGGAAGTAGGACCTAACAGACTTTGCCAAAAAGCAGACTGAGACAGATTAGGGAGGGTCAGGAAGCCGATGTGGGGGTGGGGCCAGCATGTGGGGGATCAAATAGATTGTAACAGCAAATATCACAAAGCACCCGCCACGGTGAGGGCAAGTACTGTCTTGTGCTACATTTACTTTTTCCTGTGAGAGGAGAGTGTGGTGGGGGGAAAGGGCAGGCACTCTGGAGCCAGGGAATAGAGTTCAGATCCCAGCTCAGCCACTTGTCTGCTAGGAGGTGCTGGGAAGTCACTCAACTCCCTGGGCCAAGCTTTCCCCATCCACACAGTAGAGAAAGGGACAGCACCTCACGGGGCTGTGAGGAGTCCTGCAGAAATAAATACTCCAGCAACACTCACAGCAGGACCTGCCAGAGTAAGGGGCATGGGTGGGACTTTATGATGTATTGATATGTGCACACAGACGTGGGGTTGGCCTGGGCTATATATTTATTTCTACTGTGGGTCGCAGTAATGAAAGTGTGAAAGCCACACACACAAATAGAAAACACACAAACACACACTGAGTCAAAGAAACGCATCTACACAGAGACACAGAGACCCATGCACAAACATACGGAGACCCACAGACACAAAGACGCAGAGACACATATGCAAAGACACACAGATACACACACAGAGGTACACACACCCACACAGAGACACAGACACACACACTCACGGCCCCACTCCATCTGTGTCCCAGTCTGGTCACCCCCTGGCCATCCTAGCACATTCTCTCCATGTCTGTCATATCCAGTCACTCAGCCCTGATGACTATTCTTGAACGCATTCTCTCCTCAACCCCCAGCTGCAGAGACACCCCTTTCTGACCTCTTCCTACCACACCCTGTGTGTCGCCTGCAGCAGCTCCTCACGACCCTACAGCCTAGCAAGAAACAAGATGCTCCGTACCTGCTGACTTATTCGGCATCCCGCCCACCCCATGTATTCTTTGAACACCCGTGTCCACCTGTACTTCTATTCCAGAAATACAGAACCAGTTTGCTCAAGGGGAAAAGACAAAAGAAAAGACAGGTGCTGGTATCCAGAATCTAGCCACGGTGTCGCTATTGCAGGCTGGGATGACACCCCCGTTTCTGACGTGAGCCACTGCACAGGCAAGAGCACCGTGTATGCAGACAGTCACCCGCGATGGGAAGCAGAGACTGCTGGGTCGCCAATCCCGGGGTCAGCATGATGGGGGCAGAAATCATGAGCAAGCATTTCCTAATAGGAGGGGACACCAAAGGGCGAGTGTCAAAACTGTAGGTCCAGCTACCGCCCACCCTTGTGGAACATCTCAGGGGGTCTGGTTTGCAGGAGAGGCAGGGAGAGAGAGGGAGACAGGAGGACAGAGAAAAAGACCGCTTCCTGGCATATCAGAAGACACAGGCTCAGCCACCCCAACCGTTCACATTCACAGCTGCCACGCATGCCTGGCCGTGTGCAGAACGCGGCGATGGACGAGCCAGCTGAGGCAACTGGGAGGAAATGTTTAGAGCAGATGAGGACGTAACTTCTGCTAGGATACCCCACAACACCCTTCCAGAATGTTACTCCCACGATAGGAAAGGTTAAGGAGAGTCTAAAATTCCAAGACAATGAGAATGATTGCAAGCAAATTAAAGACAGCATACACTACTATACCTTGTGTTGGACTTCTTACCTTATTATAAGGAGCTTTCCCTCGGGATGTCTGGGTGGCTCAGTTGAGTAAGCGGCCAACTCTTGATTTCAGTTCAGGTCACAATCTCAGGGTCATAGGATCCAGTCATGAGTTGGGTTCAGTGCTCAGTGGGGAGTCTGCTTCTGGATTCTCTGTATCCTTTTGCCTCTGCCCCTCCTCGCTCATTCTCCCTCCCTCTCTCTCAAATAAATAAATAGATCTTAAAAAAAAAAAAAAAAAAAAAGAGTTTCCCAGCCATCGGATACTTGACCCTCAGAAAAATTCTGAATAAGGGGTCACTGTGGAGGGAAAGCTATCCAGAGGCACACCTGGAGCCTCTAGGAACAGACATCTTCTTTCTGGGCTTTGGCAAGAAGCAAAACATCTGTGGCACGTGACACTTCCACTTTTGATTCTGGGATCCCTAAGCCCGTCTGATACCATTCGTCAGGAGCTGGCGTGTCACAGGAGGTGTGGAAGACACCCAGGACAGGGCCTTGCTCCAGGACAGCAGCCAGGGACACCTCTGAGGAAGGACAGCCCTCTGATTCAAAGGGGATCCCAAAGGGCCGACCGCAGCACAGGCTGCCCAAGTGACACCCTTCCCCCGTGTCCTTGATCCTAGGGTTGTGTGGAAAGAGAAGTTGGGAGATACAGAGAAGCCAAGGTCCCTTAAAGGGGTTCACTACCCCATGACTCTTTATCTGTGACGGTAGTGGCTTTCCTGGGCCCTACTGCTGCCCACTGCCAGAGGCAGGAGCCTTCAACTGTCCCCACAGGCTTGGGCCCGAGATCATACAGAATGACCTCCCACTGTGGTGGAAGCAGAAAGCCTGTGACCCGCTGCTAAGCCTCTGTTGGTGCAGCCGGGGGACCATCCAGGGTGGAAGGTGCATGAGACCATGAGAATGGAAGAAAAAATTTTCTCCACACTGTCTAGAAGCACAGATCTCTCAATTCAGGGATTAGAAAACTTGCTGCAAATAACCAGAAAGTATTTTAGCCTTTGCAGGCCAGACGGCATCTCCTCAAACTATTCAACTCTATGGTAGTGCTGGTAAAGCAGCCATAGAGAAGACTTTACGTAATTACGTAAATAGGAGTGGCTGTGTTGCAATAAAACTTTATTTACAAAGACAGGTGGGTAGGCGAAATTTGGCCCTTTCAGCCTGGGCTCCAAAGTCCAAACAGGCATTCTTTTTTTTTTCAAGGAGACTAGAGTTTTTTAAAAACCCTTTGGACCAATCCAAAACACCTCCACTACATCTTTCCTATCCTGTGCTATTTGCCTTCCTTACTACTGGCAGATTACATTTTTCTTGGAAGGGGTACCTAAGTCTCAGTGTACCTGGACCAGAAATTAAAATGTCAGGGGGCACCTGGGTGGCTCAGTGGGTTAACGCCTCTGCCTCAGCTCAGGTCATGATCCCGGGGTCCTGGGATCGAGTCCCGCGTCAGGCTCTCTGCTCTGCAGGGAGCCTGCTTCCTCCTCTCTCTGCCTGCCTCTCTGCCTACTTCTGACCTCTGTCTGTCAAATAAATAAATAAAATTAAAAAAAAAAGAGATTAAAATGTCAGATTTATTCCTTATCGACCCAACTACATGACACGAAGGAGAAACCAAACCTCGGGACCAATTCGAAAGGGTGTGTGGCCGAGAGGAGGCATTTCTTCAGTGGCTTCTGCTCACCCTGCACACATTCTGCACTCTACGTTCTGCTCCAGCTCCTTCCACCACATGATGGTCACTGAGGTACAGGCACCACCGACTGATGGACCACAAAGACCCCCCTGAGAAAGCACAAGGCTCTGGACAGAGAACAGGGAAGCAACCTGGACTTGCGGGACCTGCAGTCTATTCGCTCCTGGTTGTCACTAACCGGACCCGTCTCGTTTCCTGTGAGTGAGCGTAGTTATACCTGTTCTTGCTCGTTAGCAGAGCAGGTGAGGGATCAAATCAGGGAATAGCTATGAAAGGCCTCTGTGCCATATCACTATCATCCAGCCTTGCACATCTCTAAACTGTACTGACGACACTGTCACGATGACAATAAAATCTTCGTGATCGTTAATATGGCAGACACAGGGGCTCTGGGCCTCACAATCCCACTGGCAGGGCCTTCCACACATGCAGAGGACACATCAACAAGGGTTTCTATCAGAAGCCCAGTTTCTAACAGCAAAGGAGGAGAAGCCAAGCACCCATCCTTCAGCAGGGCCCCGGTGACATCAAGTACGTGGCTGACGGCGGCAGCAGGCGCAAGTAGCTGGGCACAGAGGCGCGAGACAGGCAGTCACTGCATTCCCTCTGAATATATTTTTAACATTTTGAACCAGGCGGGCACCTTCACAAATGAAACAATTCGGGAAAGAAGAGGGCGAATGTTCATTTACCTTTAATCTCCAGAAGGTGGTCTCCATCCCAGTCCCAGGATTTAGAATTTGACAATGACATTCGTCTTCCGTAGAAATGCCTTTATCAGCTGACTGACGCCATAGACTCGAGCAAAATATCCTGAGAGAGAGAGACGCAGAGACAAGTTATTGCTCAGTGAGGTCAGAAAGCATCCCTGCAGAGCCCACCTCAGGAGAAGAGCAAATGAGGATTCTGCTGCTCTTCTTTCGGGTCAGTGATTTATCTGTGGACTCATGGGAGAAATCAGGACTTTCACATTCTCTACCCTTTTTTTTTTTTTAATTTTTAAATTTAAAGCTGCTGGAACCACAGTAAGTACAATCTATTTAATGATTTATTTATTTATTTATTTATTTTTTTTAAAGATTTTATTTATTTGACAGAGAGAAATCACAAGTAGGCAGAGAAGCAGGCAGAGAGAGAGGAGGAAGCAGGCTCCCCGCTGAGCAGAAAGCCCGATGTGGGCCTCGAACCCAGGACCTGGGATCATGACCTGAGCCGAAGGCAGCGGCCCAACCCACTGAGCCACCCAGGCGCCCCTATTTAATGATTTAATGGTGGAATTAAAGATCGTAGAAATAAAATGTCCCTTGTGGCACACCTTGGTGGCTCAGTCAGTTAAGAGTCTGCCTTTGGCTCAGGTCAGGCTCTCAGGGTCCTGGGATCAAGGCCCACATTGGGCTCCCTGCTCCGCTGAGAGCCTGCTTTTCCCTCTCTCTCTGGCCCTTCCACTCATGCTCTCCCTCTCCAATAAATAAATAAATAAATAAAATCTTTAAAAATTAAAATATAATATCCCATGATTGTACATAGGAAAGACAAGTGTTTTACATCAAAACATTGGATCTAATGTTCCTCTTTGAAATATGCGTTTTTGTGGCCAGGTACAAACTACTTAGGACTCAGCTAAACCTCAAAATGCGAGATCAAGATGAAATAATATTTTGCGGGGGCGCCTGGGTGGCTCAGTCGGTTAAGTGGCTGCCTTCAGCTCGGGTCATGATTCCGGGGTCCTGGGATCGAGCCCCGCATCGGGCTCCCTGCTCAGTGGGGAGTCTGCTTCTCCCTCTCCCTCTTTCTGCTTGTACTCTCTGTCAAATAAATAAATAAAATCTTAAAAAATAAAAATAAAAAAATAATATTTTGTGGTCAGACTATTTGCAGACCATTTGCAGATAAATGGCCAAGCAAAATGAAATAAAATAAAATAAAGCCATATTTCTTACCATGTTCCCTTCATCTCCATCCTGTGTAGGTAAAAGCCTCTATGCTTATAAATTGACCTCACAGACCATCTGCAGGAGAGAGAGGCATGAGCAAACATTGCCCCCAAAATGGACTTATTCAGCTCCAGGGTGGGGCGCTTGCGTAAAGGAGATGGGAAATAAAAGAGCGGAAAAGGAAGATAAAATCTGTGTTCTAAAGTCCTGTTGCTTAAAGCATAACTATCTTAAGAACGAAATTTGAATAGCATTTAGAAACTTACTGCAATGTGATATACGAGTTCTAGGTCTACCGATTCTCCTAATATTTAATTTGAGCTTGTACTTTACAAGTTATCTTGCATTTTATGTTTCTAGGAAATCATTTTTATTGTATGTTATAGAATATCGTCCACAACAGACTGGATATTGAAACAAAAACTTTAAGGATGCTCACCACACCCTATTTGGGAAGCCCTTTCTTTGTGTGCTGCGGTCTGGAGATACCAGCCCAGGCAGAGGAAGAAGGAAGGCAGGCCGCTGACAGGCTGCCTAGGGGCACCCAGCTCCCCAGGGCTCCAAGTTGGGTCCCCGCCTCTGGTTAAAAAGCTGCCTCAGGGGCCCAGGAGGGAGGCTTCAGGCCTCTTAGGCAGGCCTGGCCAATCTTCCTAAAGCCTGGGTTCACCCTCAGCTCAAGGTAAGATCCATGTCCTTATTGTCAGGGACCACCACTTTAGACTGTCTTTGCATTTCTTACAGAATCTACCCACAAGCTCCATCTTTAGGGCCAGGATTCCCTGCCTGCCCAAGGACTGGGGTCATTTGGCTAATTTCTCAATCTGATTGAGATTGAGATGAATCAATCTCAATCTCAAATCCTTTCACTGCCTTGATAGAAAGGACTTGCAGAGCCTAATAGTGTTACTATCACTTTAATAAGGCCAAAAAGGTGATTCCTTACTTAGACAGTTCACAGTAAAAGATACTAGAAATGGCTCTTAAACATATAAAATGATCCTTAACTTCAGCCCCCAAATAAGAGGAATAAAATAAAATAAATTTACTGTAAGATACCATTTTTCAGATTAACCACAATGAAAAGGTTCCTGTGTTGGTGAGGATGTTGGGAAATGAGCACTTTCATATGCCACTGGAGAGCGTGAACATTCTCTTTTGAAGAAGGAATCCCTAAAACCTCGGGCCTCTGGTCTGATGAGGGGACGTTGGGAGGGAGGGAGTCACTTGCCTCTGTTAATTCTGGGGGCCTTCCTCTCCTTAGTCTTACAAAATGCTGGATGGAAGGGTCAAGCCAGTAGCCAAGGCTTACTGCAGACCTAAAAGGGAAGAAAGGAGGCAGGTGAGGTGAGGTCAGTAGGTTCTGACCCAGTTCTCAGGAACCAGGTCAAGGAGGACAATCAGCTACCTCCAATAGCCAACAGAGGCAGATTTCGTGCTCCATTACAAATGTCAGGAGACTCAGCCACCCATCTTGGTGCTCACATACACGGCCCCTCATCACCACCCTCCCTTCCCCAGCAACCATTTCTTTTCTCTCTTTGCTCATGTGCCTAACTCCCTTCCCAGGACCCTACAGAGCACAGCACCTCACCTCATACCTCACCTAGAAGACCTCCCACCATTTATTCCCTCAGCAAACTCATTGGCAAGAGCCAGTCAGACAACTCTGCTCGACCACAAGTTCTGTGTCCGTAGGAAGGGAGATCTGAGATTGTTTCCTAAAACTCACGAAAGACTACCTAAGCCTTTCCCCCGGCTCCGTGGAAGGTACCAGTCCTTCCACATCTCTCAGGCAGGTCATAGTGGGAAAACCAGGAACTGATAAACACAACAGCTATAACCTAGAAAATGGTGCAGTAGCCTGAAGTCTGGTCTACACAACCTGGAAAATGCTATGGTAGCCTAAGCTCTCCCCAAGGAACCAAAGTTTTAGTGTTCTAAACCAGGAGCTGAAGCCCGGATTACCAGTAAAGGTCTTCTGCCAACTGTAAGGAACCAGCCTTAGAAAAACAAGAAGTAGCGGAAGGAGCCTGGATCCCTAAGACCATTTTGTGAAGCCATTTTGGCCCTTGCCCTTCAATGGCTATCTTGGGAATTAATAAACATGTTTACCACTCAAACCAAATGGAGTTGCATGGTCAGCTCTTGGTTTCAGCTCAGGTCACGATCTCCGAGTTCTGGCATTCAGTCCGGCATCAGACTTCATCTTCAGTGGGAAGTCTGCTTCAGGATTCTCTCTCCCTCTGCCCTTCCCCCCACTACTCTCTCTCACTCAAATAAATCTTTTTAAAAAAGTAATAAATCAATCGAATGGAGTTGGTCTTCCGTTACTTACACCGTGAAACATCCTAAGTGCTATCCTGAGTATGTTACCTCATTTCCATTTGCCTGATTAGTAAGCTAAAAGGGGTAGGGTGTATGCAACTGTGTGTGTCTATGTGTGTTTGTGTGTTTGTGTCTGTGTGTGTGTGTGTTTTCACCCAGCTAGGTTCTAAGTTCTCAGATATCCATCTCAGATAGACATCATATGTTCTCTTCATATCCACCGACAAGGCTTACTGCTGCCCTGACTACAGTCTGTGCTAATCCTGTACCTGTCCCAACCAGTCTCCCACAGACGGCCATGTGCCCACCTCAGCAGGCACCCGTAAGGAAGCAAATACCTTCGGCTACTCGAGGCAGCAACTCAGCACAGAAACACAGTACGCACTAAGGGACACAATTACCTACAAGCCCAGACTGTCAAGGAAAACTGACCCACAGAGTTTTACAAAGGTGAACACACTCTGTTGTCTAAAACAGTGCTTTTCAAACAATGAATTGTGACCCATACATGTTCACAAAATCAATGTAATAGTCTGCGAATCCCCGGCTTAGAAAATGCAAATGACAAGAGTTAAACAGAAAATATCAGCATCCATTACATACTGTAAGAGTTAAAGATTGTTTTGTGAAGCTGTTGTTAAAGTCTGTGTTCAGGGTATAAGTGCCCTGAGAAGTTTGTTCTCCAAACCAACAAAACCAAATAGACTCCTCAACACAGAATGATGATTGCCAGAGGGTAGCGGAGGAAGGGGGGTAGCGAAACTGGTGCTGGGGATTAAGAGGTACACACTTCCACTTATATAAATAACTCACAAAAATGAAAAGTACCTCAGGAATACCATCAATAATATCATAATAATGTACTGTGACAGACAGTGAATACACATAATCGTGGTGAGTGCTGAATAACGTACAGACGTGTCAAATCAGTAATGCTGCACACCTCAAACTGACATAACATTGTACAGATCAAACTATATTTCAATAATTAAAAGAGAGAAAATTGTGTTCTCACTGTTGGGGATTTGATGGGCACTGTCCTCAAAGGCATCATGTAGTGCCCTCTAGTGGTTAGAGCCAGATCTGCAGTTGAGAAAGAACAACAGACCAGAGAGACCTCAAGCATGGCTGTCAGGTTGGAAGCAACCTTCCAAATGACCTGGTCAACCCTGACATCCAGGGCAAGAACCCTTCAACAACACCAAGCCACCGCCTGAGCACGCCCTACAAAGAAAGCACTCGCTCCCCCGCTGAGCAGCTCTACCTGCTGAAAAGCTGACCAAGCTGCCTTCCTCTAGGAGCCCAGGGAGGGGCTTCCTACTGCCCTCTCCTGGATGACACGGAGCAGCTTCTGTATTCGCCCTCAGCTAACACTATTGATCCAGACAAACAATACTTGTTGAGTGTCTGCAAAGTACCAGGCATTGGGGATACAGCGGGGAACCCAGGAAGAGACAGAGACAAAGTAAGAGCTTATGCCAGACGAAGGACAACAGCATGGGGGATGACGGACCTGCATCAGACAAGGTCAAAGGGAAGGCCTCTCTGAAAAGGGGAGGGCTGCGTGGACTCCCACAGAATTGGAGAAAGCTGTGCAGAAGGCACTTGGGATGGGATGAGCAGCTGATAGAAATGCTCTGGGCAGGAAGCACCTTGGAATGTTCCAGTAGCAGCAGGTAGGCAGGGAGGCTGAAGAACAGCAGAGAAACAGGAGAAACCTCAGACTTCTGGGGTCTCTGTAAGTGTGTGTGTGTGTGTGTGTGTTTTAATTTCTCTGTTTTAAAATTTTTTTACACTACCCATATGCCATATTTCACTCTAAGACACCATCAAATATAAGACTGAAAAAAGAAAGAAGAAACACTTTCAGTTAGTCAGTGTTCTTCCTATTGCTTAGAATTTGATTTTGATTTTGATTTTGTGCTGATGAAAACGCCCTTCAGATGTATTTGAACAGAATGAAAGGGAAAGCATGAGTGACAGAAGTTGGTTAAGTCTTTTATATTTAGGGTCATGATCCTTCCCAAATTTATGTGTGTGTGTAAAGAATTAGTTAGGCATCAAGGTCTGTTTTGTTTCCACTTCAATATCCAATTCACCCAGAATTTTTCACTACAAAGACTCCCCTGGGTCACCTGACTTGTTCACTCTGTTGGGCATGGTCCTCGGCTCAGGTCATGATCCCTGGGTCTTGGGATCCAGTCCCACATTGGGCATCCTGCTCAGCAGGGAGTCTGCTTCTCCCTTTCCCCTTCCTCCCTGCTCATGATCTCTCCCTCTCTCTCTCTCTCTCTCTCTCTCTAATAAATAAATAAATAAATAAATAAATAAATAAATAACTTAATCAATCTTTTTAAAAAATAATTGAATTACTTCCTTTTCCCCATTGTACTGACACTCTGGGCAAAAATCAATTGACAGTACCTGTTGTGATTGGTCTATTTTTATTTTATTTTTTTTTTAAAGATTTTATTTATTTATTTGACAGAGAGAGATCACAAGTAGACAGAGAGGCAGGCAGAGAGAGAGAGAGGGAAGCAGGCTCCCTGCTGAGAAGAGAGCCTGATGCAGGACTTGATCCCAGGACCCTCAGATCATGACCTGAAGGCAGCGGCTTAACCCACTGAGCCACCCAGGCGCCCCTATTTTTAGACTCTATTCTGTTTCATTGATCTATCTTTACACCAAAGACTTTGATTACTGTCATTTTACTGTAAGTCTTGAAATTGAGCAGGAATAAGTAGTGTGGGTTCTTCAACTGCATTCTTTTGAAAAGTTTTTTGGCTATTCTAGACCCTTGGCATTGCCATATACATTTGGCATCAACTTGTTCATTTTTTCTAAAAAAGAGGAATAAGATGGCTAGGAGTTTGATTGGGATTGCATTGTTTGCATGAATCAAATCATGGAAAACAGAAATCTCAATGACATCACATCTTCCAATGCATAAACAAAGCATATCTTCCATTGATTTTACTCTTACTGAATTCCTCTCAACAATGTTTTGCTTTCTGTAGGCGTTTCATGTCTATCATGAGACTTACTTCCAGCCACTTTGCTTTTTTGTTGCTGTTGTTGTTTTTTAATCAGGCTCCACACCCACCATGGAGCCCAATATAGAGCCCAAAGCAGGGCCTGAACTCACAATCCTGAGTTCAAGACCTGAGCTGAGATCAAAAGTCAGATGAGTCATCAACTGAGCCACCCAGCCACCTAACCAGTTTATATCTTAGATGCTACTGTAAAATATTTTAAATGTTCATTCTCCTATCCATGTACAGTTATCATGCATCTGTCTGACAAATAATTCCTATCCAGAATACATAATAAACTCCAATACGTCAAAACCAAAACCAACATTAACAACAACAATGGGCAAAAGACGAACAGACAGTCCCCAAATGATGTAGGAATGCCCACTACACACACGAAAAGTTGCCTAACTCAGATCATTTGTCACCAGGGAAATGCAATGTGAAACCATAATGAGATGCTATTTCACCCTCACAAGACAACACAGAATGTTAACGAGGATGCTGAGCAACTGGAGTGTCACTATATTGCTGGTGGGAAGTGCAAACTGATCAACCACTTCGGAAACTAGGCCAGCACTTCAATATATCCCCACCCTGTGACTAAGCAATCCCACTAAGCAAGTTCAGGAGAAATTTAAGACTTCTGTAAGAAAGTTTATTGTAACCTATTCACAATGACCAAAAACTTGGATACAAAAAATGTCTAAACATCAGATGAACAGATGAACAAATTGTGGTTTAAACACACTACATAGAAAGGAGGAAACTACTTTACACTGACGAAGACTCTTTCCTTGACCAAACTCTAGCCAGACTGCTCTGAGCCCTCTTCTCAAACCCGGCTTATCATATACAAACTCGAACAAACATTAACATAGTTTCTAACAGCTCCAGGTCCCAACCCTGCAACACCAGTCCCCCTTAGTGCCTGCCTGAGGAAACTCAAGGCATCTACTGTTTGTTTAATCAACACTGAAAAGTCAGGCCCTTGTCTCCCAGTGAGCAAATACAAGTGCTTTCATATGGATCAATACCTATTCCGCTTTTTGTCATCTGTTCCTCCCCTGACTTTACTCATCCCTGGCCTTACTTCTTCATTCTCTCTTTAAAATGCCCTCTGTACAAATCAAGGTGGAGTTTCATTCATGCAGGACTCTTTTCCTGATTCCAACAGTTATTACTGATTAAAATCTGTCCTCTCCACTTTAACCATCAGGGTTTGTTTACCTTTGGAAGTGCACACAACATGGATGAATCTCAAAGAACATGCCGAGTGAAAGAAGACAAAGGAACTACATATGACAAGATTCCATTCACACGTTGTTCAAGACCAGGCAAAACTAATCTACCATAGATCCTGAAATCAGAAAATGACCAGCGGTGGTAAGGAGACTAACTACAAAGAGATACGAAGGTAACTTCTGGAGCTTCAGATATATTTTATGTCTTGTGTTTGGGGCTAGGACACCAAACACATTAGGGGTACCCACTCCCGTGTAGTCAAAAATCTGCATGTAAATTTCATCTCCCCCAAAATTTTACTACTACTTGCCTACTGTTGACCAGAAGCATTACTGGTAATAGAAACAGTTGATTAAAGGCATTTTGTATGCTATATGTATTATACATTTTATTCTTTCACTGAAGTATGCTACAGAAAATCATGAAGAAAATATATTTGCATTACTGTGCTATATTTATCAAAAAATCCACATATAAGTGGACTCATGCAATTCAAACCCATGTTGTTCAAGAGCCAACTGTGTACATTTCTTAATGCTCATCAAACTGAACACTGAAAACTGAGCATTTTCTTTTATACATTATCTCCTCTTCCCTGCTCACCCACCTCCAGTCTCTTTCTTCCCAACCCTTCTGTCTCTTAGGAATACCTGGGGAAATCCTTGTTTTCTTTTCTTTTTTCTTTTAAGAGGGTTCCGTGCCAAGCATGGAATGCAACATGGGGCTTGAACTCACAACCCTGAGATGAAGACCTAAGCTGAGATCAAGACTCACATGCTCTACCCAACTAAGTTACCCAGGCACCCCTACCTGGGGAAATTTTAAAGAAAAACAAAAACAAAAACAAAAAACAATGAGAGATGTGGCTGACCCTCCAAGTTCCCCTTTCAACATCTACCTATCTCTTCTTCCTTAGTAAGAGGACCCCAATTTTGTTCGAGGTATCAATCTGCCCTGTGAGAAATTCTCCCCTCCCACACACTCCTGCAGCTAGGAGTAGGGCCACATGCCTAGTTTTGGCCAATGACACGTATGTTGAAGTCTACACAGTATGGCTTCCTGAAAAGCTATTGCTCTCACAGACTTAGACATGTGCCTTTTGTCAGTGTCTCTTTCTTCTCTTCCTTCCTGGAGTCCAGCTGCTCAAATGAACTAAGAAGATGGTGCTATTCCCTGGAACAAACCTATTCTTACTCTGAGAAGCAAGCTATGGGACCTCTCAATCAATTCACAACTAAGTTACATCACAAGTCAAAACGTGTAGGCATCAAAATGAAAAAAAGCAAGTCCAAATGGAAGTGAGGAAGGATATACACATGGCTGTGTTAAAGCATATGTAAGAATTTGGTATCTAAGTTATGTTTCAAATCCATGGGGGATATAGACCATTGCTAGATGGTGTAGGGACAAAAAGGGCTACTTTATATCATACAAAATAATAAGGTTAGATAAATGGTCTAAATAATAGAAGCCAAAACCATAAAAGTGCTAAAATAAAATGTAGTACTGGCTGAAAAAGGTCCTTTAAAGCATCATCTCAAAGCCATGAAGTCAGACTGCCAAATTTGGTACCATAAAGATTCAGAATGAAATGTATCATGAAATGTATGGTACAAGCTCAAAGACAAGCAAGAGTTTGGGACAAAAAACTACAACAAGTACAGAAGCCAAGGACTACCACTCTACATATAAAAATTCTTACAAATCAATATAAAGGGTCACCTGGGTAGCTCTGCCTTTGGCTCAGGTCATGATCCCAGGGTCCTGGGATCCAGCCTTGTTTCAGGCTCCCTGCTCTAGAGGGGGGCCTGCTTCTCCCTCTCCCTCTGCCTGTCACTCTGCCTACTTGTGCGCGCTCTCTCTCTCTCTCTCTCTGCTGCTCCCCTTGCTTATGTTTGCACACACTCTCTCTGTCAAATAAATAAACAAAAAAACTCAAGAAAAAAATCCAAAAATTATAAAAAAAAAAAAGTCAGTAACAAAAACATAAAAAACCAAAGAGACAACCCAGAGGGAAAATGCTAAGGAGAAAGGGTTCATATAAAAAAACTGTCAGTGACAGTGACCAAATGAAAATTCTCAGTCTTCCTACTGATTATAAAAATATAAACTTAAGGGGCAACTGGGTAGCTCAAAAGGTTGAGGATCTGACTCTTGATTTTGGCTCAGGTCACAGTCTCAGGGTTGTGGGATCCGGCCCCATTCAAGCTTTGTGCTCAGCGGGAAATGTGCTTCAGATTCTCTCTCTCCCTCTCCTTTTGCCCCTTTCCCATTCTCTCTCTCCCTCTTTCTCTCTCTCGACATACAAAGAAATCTTTTTCTACTTCCCAGCTCACAATTTAAGAGACTAAGATTATTCTGTGAGAGCATCTCATTTACCATGGGTGAGAATAGAAATTGACGTAACCTCTTCTGAGGACCATTTTGCAGACACTTCTCCCCTGAAATCCATCTCATTGAAAAATTCAAACACACATGCAAAAATGTTTAACACAGCCCTAACAGCCACCCAAATGATGAACAGAAGTGTTGCCACATGAAGTACAACCACACTGTGGAATACCATTCGGCCAATAAAAAAAAATTTAAAAAAATTAAAAAAAAAAAGAGGCAATAAATTATATGCTCAATTTATTCAAATTAGATTACCAAGTGGAGAAAATGTATTCACTTTTGTCATTGAAAACGTTAATCCTGAAGGGGCACCTTGCTGGCTAGCTGGAAGAGCTGGAGATTCTGATGTGGGAGCTATGAATTCAGCCCCATGTTAGGTAGAGATTCCCTAATAACAAAATCTTAAAAAAAAATAACTTTAAAAGAAAAGTAATTAGTATTCTAGATTGAGGCCAGTGTTTTCCATATATATTTTCCAAATTTAATTTCTTACCTTTTGGAAAAAATGGGGGGGGGTGGCAAAAATCCAGAAAAGCCATGATTTACTCGACTTTCTTGATGGGCAAGTTTGGCAGCTAATTTATCCTCTCCAGAATATTCTCATTCTAGAGTGACATGTCTACTCTGGGGAGGGAAAGCAGCAGCCCCCACCTTCAGAATATCTCAGGTCAAAATTTCAACCCTGCTCTCTGGGTTGAGCTGTGTAGGTGTCAACACTGTGCTGAGAAGGCAGGCCTCGGCCTCTGGAAAAGGCTGCCTCTGCCAAGACGTGATCCTGTGACCCACTTGCATGTCAACAGTGACATTTTTCAATGCAGGTGACAGCAAATTAATTTTTTCACAATGGAATTTCAGTCTTAACAGCCTTTGGCCTGGTTTCTAAAACACACAGACTACTCAAAACCAGTGAAATAGGACATGGTAGTTTTGAGACCTCGTCAGGAAATAGAACCTTGAGCATCTACATTCAGTTCCTTGTCACTCTGCTGGCTCAGAAATACTTGCTAGGAGTCTACATGGCATGGGACACTGAGATATATGTGGTCCCTCTCAGCACCATTATTCTCACGGTGGAGGGGGAAGGATAAACATTAAACAAGACTGCATTGAGACAGGACTGACTGCCATGAAGGACATGCATAGAGAGGAGATAGTGGGCTGGACCTTGTCTGTAAGTGTCAGGGGCCTCCAGAGGGAGCCAGAGGCTGGGCACCTTCTTGACTCATGGCCTCACCCACATCCAATCTGTCAGCATATCCCAACAGCTCTTCCTTCAACATGTACCCAGACTCGGGTTGATTAACAGCACTTCTACCCCTACCACCCTGATCCAAGCCAACAGTATCTCTTGTCTTGGAATATTCTAGTAGCCTCCAAACTGATCTGACTGATTTCACCTTCGCTGTTCTCAACAGAGAACTGAAGTGATCCCATTAAAATCCAACTCAGGTCACCTCATTCTTCACTTCAAAATCTGCCCCCACCCGCCCCTGCCTGGCCTCCAGTGGCTCCCACCCTAGGTCCCTAAGACCCCATCTGCTACTATCCCCCTTCTCCCTCGCTCTGGCCTTGTCATTCCTGGAACAAGTCAGCCCAGCTCTCTCCACAGAGACCTTCCTACTCCCCCTTCACTCTGCCAGGGACACTGTGCCCACAGACATGCACAGGGCTCACTCCCTCACCTCCTACAAGGCTTTCCCCACCTTTGTCCTCAGGGGGCCTTACTTGGCTATCCCAGCTCAGATAGCCCCTTCCAACCCTCCTACAGCATCCAGCACCCCCTGACATGCCAGATTCCTTGACTCTGTTTTCTGGCTGCTTCTCTCACTGGAAGAAAGGCTCGATAACTGTTCCACCCCCGTCTGTTTGGGTCACGTCTGGAACCATGTGAGAACCATGCCTCCGGCAATTGAGTAGACATTCAATAGAGATTGTGGAGTCACTGCATTCATCTGAGGGGAGATGAGAGCTCATGAGTGAGGGGGGATTGAGGAGAAAGTGTCTTGGGCAGAGGGAGCGGCCGAGCTGCCCCAAGGCCAGTGGACACAGAGCACATTGGAAGGACTGACCGGATCCTGTAGTGCAGCAAAGGTGATTGGGAAGCAGGACTGGAGAAGGAAGATGGACCAGGTGTGCGACACTGAAGGAACATCTGGGTCCATCTCCAACGGCTACAGGAAGCCAGGAAACAGGGGCACCTGGGTGGCTCAGTCATTAAGCATCTGCCTTCAGCCCAGGGTCCTGGGATCGAGCCCCCACTTGGGCTCCCCACTCAGCAGGAAGCCTGCTTCTCCCTCTCCCACTTCCCCAGGTTGTGTTCCCTCTCTCGCTGTGTCTCTCTCTGTCAAATAAATAAATAAAATCTTAAGAAAAAAAGAAGAAGAAGAAGCTGGGAAACAAGAAACTAGGCAGTGATATGAATGCATGGGGCTTCCACAAATCTCTGGATTCCGGGGGAGATAGTCCTTGGGGGAGGTTGATGCACCTGGAAGCTCACCGATCACACTAGCACCATGGATGACACCACAAATGACCATAGCTCAGACTGAGAGGGCAGAAGCAGCGTGGAGAAAAGGAGGTAGATCCCAGAAATAATTAGTGGACAAAATCACACGTCTGGGTGAATGATCGCAGAAGGGGGAAAGGAAGTCAAAGCAGAGTTCAAAAATGACTCTTCCCAGGGTGGGAGGTTGGGGGAACCAGGTGGTGGGTATTAGAGAAGGCACGGATTGCATGGAGCACTGGGTGTGGTGCAAAAACAATGAATGCTGTTACGCTGAAAAGAAACAAAAAATTTAAAAAAAAAAAAAAGACTTTTCCCTTTTGCACGTGGGAGCTGAAGGGCACACTGGTCCCAGTCATGGAGTTCAGAGGGTGGGGGTGGCAAGGAGGAAAAAACAGCCAGGGGATCTCAAAGCACTTTTGGAAGAACTGGATTTGAGATAACTCTGAGACATCCAAATGCAGATTTCCAGTTGGCAGCAGGAGACCAACGGTACCGTGGGAGGATCATGAAAAGCAAAGGGAGTCACACCACACAGTGCAGATTCCACCTTGTAGCTGATCGGGAATCAAAAGGTTTCCAGTAACATAGTAACAGGAGAAGATGTGGGATTCCAAAAAGATCACCTTGGCCAGATCAGGAGCACATGGGTGGGAGAAGGAGCTGCATGAGAAGCAGGCAGAACAAGGAGGAAGTGTTGCAACAGAGCAAATAAGAGAAGGGACCTGAGCCAGGGCTGTGGCTACAGGGAAGGAAAAGGGAACAGACTTGCCCTTTTTCACCAAGGCAGCTCCCACACGGCTCCTGGAGATGGTCAAAAACCCAGAGCACATCACCTCCCCGACTTGAAACCCCTGGGTCCTCCTGCATTTCACTCTCTGAAAGCCTCTCCAGAACGCCCTCTTGCTACCCGCTCCCCAACACAATGTCAGGTGCCGCTGACACAGCTCTGGGCTTCAGTGTCCAGGCTAGTTTCTCCTGTCTGACAAACACCTGTTTGTCTTGTGAAGACTTCCCTCCTCCACTGGGCAAGAAGGAAGAGCAGTGCTGACATTGAGGAGGCGGCCTGGCACCATGAGCAAGGCTGCACAGCTGGTAGCGCACACAGAGAGGCCATGTGTTTCCCCTGTTGGACATACACAACCTCAAAGAATTGCAGCACAAGGAAACCTGGCCACAGTGACGAAGGGAGACAAAACAGGCCCACCTCCTCTCTTGTCCAAACACACAAAACCAGGTTGTCATGCCCATCACAAAATACCAATCATCCTCTCTCCCAGCTCATAGGAGCGAGTGCCTTCCTTCTGAATTGACACTGTTCGTTTCACTACTCACACCTCCTTCTAGAAAAGACCGATGGACCTACCCAATCCCAGAACTGTCTCACCTCCCAACAGCACCCAGTCCAGAGCACACCCCTTCTTCCTTGAATGCTACCCAAAACATCCACCCAAAGCCCAAATCCTGTATGTTCTAACACCCTCTTTCTTACTGATCAGCCCCACAATTCCCATGATGTGGGTTCTCCCCCACGATGAGTAACAGAACCCACTGTGTTTAAGGACAGGTGTACTCCCAGTGGCCTCTGGGGAGGATGCTGACCACTGTCATGGGAGGAAAGGATGGTTCCCTTTCTTGGAGGGACGTTCATGGAGTTCCAATCTGAAGGTTCACATCTTCTCTGTGAAGCAGTATGCATCCCATGGCCCATGTTATGCAGAGAATGAAGGAAGGTAGCGTCAATCAGAGGGTTGAGGAGAGTGGGAAAAGTCTGCTGGAAGGATTCTGGAGAGTGGGAAAGGGAGCTGCCCAGGGAACCACAGAATGGGGGAGCTCCATGAGGGCACAGGGGAGGCTGGTTCGCAAGAACTCGCAGTTGTTCCGAGCTGCCCTGCTGTGTGATTCCCACCATGAGGATTCAAGGCGAACATGGATGCTTTGGTTCACCCATGGCTTGGGGTTTACTCAGATGAAAGACAAGGGTGGTAAAAGCATTGCCAGAACAACCACTAAATCATGGGCTGGAAAATCCAAGCTCAGGTGAGAGATGAGAGCCTCAAGGGAGCATCTAAAAGACAGAGAAATCCAAGGAGTTCCTCAGGAAGAGCACACAGATAGCAGAGCAGAAATGACAAGAAAGAACACGCTGGAAAGAAGAGATCGGGGTTGAAAGGAGCCACACTGCTCACGTGCGAGGTGGTGCAGCACCAGGGTGGAAATCCAGGGCATCACGGTGATAGTGGTGGCAGAGGTGATCATGGCAAAGTAGGCATTTGAGAAAATGATTTTGAGAAAATTAGTGCCCTGTTGGAGGCTGGGCCCCCCATGCGCACACTGAGGCCACCCTGGCTAATGGCAAGAATCAAGACAGAGGAGGTTGTGGGCCTGGAACCCAAGTCTTCAATGAATTAGGTGAATAACCACGGGGAAGGGAGAAAACAGTAATGACGAGGAGGTCAGGAAGCTCTCCCTGGGGACCACAAATCTCAAAGAAATGGCATGGGGGCAAAGAAGAGAGAAGACACCATCTTGAACCCCCCAATCCTGAATAATGTAGGGTATGAGAACACAGGCAGCACCTTAGGAGGTTTCAGGAACAGCTGTTCCCCCAAGAAGGGCCAGGGTCCAAGCAAAGACAGGGAGGAAATTGCTAATGGACTCCTAATTTCCCAGGATACAGGGAGGGGTTGGGGGTGGGGGGTCACAGGAAATAACAGAAGGAACTGCCTTAAGGGAACAGCAGAATGGAAAGATAAGGAGAGAGGGATCAGAAGTCGAGAGAGTTGATCACAGTAAGTGCTCGAAAGATTCCTATTGAACCAAATGGAATTATTAGAATATAATAACATATAAGCCCGATGTGTCCAATAGAAGAGTTCTAATTGTAGGATGGTAGGAATGAGAGCACCAGTCCATGATGAAGGTCAGGACACTGATGATGGTGACATGGTGCTGACACTAACTACCAGTCTTGAACACCTGCTGTGTGCCCAGCACTGAGGGGAACACTCCATATCTAGTTCTCCCAGCCGTCTTCTCTGGAAATTCCTTGCATGGCTAGCCCCAGGAGGGCTCTGTACTGAAGGCAGGAACACATCAAAACAGTGGCATCCTAGGACTCTTGGGAGGCTAACTGGCTTTCTTAACATGGCTATAACCTGGGGAGGCAGGAACCAGCCTGATCCACAGCGAGGACATAATCAGTAACTGCATCCAAATAATATTCAGAAGGAGGGAAATCAAGGGGTGCGTTGAGTGCCTGACTCTTCATTTAGGCTCAGGTCATGACGTGAGGGTCATGACATTTATCGCCACATCAGGCTCTACACTCACTGTGGATTCCTGCTTGAGGTTCTTTCTCCCTCCCTTTCCCTACTCCTCTCCCCACCCACCGTGCCCACCCCTGCCACAGGGGCGTGCACTCCTTCTCTAAAATAAATGAATAAATCATATCTACAAAGAAAAAAAGAATGGAGGGAAATCAAAAGTAGTAATAATAACTTGTGGAAGGCATCACTCTGGGCCAGATCTTGTGCTGACTGCCTTGGATCTATTTCTCATTTAGTCCTTACATCCCAAAGGCGGGTTACCATTCTTATCCCCACTCCAAAGAGAGGACTGAGGCAGAAAGGGATTTGTCAAGGATTCTTGCAAGGAATCCCTGTGTTATTAATACCATGACTTTCTGACAAGGTTTAAGGATTTAATACACCACAGTGAAGATGCAGATCACGAAATCACGGAACTTGAAGGACAGAGCCCTGCAAAATGGTTTCAAACATTAACTTGTGGATTCTCCCAATCTTCTTGCATGTGGTTCCAAAAAAAGCTGTCATGAAACACATCCACATGGCAAACATACCTGGTCTTTACAGCCCGGGACCTATCCCAGAAGATCTGACTCAGTGAGTCTAGAGGAGGATCTAAGAATCCTCCTCGTTTTTCTTTAAAAAGCCCCACAGGCTCTGCTGATGTGCCCTTTGGCCTGGGTACGACTACCTTAGAGTCTCTCCAATTCCAAACCCAAACTTCCTGAACTACAATGTGTAGCTGTTGGCAGACACAGGGGGGCATTGGAAACTGAGGCAGAGAGGAACAGAGAAATTATAAAAGCTTTCCCATAGAGAGACAAGAAAAGGTAAGCTGTAGTTATGCTACTTCTCTCTCCTTTTGTTGTATCTGAGTTACTCTACAGTTTACTTTTTTTTTAAGTAAGCAAGTTTGCACAAACTGTTACCAACAAATATTAAATAAATCCATATTAACTTTTCAATAAACATAATCATAATATGCTATTGAAAAGTATTTTCTTTCTCTCTGATCATTTCAATGGTATATCAGATTCTCTTAACCAACAGCAGTTGATACGAGAAAAATTATTTCTGATTCAACAGTGCTACACATGTGGTCAACAGCACCTACAAACTGGAGAAGAAACAAAGTTGGGTCAAAGCCATTTAAGTTCACAAATGTCACTGCAGACTGTCTCCAAGTCTTCAAAACTTATGTATTTATCTATATATTGAACCAACCACCACTAACACCTAATACATGTCATACATGGCTCTAAGTCTTTTATTAATGTTAAATATCATTTCATCTTTACAATCATCTATGAAGTGGGATTATTATCATCCCCATTCCTCACATCAGGAAACTGAGATAAAGAGTGCTTTAGTAACACAGCTCTTAAGTGGCAGAGCTAGGAGCAGCTTGGCTCTGGACTCCATGGTTTAAGTCATTATGCTTAGTCTCCAAGAACCTACAGAAAGTGCAAGTCTTACCCCAAACCTTGGTTTTCCCCACCCTACAGTCTCCACGTGGCCCCAGCCTCACGGACATTCAATTCCTTTAACACTCCTGTCCTGTTCTAATGGAACACCCTCCCACATCTACCATTTGTCTTAGCCTTCCGGTCTCAGCTTAAACATTATTGCCTAAATTACAGAAACACCCTGTATTTCTCAGCACTCAAGGAAAAACTGTAATTATGTATTTCATGGGTAATTATTTGCTTCCTGTCTTGTCCAAACAGGTGGTGAGTACCTCAGATACCTGTCAGACTATTTAACATGTGTTCCCAATCACCACCCACCACCCACCCAAAAGGAAGGGCCTACCACAAAGTACACTCTCAACAATTTCTGTTGAACGAACTACACTCCAGCCTCGTGCTTTCCAATATGTCACAAACATCTGTGCGCACAACGCTGCCCCCACTACACCCCTGAGAATATAGACTCCAGTGGACTCCACGCAAAAGCTCTGGAAAGTACTGGCTCTGCCCACCAATATTAGGAGGTCCTGGGCCGCACTCCCTCCGAACCGCCCCCCCCCCCAACCGCCGCCTTGATTGGCCTGATCTCAGGTGCACAATGGGGATCCTGACAACCCCCAGTGGAATGTAACCTATTTAAGAGGGAGAACTCGAACTCCCCCCCCCACCCCAACAACTCTACACTTACTCCCTTCACGCCGGTCTTCCGGCAAGACTTTAGCCCCAACAAGGCCGACACCGACACCGCGTCTGCCTGGTTCGGCAGCATCCCCAGTCCCGCTATCCCCAGGCCCAGCGCACGGCACAGGTGAGATAATTAGCAGCTCCATAAATGAAGCCCGGCTCTGTGCTCTTCACAGTTGTGAAACGAAGGGTCCACGAGGTGACGGCGAAAGAGCCTATTCCTGAGACACAGCCCCGCCTCCCACCAAGGCCCCAGCGCCGCAGGGATGCTGGGCCCTGAGCCCCACCCCGCAGGTACCTCTGTGCATAGAAGCATTTTCACAAGTGCCGTGCACTCCCTCGTCCTCTGTGTCTGTCCAGGAAGAAGAACAGGAGTTGAATGAGGGCGTCCCCAGGTCACTGGCCTTGGGCGCGGGTGTTCCCGAATGATGTGCCTCACGGAGAGATGGAAGCGGGGTCCACAGATGCCGAGGGGAACCGCCAGCGTCTGAGACGCAGGTGAGAGGGGCTGGTTCCACCCACTCAGGGATGCCGCTCGGGTCAGGGCCGCTAACAACCTTCCCGCTCATTGGCGCGTCTGCCCAGTCGCTGATTGGACAATTTCCCCGCCCCCCTCGGACCGCTGAAGGACTCATTGGATAGCTCCTACATCCACCAAATACAGACTCTGGCCCTGGAGTAAGCAATCCTTTTTGGGAATTGTAGTCCTGGGGGCTCGGGGAGTGCCTGGGTGTCCTTTCATTGTTCAGAACCTATTATAACTGTCATTCAACGGGTGGATCTAAAACATTGGGGCAGAGAAATGGAACATACAAACCCACTTCTTTATTTGTCTAGAAAAATTTTTTTAATAAATGCAGGACAAAATATATGTATAGAACATCTTAACTATGCATAATAATGAAACCCGTGAACACACCAACTTCAGAAATAATTGAGATGCCCCGGTAACCCTTCCCCTCCAGGGTTCTACCCTCCCCCTCCCTAAAGGTCACGAATATGGTGATTCTTGTTTCTCCTCCCACCATTCCTTTCTTTTTCTCGGCAGTATTTTATTATATATGTGTGCTTCTCTAAACATTCGTTTTGCTTGGTTTGAAAGTCATAAAAATGTTCTTTTCCCTTCTTTCACTCCATAGTATGGTTCTGAAATTCAGCCACTGAGGCTTGTAACTAGCAGCTCTAGTTCGCTTTCACGTTCCTACAGTTTTGCATTGTACCAGTTTCCCACACATTCCTTCCTCCACATCTGAAAGGGATTCTGGGCGCAAAGCCCTTACTTAGGACAACTCCTGGCGCACAGTCTGCGCTCCATTAACATTTGTTCAGTGGTTAAAACTGAGCCCGGACTAACCGTAACACTAACACTTGTTTCCTCCCGCTGGATTTTCTGCGCTTCGCGCCAACGCTGAGGATCCTGGTACCTCTTCGCCTCTGTGAATGAGTCTAAAATGCTCTAACCTGCTAGAAGAAAGCCGGCTTTCCCCTGGCGCACCCATGACTACCATTCCCAGAAAGCATTTCGGTGCTCTTTAGGCGTCTATTTCAATTTCCCCCCCGCCCCCTCGGCAAGCTTCCGGGTTGTGTGGGTGGCAACGAAAGAATTATCCAATGACCCCAAAGCCGGGCCAAGGAGGCCAATAAACCCGGGCCAATAAGCGTCTAAATTGACGCGAGCAGGAAGGTTTCTGGGGGATTTGACGTCAGAGGCGTCATTGAGCGCGCCAGCTGAGAGCGGTGGAACCTAGCCCATCTCCCCTGTCTTTTCGGTGTTTGGCTGGTTCCCTCCGTGTCTTGGACGCCTTCCATATCCCCGCTGGGCACAGCATCCCGGAACCTGCACGCCCATGGCCACTAGCCTGAGGTCGCCCTCTTTCACCTCCTTTTCTTCCTCCCTGACACAGACGAGGAGGATGTGCGCGGCCCTTGTGAAGATGCTTCTATGCGCAGAAGTAAGGGGGGGATGGGCCTTCCTTTTTTTCCCGATTTGTTTGTTCCTGGATATACTTGTCGGGTGAAGATGTGTCTTTTTACCCTGCTCGTCTTTCTCCGTTCTTTTCAGCTGGGACGGTCATTTTGTTCATGGCTGGATTGGGAGCCTCAAGCCCCTGGATGACGAGATGAGTCCTTTGACGAGATGGGGAGCAGCATCGCTAAGAGAAAGGCAAGTGTGCTGTTGAGGGTTTCCCACTGGGAGAGAAGTAGAACACCAAACGCCCCCTCCCTCCACTTTTCTGTTTTGCATCAACTCATGGGCCCTGGGCTGCCATGGATGTGTACCTCAGAGCCTTGAGGGTTCAGGAGGATGGCAGGGTAACAGGGAGAGGAGTGGCAGCTCAGGAGCCCTGCAAGGCCACTTGCCTGAACCACAGTGACTGAGGAGGCAGCCAGGGAGCCATTCTTACATTTCCCTAGGGTTGCGGCCTCCCTCCTTTCCACCCACAACACAGAGGGCCACCCCCAGGACTGTGCTTGGGGTGTGCTTTCCCCCATAGGATCTGTTCGTCAGCATCAAGCACTGGCCCAACACCCAGTCCCTAGAACTCAGGCACACCAGTCAGCATGTCCTGCGGTTGCCAACCTCAGTGGGGAGTGTTGAAGACCAATACAGGCCACATGCATGTCACATGGGTGACACCTCCCTCCTAGATACAGTCAATTCACTTTTTTCTCACCCTGTTGTCAAGGATGGGACATTAGTTTGGAAATGGATGGCGACCTCCATGTGAGATAACAGAACACGAGCCAACCCACAAGCTGGCCAGCAATTGCCAGTTCCCTCCCATATCGTGATTGTCACCTCTGGGGTCATGACCTGAGCTGAAGGCAGACACTTAACTAACTGAGCCACCAAGGAGTCCCTATAGTCCCTCCTATTTTAAGCCTACAGTGCCCATTTCCCTTTGGGTCTGTTGAAGAAACCTAACCCCTCTTCCCCTACTTCTCCCTCAGCCATAGGTACCATCTTTGAACAACTCTTTAAACAATGCTTAATGTCTTCCATTCTCCAAGGGCCCTGTTGCCTTTGTCTCTATTTTTCCATATTCAGCTATATCTCGGGTTTAGGTGAATTCCGGGAACGATAATTGCTGGATAAGAAATTCAGCCAACTGGCTTTCAGGGAGTTGCTTGTTGTTCAGTTGGTGTTTGGTGTACTGGTTTGTCTGGGTATTGGCCTGATTGTGTATCTCTTAGCTCATCAACTCCTGGTCTTTGTCCTTTGGAAGGAAGGAAAGAAGAAACGAAAGGAAGAAGAACAAAAAGAAAAGAAGGAAGAAAGAAGTAGGGAGAAAGGAAAGACCATCATCCCTGAGGTAAAACTAATTAACTGACTTAGCTGAACTCCAACGTAAAAAGGTGTCATATGGACGTGGACCGTTCCTGACACATCAAAAATCTCGGCTCTTGTGCTGAGGAGAACAATTTCTCCCAGTTCATTCTTCCTTTCTCCTTTGCTTTGCCACTGTCCATATCCAACTGCCAGACCAAAATGTGCTTTGAAAGTGCTGAGTCTCTGAGGAAAAACTGGTGGTGGACGTATGTTCTTAGAGTTTCTCCTTCACCACAAGCCAAGAAACTCAAGCATCTACAAAATACTTCACAAAGAATTGGAATGGGAAGGACTCTGATAATGACGATGGTGGTGGTGGTGGTAGTCTGGATATCAAATTATATTAAACAACTTTTTTTTAAGATTTTTTATGTACTTGGCAGAGAGATCACAAGTAGGCATAGAGGCAGGCAGAGAGAGGGGGAAGCAGGCTCCCCACCAAGCAGATAGCCCGTTGCGGGGCTCTACCCTGGACCCTGAGATCATGACCTCGGCTAAAGGCAGAGGTTTTAACCCACTGAGCCACCCAGCAGCTCCAGTCATGAACCAGTCTGTATGCTCAGCCCTGTGGATCCAGAATTGTGTAATAAAAATACAGTTTATTTATTTTTACTGAGGTATATTTGACATAGAACATTGTGTCAGTTTAAGGTGACTTGATACTTTTGTGTTGCAATATAGTTGTCATTGTACTGTTAGCTAACACCTCTATCATGTTACATAATTCTTATTTCTTCTAGTGTTGGGAGCAATTAAGATCTAGTTTCTCAGCAAGTTTAATGTTTCTGATATCGTTGTTGTCTATAATCACCATACAGTGTATTAGGTCTCCAGGACTTATTTAACTTTCAGTTACACTATGTGCCTTCGACAACACCTCTCCCATTTCCCTGCCCCCAGCCCTTGGTAACCACCACTTTATTCTGTTTTTACAAATTTGGGGTTCTTTTGGATGCCACATAGAAGGATATGGTTTAGAAGCACCCTGGTGGCTCAGTCAATTAAGCTTCTACCTTTTGATTTCAGCTCAGGTCATGATCTCAGGGATGAGATCAAGCCCTGTATTCGCCTCCAAGCTCAAGCTGGAGTCCGCTTGAGATTCTCTCTCTCTCTCTCTCTCTCTCTCTCTCTCTCTCTCTCTTTCTCTCTCTCCCTCTCCCCTTCCCTGACTTGCACATGTGCTCTTTCTCTCTTTTTCTCTCTTTCTGTCTCTAAGTAAATAAATAAAATCTTTTTTTTTTTTAAAGAAAAAAAGAGGTACCGTACGTTATTTGTCTTTCTCTGACTTATCTTAGCACGATGTCTTCAAGATCTGTCCTTGTTGTTGTAAATGGCAGAATTTCCCTAGCTGAATCATAGTCCATTGTAGCTATCTGCTACATCTTTACTCACGCATCCGTTGATGGACACTTGGCTGGTTTCCATACCTTGGCTCTTGTGAACAATACTGCCACAACCATGGGAGTACATGTCTGTCTGGTCTTTCACTGAGTACTTAGTACCGCAAGGACAGTTTTACACACTATACCTGGATTAAGTTACTCCATTTCCCAAGCATGCCAGCAGGAGCCACTATGCTCGTCCCCCCAGAGCATGAGGCCAAGAGCAGCCCAGTAGCTGCACACAGTCACACAGCTAGCAAGTGGGAGAGCAGCTTTGCAAAACTAGTGGTCCAAGTCCAGAGCCAGTCTCGTGAGCACCGCTCTGTCCTGCCCCTTCCCAGATCCTCTAGAGCCTTAGGTGTAGCCTGGGGTGGCAGTTTGGGTGGCCAGGCTGAGTGGTGAGGAGCCACAGCGAAGGGGGACTGTCTAAATCCTTTTCTCAGAATCACCAAGTCTAAGCAAGATCTTGAGACATCACTAGACCGAATCGTGTCTCCCAGATTCCACTTGCTTAGCCTCCACCCAGGATGGTACCAGCCAGACAGCCAAGCCATGAAGGCGGGGCTTGTGGTCTCTGCCGGACCATCGGTTTGTCTCCATTAGGCTTCATGTGTCTTCCTGGAAAACTCCAGCAAAAGGTCATGAGGGTGGAGGGCGCCTGGGTGGCTCAGTGGGTTAAGCCTCTGCCTTCAGCTCAGGTCATGATCCCAGGGTCCTGGGATTGAGCACGGCACCGGGCTCTCTGCTCATCAGGGAGCCTGCTTTCCCCTCTCTCTCTGCCTGCCTCTCTGCCTACCTGTGATCTCTCTGTCTGTCAAATAAATAAATAAAATTCAAAAAAAGAGAAAGGTCATGAGGGTGGAGCCCTTATGAATGGGATTAGTGCTCTTAGAGAAGAGAGCCCAGAGAACTGCCTAGCTCCTTCGACCCTGTGAGAATACAAGGAGAAGTCTGTGCCTCCAAAGATGGCCCTAGACCATACTGGTGCCCTGATCTTGGACATCCAGTCTCCAGAACTGTGAGAAGTAGATTTCTGTTGTTTGTAAGTAACCAAGTCTGTGGTATTTTGTTCCAAGAGCTCAAATGGACTAAGACACCCTCCTAAGCAGTTTGTACATCTTATTTATAGTACTGAGGCAACAAATTATTATTATTTTTTTTAAAGATTTTATTTGTTTGAGAGAGAGAGAGAGCACAAGCAGAGGGGAGGGTCGGAGGGAGAGGGAGAAGCAGGTTCCCCCCCGAGAAGGGAGCGCCTGCAGGGCTCAGTCCCAGGACCCTGGGATCATGACCTGAGCCAAAGGCAGACACTTAACCAACTGAGTCACACAGGTGCCCCGATAGTGACTACTTAGTGTACACGTAGTTATTGAGGATATCTGACATCCCAGCTAGACCATAGCCACCCTTCTCTGGGTGACGCACTGCCATCTATCTCTCTCTCATGCCTGGCCCAGTGCCTTCCAGAGAGTAGATATTGAATATATACGTAGTAAATGGATGTTGAAGACGAGGCTCAGTTATTTCAAAACCTCTTGATTTCCAAAACCCTCTGGGGAGATCTGGAAAGGAATTCAAACAACCTCCCTCAGAAGGACAGATTGTGGAAAGCCGTGCAGACAAGCCACTGAGATCACTGGTTTTGGGAGTTTTTCCTTCCACCTGGGAATTCTGGGGGATGGGCGCTTTTCCCTAAGCTGGTCACGTTTGAAACCACTCAGTCCCACTGGAAGCCCACTGTCACCTCTTCCTCCACTCTGGCCCTGATGATAAGCTCTCTGGGCTCAGGCAGCTGTTAATTTAAGGTAGCAATTAAGTGCAACCAAATTGCTCTTTAAGTACCATAAAGGAGTCAACAGGAGAGCTTTCCTCTGCCAAACAGAATGAATCCCCAAAGCCAGACGAATGCTCCGAGCTTGGCCCAAAGAGAGTTTAGCTCAGAATCAAGTGTGAGCCTACCCACAGGCCTTGGAAGTGATGAAAAAGGACATGAACTCAAAGGATCTGTGGGGTACCTCGCCTGTGTTTCTTGTCCCTGAAGCTCTTGGAAGTCCTGTGGTCCCAGTGGTGCCATCAAATCTGTGAAACAAGGAAAATCCACCTGAGTCCATTTAAACATCAAAGTGGCTTTGCTCAGCAATTCAGGAGACAGGCAGCATCCCCTCTAGCAAGTAGAAAGGAGCTCTGCTGAGCTGTGGGAAAGGGAAGGTTGTTAAAGGTGGAAAGGGAGTGGAAAAAGGAAATGATTACCAAAGAATGCCTTGTCTTAGAGGAGGTCACCTTCTTAAGGGGAACAGGAGTCAAATGGGTGAATCATCTCATTAGTGCTGACCTCCTAATTCCATGGTGACTGGTTAAAGTTTGCATTCCTGGGGGGTTGAAATGGAGGTTAGGTTAGGTGTTCAGTCTTGGTTTGCTGATGTTGGGGTTTGGTACAAGTGACCCCCTTTGGGGCATGCTGTCTCTTTTTAAACACAGTATACAAGTCTTTCACCTTCTTGGTTAAGTTTATTCCTAAATATTTTATTCTTCTTGATGTTATTGTAAGTGGAATTGTTTCTGTATTTCCTCTTCAGATTGTTCATTGCTAGTGCAAAGGAATGAAAGTGATTTCTGTGTGTTGATTTTGTATCCTGCAACTTGGATGAATTTATTAAGTCTAACATGTTAGTTGTGTGTGTGTGTGTGTGTGTGTGTGTGTGTGTGTGTGTGTACTGAATCTTTAGGGCAGTCTACATAAGATTATGTCATATGCAAGCGGGAATGATTTTTCTTCTTCCTTTCCAATTTGAATTCTTTTTTCTGCCTAATTGCTCTGGCTAGAATTTCCAATCCTGTGTTGAGTAGAAGTGGTAAAAGTGGGCATCTTTGTCTTCTTTCTGATCTTAGGGGAAAAGCATTTTGTCTTTCATCATTCAGTATCATGTTAATCAATCCTTTTTCAGAGATGACCGATATAGTGTTGAGGTGACCAATGGATTTTGTACTGCTATGGCCATCTCTAAGATGGGGTTGGATATAGACTTAGAGCCATTGCTGTTTAAAGATTTTGTTTTTATTGGCATAAAAATATTCCTAGAGGGTGGGACATGTCCATTCTTCCTCTGTGAGATGATATTAGAAGGTACATTCTAGCAGCATTTAAAGAACACCAAGTCCCACTCTTCCATGGGTAGGATTTTATTTCTCAAACAAAATCCTTTTCCAGTTCCTCTGAAGATAGCATCAAGGGTGTCTCAGTCTGGGGCTACTGCATTTTTAACAGTTATCTAACACTAAGGGATTTTCAAATTTTTTTATGAAGAGCGAGCAGATTTCGGTTTCAGTGCCTTTAGCAAATGACAGTATCTATTTAGAGTTTAACGATGTTATGTTAATTTGTATTTTTTTGCCTTTTTCTGATAAGTGGTATAGATTTCCAATTATTTAGAGCTGTGAAATAATTATAGATTAGAGGGATAAGGTTTTAATTTAAAAATAAGCATATTCAAGTAATATCCAAGAGTTGACCCTTAAAATGTCATGTCTAATGCATCAGTTTGATTAAGGACTACCTTTCTGGTACCCACAGAGGAGTTGGAAGCAGGATCTCTTCTTATCAAGCAAATGGGCTTTGCATAGGGACTGCAGATCTGTAAGGTATAGATTAAATATACGTGAACTTTAATGATACTCCAACTTCCCTAAACCCACTGAGGAAGAAGATCCCTAGTCAAAGGGGGAGTAAAGAACTATAATTTTTTATCTTCAGACTGACCATTCTAACACACGCAGTCCCCAGTGAAGCTTGTGACTTATCTGTGTCCAGGCAGTGAAGATCAGACTTTGTATCAGTGAGCCTCAGTGTGAGAGAACACTATGTAGTAGTGGAAAGAACTGAGTGGGCATCCCACTGTTTCTGGATGCCCTGGAGTACTGGCCATCAGAGTGTACCTAACCTTAATTAACGGAGGCTACGGTTCCCAGGGTGGGCCTGGCCGGGCTTAGAAACTAAGAGCAATCCTTGGGGCACCTGGGTGGCTCAGTTGGTTAAGAGACTGCTTTCAGCTAAGGTCATGATCCTGGAGTATGTGGCTACAGTCCCTCATCAGGCTCCCTGCTTAGCAGGAAGTATGCTTCTCCCTCTGACCCTCCCCACTCTCATGCACTCTCTCTGTCTCTCCCCCTCTCTCTCAAATAAATAATAAAAATAAAAATCTTTAAAAAAAGAGCAATCCTAAACATTACATAATTCTGAGAGGCAAGCACCCTCTTACATTCCAACATACAACTGGTATCTCCCCTCAAGCATCATGTGATTAAAATAACTTGCAAAGCCAGTTTTATATTTAAGGAAGACCTTTAAGCTTCAACCATGTTGGGAACTATCTGGTGACAAGTGAAAAAAACCTCTTATTAGAAAGAAGTATTAGTGTGGAGGCTCCTAGCCCCACCCCCAAAGCGACTGTCCAGGACCCCTGTATGGAGCTAGTCAGGAATAGTACCAGTGGGTGTAGCACAAAGTCACAGAAGTGTCCCTGAGTGAGGCTGAAGCAGTATGAGGCCAGGCCATCTGTTCCTCTAAGATGGACGCATCAGTCCATCTTCTCTTGATGCTGCTGAGATTCGATTCACCCAAGTCCTGCCGCTCCGAGTGGCTGATCGTCATGTGTCCTTTGAATGTTACTTGGCTGTTGACAGGGAGAGAAAGTGCTGCTTGTGTGTAACCCGTATGATGTGGATTTCACACTGAAACTCTATTTAATGAACTTTTTGGCTGTAAACATTAATCTTGAGAACTTGAGTCATGTGAACGTGCAACTGAAAACAGATCCCTTGTTAGTGAAATCTGGGATTCCATTGGCAAAGCTGAGGTTGATCTGGGGACTGCAGGGTAAGTGTTCAGGTGACCCCTGGCTTTTGGCGGGCCTCTAGAGGGAGCAGCTGGGATTGTGATGTCCCCATGGTGAAGCTCTTAGAAGGAGCAGCTGGATCCCAGGCCAACGGAGGGAATCCGTTGTGCCATCCAGCGTGTCCTTTAAGGAACTGCTCATGTGTCCTAGTCCCCCTTTTCCAGAAAACAAATCATGAACTCAGTATAAGGAATGATGAATATGTAATGATGGAGAATAGTTCTGTGATTTTGGCAGAATAAAGAAGGTAATCAGTTTCACTAGGGCAGAAATTGATTCATCTGGTTTTCTTCAGTTCTAGATAGTTTTCTATTTGTAATATAGAGGTTGTGTTAAACAACCTTCAAGGCATTCCTGTCCTCCACTCTGCCTACTCCAACCCTCCCCTCGTCTGTTCTTTGTCTTTCTCTGACTTCCACAGGTATTTACTGAGTACCTGCTTTGTGTCACCTCCTGTGCTGGGGGCAAAGGATGAACTCTGCAGGTAGCCACTAGCCTTTTGGACCTCACAACCCCGTGGGGAAGGGGGGGCGCTTGATACAAGTTAGTAGTCCTAGGAATCATTACCAGTGTTTATTGAATAAGTTCTGCATCCCACCTGCTATTCTGAATGCTTCCAATGAATGAACTCACTTAGCCCTCATAGGAACACTATGAGAAAGGGATTCTTGGTATTACCATTATACAGATGAGGAAACCAAAGTGCAAAGAGGTTAAGTAACTTGCCTGGTGTCACACAGCTGGTAACTAGAGAATCGGGAATTGGCATCAAGCAGTCTGGTTGTTGAGTCCACATTCTTTTTTTTTTTTTTTTTAAAGATTTTATTTATTTATTTGACAGACAGAGATCACAAGTAGGCAGAGAGGCAGGCAGAGAGAGAGGAGGAAGCAGGCTCCCTACTGAGCGGAGAGCCTGATGCGGGGCTCATCCCCAGAACCCTGAGATCATGACCTGAGCTGAAGGCAGAGACTTTAACCCACTGAGCTACCCAGGCGCCCCCTGAATCCACATTCTTCAACACGTGGCATATACAGCATGAGAAGGAGTGTAAAAGAAGAATTGCAAGGGTGCCAGGGGCTCCTGGAAGAGAGGCACTTTATGTTGTAATGGCGGTGATTTTGTTGTGTTTGGAGAAGAGGAAGCCAGATGTCGTGAGTAAAGGATACAGTATCTTACAGAATGAGAAAAATCCCATACAGGATACGTAGCTCTCAGGTTCTCACGAAGGCACCCAGCTACCAATGATACTGCCCGAGCCGTGACTGGATCCCCTCAGGTCCTCAAGGAAACTTCCTTTGGTCCTCATCATGGACATCCTGTTCCCTCTTCATATTTTGGGAGAAGCTGACCCTTTGGCTGCCTGCCCACTCAGGATGGCTCCCTGGTGACACCTAGCACATTCTTCTGTGTAGACAGAGAGGGTGAAGTGAACCAAAGGGCAGTTTTCCAGGACTGTCATCGCCCAAAAGGACCAAGCCTCATGCCTGCATGGGGATTCTTCTTGTAGCCCCTAATCTAGTCTTCCTCCCTGCCAGAGAGGTTTGGAGGGGATTCTGGAGAAGGTGAGCAGGAATTTCTAAGTGCCAGCAGTTGTGAGGAAGGGAAGAGAGAGCGGGAACATGTGGGGGAACTGCATGTCATTGTGCAGGAATGAGGGAGGATGCCAGAAGCAAGAGGCAAGTCTACAGGGACGGAGCATCAGAGACCACAGTGTATGGGGTCATGCACGTATGCTCCTGAGTTTGGGCTGTGTCCAGTGAGCAGCAGAACATCTAGATACTTCTGGAAAGGCCTTGTGTAACTCTTCCCACTCAGATTACTGAACATTTCCTACACACCAGTGACTTCACTAACTGCATGCATTGATTCCTTTGTTCTCCACAGTAACCGATAGTATGGGCTCTGTCATTCACCCCATTTCACAGAGGGGGAAACTGAGGAACAGCAAGATGAAGTTTGCTCAAGACCACTCATCTAGCAAGTGGTGGAGCTGGGTTTGAGCCTAGGGATTCTGCCTCCAGAGTCTGCACGTTTGCCCCATGTGCTGTGTGTCTGAAGTGGTCAGGGCGTACCAGGCTGTGGGCAGCTCAGAACCCCTGACTTCCAGTGGGCAGATTTCTGCCCATTTGTCCAGGTTTCCCTCACCTTCATGTCGAACCAGCTGAACAACTGAAAATTCCATCCCCTGCAATCGGTTTCAGAGCGTGTTTTAGCCGAGATGAATTCGAGTTTGATCTTGCAGGCCTCACGAACTCACAGAGGTATTTTAGAGATTCTCCTGCTTCTGTTGGTGACACAGTGTGTGGGGCTTATTTCCACTGACAGGCAGTTTTACCATTATTTTTTAAATTATTTGTCTCAAATAGTTCAGGCAGTGTCAATGGCAGAGATAAGAAACCTTGTAGAATAAAATGTCAGTGCAGGAAAGGAGCTAAGAATCAGTTAATCCCACCCAGGGATGGTAAACACAGGGGTGAGAAGTGGCTGGGAGCTCTTTTTGAGGACACACCTGTGGACTTCATGAGGGTGGGGGCTGTCAGCTCTCCCTACAAGCCTCAAGGTCCCTGCAAAATAGAGAACAAAGACATGCATTGTGTGCTTTCTCCTGAGTGGCATCCTTCATTTAATTTGCTTCTCACAACCTAAGGTAGGACATCTTTTCTCCATTTAAATAAACAGAAAGGAAAGCTCAGAGCGGTAACAGGATTGGCCCATGGTGACTCAGCTCGTGACTCAGAGTTGGCATTCTAAATCAAACTGAATTCTTTTTTCCCATCTTCACTGTCAAAGAGACAAAAGGAGTTGCCACCTATGAGGGTTCAGAAAATGAGACTATTATGAGCCTTCCTCCGTGACCCTGACCACCAGCCGATCTTCAGGGAGCACTTAGGCGGAGCACTGTGCACAGAGCCGAGCACTTCACGTGCGTCATTTCCTTTCATCCTCAGTCACCCTTCCCAAGGTGTTATTTTGCCTGTTCAACATCTGAAGAAGCTGACGCTCCACAGGGTGAGGCAACAAAGCTCAGGTCTGTCGGGATCCTTTACATCATGTCCTACCCATGGCCTGTTCCCTGTGGAATGGAAGCTCTCATGCGTGGATGCTTCTGAGCACAGGGAAGGGCCCTGGACTATCCCACAGTACAGCAGTTTTCACAACGTGCTTCCTGGGGCTCTGCAGGTCCAGGAAGGTGTCTTAGGAGTCAAGGTCGGGTGAAGCAATGCAGGACAGCTCTGGGATCTCGAGTCAGAGCAGCCTGAGCTGCCTCTCCCTCACTGTTACACAAACTGGGCTCCCAAAGCACATTGCACTCAGGGAAAGCATTCTACAGTGCAGCATGGTTGCAAACAAGTCAGACAGGCCTCGTTCAAGTCCTTGCTCTCCATTTGCTATCTTGAGCAAGTGACTTTGGGCAAGGTATTCCATCTCTCTGTGACTCGGGTTTATCCAGTCTGAAATGGAGAAGATAACAATAGAACCTGCTTACGGACCTCTTTTGAGAATTCAGTGTGATGACACACGCACACGTTCAGTGGGGAATAAAGACCAATAAATACCGGTTCCTCTCCCTCCCCAGGCCTTACTTTACTTAACCCCAAATGTTGCTTGGAGGAAACACTCACTTTTGAAAAAGGATGGAGAAGATTCAGAATCATTTATTCCTCTATCCAATCAACCATCCAGCTGGTTTAATTATTGTTTGAGCACCTATAGTATGCCTCTTGCTGTACCAGGGTTCGAATTCCAGAAATGAAAATGGGCACAGGGTACAGAATTCTCTGTGGTATCTGCCCATGTTTCCGTTCATCCATTTTTCCAACCATCCATCCATCCATCCATCCATCCATCCTTCCAACAAGTACTCACTGAATACCTGTGTGTCAGGTGATGTGCAGTGACCTGCCTGGGTATTTGACCCTATCTCATACTTGCTTCTAAGTTTTCTGCCTTTTCCCATACCACTCAGCTTAGAGGTCTTCTTAATCCTGGCTCTGTCACCTTAGATATCCTCCTAGAGGGCCGTGCAGCCCCCAGCATGCAGCAGGCAGACTGCTGAGAGATGGCGTGTGATGTCAGCGCCCCTAGTGGTTATGGATGTGGAGTATGCTGTGGTCCTCTTCGTAGGCACTTTGTTTACACTTTGTTGCATTGTACAACCCCTGATCTTGTTCTAAATGTCTAACGGAATACGGGAAAAAGAGTATGTTGTAAACACAGAACAAGGGGCCTCTCCAATGAGTGGGGACATAGGAAGACTGGAATGTGATCCCCAATACATGACAGAGCAGAATGACGGGTTTTGTGGCCTCCCTCTCTCCGTGTGGATATGCATGTGTATATGTATATTAGTGACACAGCCACACTAGTGTGTGGGCTTGGTAAATATCTACATGTATGACCCAGTGTATGAACGAATAAGCCCGTGTGCACAGGAGTGGAATGTGTGCATATTTGAATGTGTGTGAATGTGTATTTAGAGCATAGGTATTGTGTGCCTGCATTGATATGTACGTGTGCGTTTCTGTTTGAGCTTGCAGGTTTATGGGTGAGTGTGGACACACGAGCAGCTGTGTCCGTGAGTAAGAAAACCGTACTGCTAGTTGCCCCCCACATCCATTATTCTACTCTTGTATGTTATAGACTTTTTGCTACTTATGTGCCTTTTCAGAATCGAGATTTGCTTTGTAGTCTCCCTTGCAGCATGGTTTTGCCATGTGAGTAAGTTCTGATCAATAGGATGTGAGCAGAAATGCGGTGAAGAACCACTAGGTCATGCCTCTGAAGGGCAGGATGTGCTCTCCTCATTCCCCGTGGGTCCTCACTGCCATGGGCTGGAATGCAGGCAGGGGGGTGAGCCATCTTGGACCACATGTCAAGGGCAAACCCCACGTGTGGAAGAACAGCAACATGACGGGAGGATCCTGGGCCACACCCACTCTGGAGCCTCTTTACTGGCCCTTACCTGCTTGTTCCAGATTGTTTCATGAGACATCAAGGAGGTTCTTATTTAAGCCACTGTCCTGAGTCTCAGTAACAGAAGCCGTATGCAGTTGTATCTTTGCACCATACAATGCACGTATATCCACGCATAATTCCGGTAAAGGCAATTTCTTCCCTGTAGAGTTGGAATGTCTCCAGTTTGATATCTGCATGTTCTCCGGCTCAAAAGACTGCCTGGCATGTTGCAAAGTGTCTGGTTTATTTGGAAAGGGAAAGATGTGAGGTTGACAGTGTTGAGGAGCTAGCTGTCGGGCCATATGACATGTCCAGGAGAGGAAAAAAGGGGTGCCTTCTATTTAGAGACCTGACCACCAGTGTATGACCTTGACCAAGTCTTCCCTGACCACTTCCCACCTAGGCTGTACTTCCTTCCCGCTAGAACGAAGCAGTTGGACTATTATCCCTATAGATCCTTTCCACTTCAGAGGTTTGGAGTTGGTGGCTTTCACATTATTAGTTCTCTTGGCTTCTGGCCCCTGGAAATTCTTAGTATGTTCTCAAGAAGATGTATGCATCTGGGAAGCCTCTGGGTCTTGGTGCTTCAGGGTGTAGGCTATGGGACTGAAGACCTGGAGGCAGCCATATGCAGAAAAGCCTACAGACCTTCTGCTTCAGATGCTCTGAATGTTTGAAGACTTGCGGCCTTAGCCACAGATTATGTGTGACACAGGCATGAATTTGCTTCACAGTGTTAGGGTGCAGAAAACTTCACATTTCTTCATTTTCCTAAGTGAAATGAAATCTGGCTCTAAGCCCCCACTCCCGTGACTAGTGGGAGGGGCACTGTCTGTCATTATTAGGCTGCCTGCCCCACAATGAGATGGTATCAAATCTTCGAGCTTCTGTTGGTACCAGCAGGGGTGTGGTCCTCAGGTGTCCATTGTGGGAAGCGCTGTGTGCGGTGGCTCAGTGGAGCTGTGGCTCAGATAAGGATCCCCGTGGGCTTGAAAGTCTCATTCTTGGTCATCACACCTGGGATTCAAGTGTCACCCCATCCAAGGGGTGCCTCCTTTGGGACACTGTAAGGGAGAAGAGCACAGGTCTTCAGCACTTCAGGTCTGGCTTGCTGCACCCTCTTGGTTCTGGGAACTCCAGTTCTCAGCAAGCGTGATGTTCTCCTGTCCTCCATTCACCCACCCGCTCTTCTCTCTTTGTTCCTCTGCAGTGACCCCCACTTAATTCTGTGCTCAGTCTGACCTGCCCACTATGGACAAGAGGGACTCCTGGAATTCAGAGAAGCTCTGACCATTCCCTTCCCTCCATCCAATGACCTGCTTAGACCTTCAACTGACCCTGCCCTGGAGAAATACGATTTGAGCCTCATGTGTAATTTAAAATTTTCCTGTACTGCCCAAAAACAGTATAATAAAATGGATGAAATTTACTCTTGGAAGTATTTATTTATTTATTTATTTATTTATTGTTTTCCATAACTGAGCTCATTCACAATATTGGCATTTGAACATATAATCAGTATGAAAGTATTAATGAGATATTTTGCATCAGTTGTTCATACTACGCCATTGAACTCCAGTGTGTATTTGACACTGATGCCATGTCTCTGCTTGGATGAACCACATGTGGAGCGCTCGGCAGCCCCATGTGCTAGTGGCTCCCACACTGGACCGTGCAATCTTAGTACAATACAGCAGCAACAAAATGTGGCTGGGAGGATGGGTGAAACAGCTGAAGGGGATTAAGAGGACACTTATCATGGGCAGCACCGAGTGATGTACAGAACTGTTGAATCACTGTGTTGTACACCTGGAACTAATAGAGGGCTGCATGTTCAGTACACTGGGATGAAAGGTAATTGATGAAAAAATAAAGTGACTAATTCAGTGGCATTTAGTACATTCACAGGGTTGTGGGACCATCACCTCTAACTAGCTCCAGAACATTTTTGACAAGAAACCCTGTGCTCAGAAATCAGTTGCATTTCTCTACACCAAGAGCAAGACAGAAGAAAGAGAAATTAAGGAGTCATTCCCATTTACAGTTGCACCCAACACTATAAGATACCTAGGAATAAACCTAACCAAAGAGGCTAAGAATCTATACTCAGAAAACTATAAAGTACTCATGAAAGAAATTGAGGAAGACACAAAGAAATGGAAAAATGTTCCATGCTCCTGGATTGGAAGAACAAATATTATAAAAATGTCTATGCTACCTAAAGCAATCTACACATTTAATGCAATTCCTATCAAAATACCATCCATTTTTTTCAAAGAAATGGAACAAATAATCCTAAAATTTATATGGAACCAGAAAAGACCTCAAATAGCCAAAGGAATATTGAAAAAGGAAGCCAAAGTTGGCTTCAAGCTCTATTACAAAGCTGTCATCATCAAGACAGCATGGTACTGACACAAAAACAGACACATAGATCAATGGAACAGAATAGACAGCCCAGAAATAGACCCTCAACTCTATGGTCAACTAATCTTCAACAAAGCAGGAAAGAATGTCCAATGGAAAAAGACAGCCTCTTCAATAAATGGTGTTGGGAAAATTGGACAGCCACATGCAGAAAAATGAAATTGGACCATTTCCTTACACCACACACGAAAATAGACTCAAAATGGATGAAGGACCTCAATGTGAGAAAGGAATCCATCAAAATCCTTGAGGAGAACACAGGCAGCAACCTCTTCGACCTCAGCCGCAGCAACTTCTTCTGAACATCGCCAAAGGCAAGGGAAGCAAGGGCAAAAATGAACTATTGGGATTTCATTAAGATCAAAAGCTTTTGCACAGCAAAGGAAACAGTTAACAAAACCAAAAGACAACTGACAGAATGGGAGAAGATATTTGCAAATGACATATCAGATAAAGGGCTAGTGTCCAAAATCTATAAAGAACTTAGCAAACTCAACACCCAAAGAACAAATAATCCAATCAAGAAATGGGCAGAAGACATGAACAGACATTTCTGCAAAGAAGACATCCAGATGACCAACAGACACATGAAAAAGTGCTCCACATCACTCGGCATCAGGGAAATACAAATCAAAACCACAATGAGATATCACCTCACACCAGTCAGAATGGCTAAAATTAACAAGTCAGGAAATGACAGATGCTGGCGAGGATGCGGAGAAAGGGGAACCCTCCTACACTGTTGGTGGGAATGCAAGCTGGTGCAACCACTCTGGAAAACAGCATGGAGGTTCCTCAAGATGTTGAAAATAGAACTACCCTACTATGACCCAGCAATTGCACTGCTGGGTATTTACCCTAAAGATACAAATGTAGTGATCTGAAGGGGCACGTGCACCTGAATGTTTATAGCAGCAATGTCTACAATAGCCAAACTATGGAAAGAACCTAGATGTCCATCAACAGATGAATGGATAAAGAAGATGTGGTATATATACACAATGGAATACTATGCAGCCATCAAAAGAAATGAAATCTTGCCATTTGTGACAACGTGGATGGAACTAGAGGGTATCATGCTTAGCGAAATAAGTCAATCGGAGAAAGACAACTATCATATGCTCTCCCTGATATGAGGAAGTGGAGATGCAACATGGGGAGGTTAAGGGGGTAGGAGAAGAATAAATGAAACAAAATGGGATTGGGAGGGAGACAAACCATAAGTGACTCTTAATCTCACAAAACAAACTGAGGGCTGCTGGGGGGAGGGGGGTTGGGAGAGGGGGGTGGGGTTATGGACATTGGGGAGGGTATGTGCTATGGTGAGTGCTGTGAAGTATGTAAACCTGGTGATTCACAGACCTGTACCCCAGGGGATAAAAATACATTATATGTTTATTTTAAAAATAAATAAATTAATTTAAAAAAAAAAGAAACCCTGTGCTCATTAAGCAGTTTTCTACCCATGGCCCTTCTCTCCAGTTCCTGGCAACCCATCATCTACTTTCTGTCTCTGTGGATTATCTATTTGGGATATGTCAAATAACTGAAATCATTTGGTATATGACCTTTTTGTGACTGGTTTCTTTCACCTAGTGTAGTGTTTTCCTAATTCATCTGTGTTGACACCTGTCAGTACTTTGTTCCTCAAGTGGGGTTCCATTGTATGGATGTGCCCCATTTGTTTGTCCATTTCTCCTTTGATGGATACCCATAGTCTCTTAATCAGTTTGAAGTTTGGAGGGGCACCTGGGTGGCCCAGTGGGTGAAGTATCCAACTCTTGACTTTGGCTCAGGTCGTGATCTCGGGGTCATGGGATAGAGCTCCACGTTGGCCCCGTGTGCAGTGGGAATCTGCTTGGGATTCCCTTTCTCTCTCCTCTGCCTTTCCCCCACGTTCTTGCTCACTCTCTGTAAAGAAATAGATAAATAAAATCTTAAAAGAAAAAGAAAGCAAGAAGTTTGGCCACAAACTAACAAAATGGTGGCTTGAATACCCCCATGTTCATAGTAGCATTATTCTCAATAGACAAAAGGTGGAAGCACCCTGCATGTCCATCAGGGGATGAAAGGATAAACAGAGGTAGCTTAGACCTGCATTGGAGGATTCTGTAGTCTTAAAAAAGAAGGAAATGCTGACCCATGGTACCACATGGATGGACCTTGAGGACATTACACAAAGCGAAATAAGACAGACAAAAGAGCAAATACTGTCCAATTCCATTTATGAAATGCCTACAGTAATCTAGATAATAGAGACAGAAAGTAGCAAGGTGCTTACCGGGGACCAGAAGGAAGAGAGAACGAGGCATTCTTTCATGAGGACAAGAGTTTCAGTTTGGGAAGATGGGAAAATTGTGGAGATGTACAGTGTTGATGGTTGCACAACGATAGTCCTTGGTGCCATTTAACTGTATGCTGAGAAATGAAACGTGTTGATATGTGTATCTTGAAAACTATTTTTTTGACTCCTAGATTGATTTTATTTTTTTATTTTTTTTATGATTTTTTATTTATTTGACAGAGATCACAAGTAGGCAGAAAGACAGGCAGAGAGAAGAGGAAGCAGGCTCCCCACTGAGCAGAGAGCCCCATGCGGGGCTCGATTCCAGGACCCTGTGATCACGACCTGAGCTGAAGGCAGGGGCTTTAACCCACTGAGCCACCCAGGTGCCCCAACTCCTAGATTGATTTTAAAGAACTAGCCATTGGCTAAAGGAATTAGGAAAAAGCAAGTCTGTTTTCCCCACTCTCACAAAGGAGCTATTCCTGGATCACATTTGAGGTCATTAAATCTTCTTTGCTCACTGTTAAATTCTTTCCTTTTTTTTTTTTTTTTCTTTTTGACTAATGCTAGCTAAGGCTTATTTATCAATACAGGGGTGATAACATAATATTTTATACCCTCGCTTTATCTAAAACACAGCCATGCTCCGAATGGGCACTCCTTGAAAGAAGAATGTATGACAGGTTATAAAAGAAAATATAAGTTGTAAATCTGTGCCATCTTTTTCTGCCCCAGACCCACCTGGCTTACTACTCTCTTTTCTTACACAGTATCTGGGTGATGGTAGAAAAGGAAAACTGGAAGAAGCCAGAGAGCTGACACCAAATAGGGAAATGAGAAAAAGCAGAAAGACTGCTAGGGTTTGATTTATGCGCTAGTCTTAGGGGGCATGGAACGACAAGAACATAGACAGCCTGGGGAGAGGGGTTTGGAGTTTTGTTGTGCACTAAGGTGGTCTTTATCCCTTGGCATTTTTAGCAAACGCTGCAGCAGAGATGTAAATCGTCTTTATGATTTATTTGAATGTCATAAGGAGATGAGGTGAGGCACAAAGTGTCAGGGTCACCTTTGGGTCCCATTCGCATCCCCAGGACCTGGGAAACTGTCCAGTAGTTGTGACCGAGTCGGCGGTATTTGACGAAGGAGTCGATCCTCTGCGTGGTCATTGGGAGCTCATCCTTCTCAACTCCCTCGTTTCTCTTGCATCCGCCCAACACCTTGTGAAGGGCCCATCTGAAGGGATCCACTGAAAGACGCAAGAGTGGTTCCCTGTGTAGTGGGAATACTATAGCCGTTGTCACTTAATGTCATCCTCATGCTCTGGGAATGAGCTGAAGCCAGAGAAGACAGTGGTGGTATCAGAAAGTATGTGGAGAATAGCTGTACATCACCTCATTTAGTGGAGGGGGAAGTCAGCATATTCATAAATGTGCATTCGGTCTGAAAGCCAATAACTTAAGTCATTCAAACTCTGTCTTATTGGACCATATAGCCGCTGGCAGTATTTCATATAAAGGACTCTGTAGAAGGATAAATTCTGTTGACTGAATTGAACATCAAGTAATAACCCTGCCACCTACTCTTTTTTTCCTGGCCTTCCCAGCCTACGAATTTTGATGCATTACAAAAAGTTCTATGGCAGCAAGATCACTTAAACCAAAAGCTATCCCAGTAGCAACACAAGCACCTTTAAACCGGAGATAAGCTCATTTGCCTTTGGGTTTGATCATTCTTGATTTTGTCACTGCTCTGATTGCCTTTCTTGGGAGAAATGTTCAGAGTAATACCTTCTTGTTCATGGCAACAGCTGTTCCTTGGAATCTACCACTCTATTCTGTAAAGAACTCACTCTTGGATGCCTTTGGTGAGATGTCTTCCACCTCCACGTTCTGATCTTGGCTTTTTGCGGTCAAGCCTGATGCTGCCCTGGTCCAAACGAGGGCCTCTTCCATATAGAAAAGATGCAGGGAGCTTGGCTAGAGAGCATCCACAACCCTGTGAAATATAAAACAACACATTCTTGGAATCCCACCTAACTGCTTCAGTCTTTCTTTCCTAATTTTGATTTGTCTGCATTGCCTTTTCTGAAGACTCAGCTCAAGTATCCTTTCCTTTAGGGAGCTCTGTCTGATTTATTTCCAGGCCTCGTTATGTTCTGTGTCTTCCAGAGGCTTTTTATAGTGAGAATTTGTTGAAAGTTTGGATTCTCAGGATCTTTGATCTCCCTGTGTTTGGAGAATTCATTCGTTCATTCATTCATTCATTCATTCGTTTGTTTGACAGTGTTTATTGAGAGCCTACTGTGTTCCACGCACCGTTCTTGGCATTGGGGACACAGCAGTGAATGAAGCAGATGCACGTCCTTCCTTCTGGAGCTCACATTTGGGTAGGAAGAGATAGACGAGCATATAAATAAGTACACACATAGTGTATGAAATGGTGGTAAGAGCCATTGGTGGGAAAATATAGCATAGACGGGTGATGACAAATGCTAGGGGAAGGAGGCATTAGAGTTTTAAATAGAGTGGTCTCACTGAGAAGGTGACTTTTGAGCAAAACCGGGAAAGAGGGCTTCCCCTTCCTGTAAGAGTTTTGGTGGTGAGAGACAAAGTGGGTCTGCAACTGTAGAAACTCAGCAGGTGAGATGCTCATTTTCCCAGCATGACTCACAGCTAGACTGAGGGTGAGGGATCTAGAATAACCAAATCCATGGACCCTGGGAAACAAACTGAGGGTTTCAGAATGGAGATGGGTGTGGGGATGAGGTAACGGGGTGATGGGTACTAATGGGCATGTGTTGTGATGAGCAGTGGGTGTTTTACACAACTAATGAATCAATGAACACTTCATGAAAAGATAATGACTTACTATGTGGGCTAACAGAACTTAATTAAAAAATCAAAAAGCTGAACAAAAAATAGAATAAGTGAATCCAAAGACTTTTCTTTGGGATCTGGCAAGATAAAGAGTGAGAGAAGCCATCCTGTCATAGCTGCTGGCTCCAGGGCCGTGGGAGAAGAGGAGTCCAATGCAGCTTACAGTGTGAATGCTGGATAGTGCTGTTTAACAGACATGGTCAGGGTCACTGAGCAGGGCTGCAGAGTGTTCACTATGGTCGTTTTGAGCCTGGGGTACAGTCTCAAAGCTGCACTGAGCCTCTGTTTTTCTGCCTGTTTTCTGTTTCTTCTTCTTCAGGCTGTCTGGTGCTTCTGTGAGCTTCCTGGGATATGTCCAGTAAATTTCTTTCCTGCTTAAATAAGCCAAAATTGGTTTCTGTTGCTTATAGCCATTAACTCTGACTGGCACATCCCTATTCCATCCTGCGCTTGCCACCTTTAGTGCCTCTCTGTCAACACGCTGTAATGCCTTGTTTATGTTTGTGTCTCCTGTTTCCTGCAGGCTGTTGAGAGGAGAGAACACATACTTTTTTTTTTTTAAAGATTTTATTTATTTATTTGACAGAGAGAGATCACAAGTAGATGGAGAGGCAGGCAGAGAGAGAGAGAGAGAGGGAAGCAGGCTCCCTGCTGAGCAGAGAGCCCGACGCGGGACTCGATCCCAGGTCCCTGAGATCATGACCTGAGCCGAAGGCAGTGGCTTAACCCACTGAGCCACCCAGGCGCCCCGAGAACACATACTTTTTATTCATCCTCATGTGTTCAGTGTCTAACCCAGTGGTTGGCACACAGTAGGAGTTTAGTATGATTTTGTTGATTCTGTGAATGAATAAGAAAAAGAAAGAATAAATGGAACTCCTTGAGTCCATGCTTTTCTTCACAGCATCCTTCCTTTCAAGTAAAATCCAGAAGCCACATGCAACCATGCCAAGGCACCTGTGTCACTCAGGTCTAGAGCCCATCTCTTACAGTGAAACATGCAGATCAAAGGTGACTGCTTTTCTGTTGCTGTCTAAAGCTGCTTTCCACAGGATACCAGTGCAGAACTCATTATTTTGAGGAAGAGACAAACATGGAAAAGTTACTCCTCAATTTCAGTTCAAAAAAGGGAAACTGAAGAACTGAAGAATGGAATAGGACATCTAGACCCTGCTGAAGAACTGATGATCTTGGGTATATCACTGACATTGGCCCCAGTTTCTTCTTCTGAAAAACAGGGAGATGAAGTTAGATCAAGTGTCCCAGTAGGTATGGTCTCGGCATTCTGGGCTGGCTAATTCTTATTGTGGAAGCTGTTCTGTGCATCGTGGAATGTCTAGAAGCATCCCTGGCCTCGACTCAGTAGACGCCAATAGTATTTCTTTCACTGTGACCAAAGGTATCCCTAGATGTTGCCAGATATCCCTTGGACATAAAATCACCCTGGTTGGGAACCACTGAATTAGATGATATTCGATGATAAACAGTTTACAAGTTTCCGGGCTGGAGTGAGAGTCGGAGCTCTGCTATCTCCTGGCACCTAGCATTCATTACAAGCTGAATGAGAGAGATGAAGTACACAGTTCCTTCCAGCTAGATCAGTTCTTTGGCAGGAGGAGAATCACGTAGGTGGTGATGATCCTTATCAGGCATATGACTTCACCTATTTGGGTGCTGTTTTACCTTCCTGGATAGAAATGAACTAAAAATACAGTCCAGCCCTATGAAGAAATAGGTCTGTCTGGCAGTTTGGCAATAAATAGTGGCTATAATTATCAAGGAGGATCCACTCAATTCTGACAGTGATCTCAGATCGTGTCCCCTGAAAGTTAACTCTGAATTTTATGAATATGACAAAAAGTTCAGTTGAGCAGAATGTGTCCAGTTATGCAAGGCAGAGCCCATGCCCCCAGGGACATACAGCTGGCCCTGCACCAAGACTCCCACAGCCCTGGGAACAATAGGCTGACCACACAACTGTCTCTTAGAACCCGGGCTTGGGCTTCTGGCAGTTCTGGTCAAGCTGGCCTTCACGGGGTGCTGTTCCACTCTGATAATCTCCAGATGTGTCCGAGTGACACTCCAAACATCAACCCCTCTGCTGTGAATGACCTGTTGTTAAAGCGTTTAACAATTAAGTTAACTAGAGGCTTGTTCATTCATTAACAGTCCACTCCAAGCAGAGCAGCTAGGTCTGTGCAGCTACAAACAACTCTCCCACAGGGACCCTCACATCACACCAATGGGCTTTCCAAGGAGGACTTCTTGCAACAGGACACACCTTTTCACACCTTGCATGGGTTTGGGCTTAAACAGAGAGTTCATAAGAGTTTCCCCCATGCATAGACTCATCCCACAAATCTCAGACTTTCTGGTCTTTGGACTCATTTTACAAGGACCCAGAAGAGCTCCCCTTTATGTGGGTTCTAGCTACAGCAACTTACAGAATTAGACATTTAAATGAGGAAGTAATTTAAAACATGCATTAATTATTTAAAAGTAACAATAGCAAATCCATTGCGTGTTAAATAAATAATGGGTTTTTTTTGTTTGTTTGTTTGGTTTGGTTTGGTTTGGTTTGGTTTTGGTAATGAAAAGCCACCATCTTCCTGAAAGATTTAGTGAGAAGGGTGACGTTGTTCCACATATTTGCAAAGCTCTGGAATATCTGGTTTAATAGGAGACAGCTGGATTCTCACATCTGCTCCAGCATTCAGTCCATGGTGACATCTTCTGGAAAACTCCACCACAGTTCAGGAAATAATGAGAAAAAAAAGAAAAGTGACATCTTAGTAGTGTAAAGAACATTATAGGAGTACCTGGGTGGTTCAGTTGGTTAAGGGTCAGACTCTTGGTTTCAGCTCAGGTCGTGATCTCAGGGTTCTGGGATGGGCTCTACACTCAGGGAAGTCTGCTTCCTCTCTCCCTCTGCTCCCCCCAACCCCTCACTGCTCATGCACTCTCTCCCTCAGATAAATAAATAAATCTTTAAGAGCATTATAGGTATTATCTCATTCAGCCTTCCCGATAAAATAGCTCAGTAATATAAGGAGGCCCTCCTCCTTCCAAGTAGAGAATGCAGGCACTTGATTTATTTATACCAGAACACAGACCAAGAGTCTCCCCCACACCCCCCACTGTCGTGAAGCCACTGGCAGATGGAAGGCCACCCAGGTTTTTGAGAACTGTGACCTGGAGAACAACAAAACAAAACAAAAAAAAAAGAGATAGAGGAGGAAAAAATGTACAATTTTTCCTTGTTGGATCCGTCATAAAGAAAAAGGCTTGAGATTCTCAGTGACAACTAAATGCAAAGCAGGCCGCTAACCCTCAGGGTTTAACTCCAGGGTGAGGTGGGGAGGGAAAGCGGCCCCCACCCTTCTGAGTGGGTCCAAAAGTCACTTCATTAACATAACAAAAGTCACCTTATTCTCTCTTATCTGCCCCAAAAATTCTGAGGGTTTTTGGGAGTTCTGTGCCAGAAATGAAGACCACATATCTGTTATTATAAATTACAATGTCAGTATCACACAGGGTTACAAAGGACAATCTTTTAACTTTTTTTGTTTAATATCAAATTACTTGCCGAAGTTTATATATCAGGAGGCTTCACAAAAAAACCAGATTTACTCTGGGATTTCTCTGAAAAAAAATCAGGCTCTTTGGCAATATTGGGACTGCATTCTCCAGTGGAGACAGTAGACTGGGACGAGCTCCTGGGAGGTAATACTTGGGCAAGGACCACAGTGTCTACCACCTGAGAAGCATGGACTGCATTTGTACAACTCCTTGTTGGTACATTCTCTCCTGGTTTTTTTTGCCTTTTTTTTTTTTAAGATTTTATTCATTTGAGAGGGAGAGAGCGCATGTGCAAGCAGGATCTGGGGGATGGGGAGCAGAGGGAGAAACAGACTCTCCACCGAGCAGGAGCCTGATGCCGGACTCGATTCCAGGACCCTGAGATCATGATCTGAGCTGAGGGCAGACGCTTAACTGACTGAGCCACCCAGGTGCCCCTCTCTTTTTTTTTTTTTTTAATTTTTTAATTTGTTTTTTATTTTTTAAAGATTTTATTTATTTATTTGACAGACAGATCACAAGTAGGCAGAGAGGCAGGCAGAGAGAGAGGGGGAAGCAGGCTCCCCGCTGAGCAGAGAGCCCGATGTGGGGCTCCATCCCAGGACCCTGGGATCATGACCTGAGCCGAAGGCAGAGGCTTAACCCACTGAGCCACCCACCGCCCCTTGTTTTTTTTTTTAGGCATAATTCACATGCAGTCAAAATGTACAGATCCTCTCCCCAAGTTAAATTGTCATATTTATTATGGTATTTCTATAACTCTTTGTCATTTAACTGTGTATAAAACTGTGCTACTGTTTTAATTTGGTTCTTATCTTTGTGTGTCTGAACAGTTTAGTAGATGCCCATAAAATTCCCACCTAAGCAAAAATACAGAAATTGCCGTTGTTCCAGGAAGTGCCCCCCTTCCAGTCATTTCCTGACTCACTCCCACCCTCTGGCTTCTATCTGCATTTATTCATCCTTTCTGTTTTTTTTCTTTTTTATTTTTTTTTTAAGATTTTATATATTTGTCAGAAAGAGAACACGTATAAGCAGGGGGAGAAGCAGAGGCAAAGGGAGAAGCAGGCTCCCTGCTGAGCAGGGACCCCCCCCCATGTGGGACTCAGTCTCAGGACCCCAGGATCATGACCTGAGCTGAAGGCAGATGCTTAACCAACTGAGCCACCCACCCATGCACCCCATTTTTCCAGTTCTTGAACCTCATAGAAATGGAATCAAAAGAGGACTTCAACAACCTCCATTTTGACCTCAAACTTTCTAATTCATTAAGTTTTTGGGTACCTGGGTGGCTCAGTCATTTTAAGCAGCTGCCTTTGGCTCGGGTCATGATCTCTGGGTCCTGGAATCAAGCCCCACATTGGGTTCTCTGCTCCGGAGGAAGTCTGCTTCTCCCCCTGCCTGCCGCTCCCCCTGCTTCTGCTCTCTCTGTCAAAAAAATAAAATCTTCCAGCATATCTCTTAACTCAGGCAAAAGCCTGGGCAGGGAAAGCATCTTGGGTCCAACCTGAAACTATCCCTCCAGCAGTAAGGAACGCCCTGAGTCAGCAAGACCCTGCAGGTGTTTGACCCTAAGACACTGATGACATGACCTTCACTGCCCACCTTTGTCTCACGTTTCCTTCTATAAACCTGGAATTATTGTCAGCACTTTGGAGGAAGTTTCTCTGCCTTTGGATTCTGTCAGTGGCTAGCGGCCTAACCCGATGTGTTTGATGTGTGACCCGATGTGGGTCCCTGGAGCCATACCCCTGCGCCCCCACTCCAGAAGCCACACCCCTGCACCCCCACTCCAGAATCATAAGGTATGTGTATTCTTCAGGTCTGTCTCAGCTTCTGAGGTCCGTCCAGGGCAGTGCCTGTCAGTAGCTTGTCCCTCCGGAACCCCAGCCCAGTCTTCCTCATCCCTTCACCCATGGTTGAACCCTGGGCCTCTCATGAGCAAGACCACTGTGTAGGTAGGTTTGTGGACAAGTGGGAATATCTCTTTTCATTTCTCCAGATAAACACCTGAGAGGGGAATTGCTGAGCCATAGAGTAACGTGTGTTCACCTTGGAAGTAAGAAACTTTCAAAAAGTCCTCCCAATTGGTCGTACCATTGTCCTTTCCTGGTCTTCACAGCACCAAGAGAGGGTAGAAAATCAGGGAAATGGTCAGAGAGGATGAGCCAGTGTGGCCCACACAGATGAACGGCATGTCACTATACCAAATTCTGGACTTACTTTTTTAGAACAACCAGAAGGTCTGGGCCCATTGGGCCTGGGTTCTCCACATTAGAACTGGGTCATGACTCTCCATGTTGGCTGGGACACATGCTCTCCAGTGGGGCACAGCCCCACCTCACCAGCCCAGCTCACTCACATGCCTCCTCCATAAGAACTGGAACCCTGAAACATGCCTGTGGCCCCCAACACATGCCCAAGTGGTCAGGGCTGGGCCCCAGGCTAGGGGAGGAATGCATCTTCCGCAGTACCCACCACCTTCCTGGTATTGTGGCCTGTGGCCCCAGATCACAGGTACAGGCCGTCTGTTCCCTGGTCTTCTGTCTGTCCCGCTCTTCCAATCCCAGCTGTCCCCTCTGTAAGCCTGTTCCTCCAAGACATGCCTCTTCTCCCCTACTCCTGTAAGACTCTGGGTTCAGGTGCAAATGCTGCTGTTAGCTGGGTGACCCTGGGCGAGTTACTGGCCTCTTTAAAAAAAAAAAAAAGTTTTATTTGAGAGAGACAAGGGTGCCTTTGCTTGTGAATGGGGTGGGAAGGGGCAAAGGCAGAGGGAAAGAGAGAATCACAAGCAGATTCCACGCTGAGCACAGAGCCTGACCCAGGCTGGGATTGATCTCACAACCCTGCGATCATGACCTGAGCTGAAATTAAGAGTCAGACGCTTAACTAAGCCACCCAGGCACCACATTACTGGCCTGCTGTTTCAGGATGTCTTTTCCTTCGGTGCCTGGGATTCTTGGTCACCCCTCTTTGAAGAGTGAAGAGGTAGACCAAAGAGTGGTGGGCAAAAAAGCAAAGGTTATTGGGCGATAGCACAAAGCTCCTGAAGTGGGAGGGGACCCCAGAGGGTTGCCATTGGAGTTCCTCAGTCTAGGGGTTTTTAGGAGGTTGTGGGCGGGCTGTTTAATGTGATTCACCCGCCACACACCTGTCACCCAATCTCGTTTATGTCCACGTGCTTATCTACTTATCAGGTAGTTCACCCGGGAAAGGGTGGAGGGCTCCTTCTGGGGCGGTGTTTCCTAGCCTCAGGACTAAGAGGGCAGCCACCACCCTGGCCATACCTGCCCTAAGGCATGACAGCCTCCTGTCATCAGATCAAGCTCTTTGTTTAAATATCCCACCGGCTGTTGAGCTAACCCCCAGGGCTTGGGTTAGGATGCCCAAGGCCATTCCCTTTCTGGAAAGCCTACAACAGGATGGGGGCTTTTTCCATTTAAGGGTGGTTTCCTCCGAGGACGGACACCCTATCTCCTTCCTACCTATCTTCCAACTCTCCCCCGTTACTGCCTTTACCTCTCCTTCCTCATCAGTGAAAGGGAGATAGACATCTGTCAAAGGTTCATTTGAAGGATCAAGTGAGCAAAGACCAGAAAGCAAGCCCTTGGAGGGAAGGAAGGCTGGTACGCAGTCAGCCTCACTCACCTTTCTGAATCACACTGCACCGGGGGGCTGCGCTCCCAGGGCCTAGTTAGGGCTCCTGAGGGAGACAGGTCGGCTGGAGGTGGGGTCTGTGGCAACAGAGGGGGGCCACGACTCTGCTCTAGCCAGTGGCTGTCTTGTGACTATGTGGACCTGGTGTGGCCAGATCTTAAGAATGTCTTATGAATGTGGGAAATCAGAGCCTTGTTTCTAAATCTGGTTTGTAAATGTTAGTACCCATTTTTTTATTTTTTGAATGCCCCCGTGAAGGCCTTCTGCTGTCCTCCATTGCCTGTCCTGGTGTCTTGGGGCCCTGGCCGTGGCTTGATCACTCCTGACAGCTCCCAGGGCTCCAGATGCCTGTCTTTTTTTTTCCCTGCCTTGGTCTGGAGTGCACCCGCGAAAAGGGGCTGAACAAAGTGTGGGCACTGTCCCTGTGGCTGCAGTGGTGGGGCTGTGGCTGCAAGGGCCCTCCTGGGATTTTTCCACTGTCCCCTGCCTCCCCGGCCAGCCTCTCTCCTCCCCCTTTCCCCAGCCCGTCCCAAGCCCGCCTGTCCCCAGCATGGAGGCGGGCCAGTGGGGGAGTGGGGGAGTGAAGCAGGACAGTGCAGGGCTCCTATGGCTCCCCTACCCCTCCCTGCGATGGGCCCCCCTCCAGGTGAGGGCCAGGGGCGGAGCTCCGGGCACGCCATCCTCCCCACACAGGCCTGCTCGGAGTTCAAGTTCAAGGGTTCAGGGCTGGGCCCAGCCTCTCCTTTGCTTGGGAAGATCATTTTCTTCCTCTGATTCCCCACTGCAGTGAGGCTGGAATTTGGAGTTTGACCCTCAAGGAGGCTCTCAGCTGTAGGCGGTGCAGGAGAGGGTGGCCACTGTCCTCTCAAACTCTGTGTGTGAGGGGAGAGGAGCCCAGGTGTCCCCCCTTCTTGCAGCTGCCCTTGCCTCAGAAGCCACGGACGGGCCCCCAGGCAGGTAAGCCTGGCCTGCGGAGGAAGGTAAGATTCCCTGCCTGCACCAGGCCCAACCTCACAGGCATTCTCCAAACTGGGGAGGTTGGTGTGGGAACAGGAGGCTGCCTAGAGGACTCCAGCTGGGAGTGGAGGGTGGGGGCACAGCTCCTCTCCTTGGAGAAGGCTCATCCCATACCAGGCTAGTGGAGTGCTTTTGGGGGTGAGTAGGGTGGGGACAGCCGGTGGCACCAGGCACAGGTCCCTGTTATTCTGCATCCCAAGTTTAGACACTCAGCTCAGGGAGTCTCAGATTCTTTTTTTCTTTTTTTTTTTTTTTTAATTTATTTATTGGACAGAGAGAGAGCACAAGTAGACAGAGAGGCAGGCAGAGAGAGGGAGGGAAGCAGGCTCCCCGCTGAGCAGAGAGCCCGACGCGGGACTCGATCCCAGGACCCCGAGATCACGACCCGAGCCGAAGGCAGCAGCCCAACCCACTGAGCTACCCAGGCGCCCCGAGTCTCAGATTCTTATCTGTTAAAGGAGACTGTAAACCGCAGCCCAGCCCAGCCCAGCCCAGCCTACAGGCATGGTGTCTCCCAAGGCCCCAAAGAGAAATGCAGGTGGAAATATCTCTTTAAACAACAGGAGGCTGGAGGGATACGGTGCAAATTTGAGTTTCACTGAAATGTCCTGGGCATTGCAGAGGGCTTCCCTTCCTGGGCCTGGCCTCACTGGACAGTTACCCCTGAGGACACTGCCACCTGAACTCACAGACAAATGGAGAGCCATTAAGAACCAAACCTGAGTTTGCACAAATCATGAGTGGCAAAGCTGAGACCCAACCCTCCCAGCCACGAGCTGACGCACAAGGTCTGGTTTTTCTGACAGTGTTTGGCTGGATGATTCTGGAGACACACAGGAGAGAGGTGCCCTCCCCAGGTCCTGGGGATAGCACTTTGGAGAAGAGGGGCCACAACATGCGGGGGTATATAGTAAAAGCTCTGAAAGCTGGCTTCAGGGACACCAAGTGAGTAAGACATACACAGTCCCTGCCTTCAAAGAGCCTCTGGTGTCACAGGCAGGGGCAGCAATGACCTGTACAAACCAGATACGGTGTTTGATTGACAGTGAGGAAATGTCATGTTTGCTGTGACAGCAGATCGCTTAAGGACCCAATTTAGATCGAGGCTAGGGAATGCTCTTCTGGGAATGGGACAGTAGGATGAAATCTGAGGGACGGGGAGGAGCTGGTCAAGCCGAGGCCATAAGGAAGAGCGTTCCAGGCAGGGGGAACAAAATAGCAAAGACCCTGAGGCCAGAAGTCACAGCTAAGGAAGAGGACCAGTGTGCAGGGAGGGTGGGCCACAGAAGAGCTGGTCAGTGGCCGTGCTTATCTGTTGATGACTGTGTCTGGTTTATGGTCCAAGATCCCTCTGGCCGCCCTGTGAGGGGCAGATTGGAAGGAGGGGAGGTGGAAGGTCCCTGCTTGCGCTAGTATAGATGAAAGCTCTGGAAGTAAAGGTGAGGGAAAATGCGTGGGTTCAGCCATGCTAGGGGAGTAGAATGGAATGAATTAGGGGCCATTAGATTCTGGGAGTTGAGAAAGAGACACTGTAAGTGCTTTCGTGCTGTGTTGGCATGCTGTGGCCACTGCTGTCCTCTGACAGCATGGACCACTGACGGATGAGTCAATGAGTGAATGCATGACTTTAGGCTCTCAAGTGACCCATGTGAGCGTCAGCGTGGGCAATGTGGTCCTGTGTATGCATGGTCTCCGAATCGGACGCGTTTCATTGGAAAGGCCATGCTGTCATTTGGATGCTCTGTTCTCTAGGAAATCACGAGACAAGGTCATCACTGAAGGTTGTCACCCCTGGAATTTTCCCTGCCAAAGGTCCACGTGCCAAGCGGTGGTTTTGAGCTCAGGGTTTAAGCCTGGGCTGGACCTGGGTTCAGTCATTTACCAGCACTGTGACCTTGGGCCCCGGGGCCTTGGCTTGGTTTTCCTCACCTGTTCAATGGGGTTAATCCAAGAGCTGACCTCTTGGGGTGCTGTGCATTTAAAATGAGATTCACACACACACGTAGGTGGTCAGGACCTGCTGGACCACAAAGTCCAGGCTTTTTTGAGTATGTGTGTGTGTGTGTAACAGGGACAGAGACAGACCCAAGTATTCTAGGCCTAATCATGTTATATAATGAACTTGCCTAATGCTCTTATCAAACCTGTGACAGGTCTGATTACTATCTCCATTTTTTTTAAAGTAGGGGCTTTTTAATTTTTTTTTTAAGAGTTTTGTTAATTTGTCAGAGAGAGAGGGCACAAGCAGGGGAAGGGCAGAGGCAGAGGGAAAAGCAGACTCCCACCGAGCAAGGAGCCCAAAGGGGACTCGATCTCAGCACCCTGAGATCATGACCTGAGCTGAAGGCAGACACTTAACCAAATGAGGCAGCCATGCCCCAAGTAGGGGCTTTCTTTAACTCGGGGCTTGAACTCACCCCTCTGAGATGAAGACCTGAGCTGAGGCCAAGAGTCAGACGCTTAACTGACTGAGCCACACAGGTGCTACTCTATCCACATTTTATAGATGGGGAAACTGAGCCTTAGAGAGCTTCTTGGCCCAGTATCATGGAGCTAGTAAGAGGTAGAGCTCAGATTTGAACCGGGCAATGCAATTCTTACATCTTTACATTTTCTCAGAGCACATCTCTTTTCCAGGGAGTTTTTGTCTATAATTAAAACTTGTAGTGGGACACCTGGGTGGCTCAGTCAGTTAAGCCGCTGCCTTCGGCTCAGGTCATGATCCCAGGGTCCTGGGATCAAGTCCCGCATCGGGCTCCTTGCTTGGCAGGGAGCCTCCTTCTCTCTCTGCCTCTGCCTGCCACTCTGCCTGCTTGTGCGCTCGCTCTTGCTCTCTCTCTGTGACAAGAAAATAAATAAATAAATAAATAAATAAGATCTTAAAAAAAAAAAAACAAAAAAACTTATAGCGAGCTGTCATCTCTGGTCCCTGCAGTGCCTCTCCCTACTATCTCTTTCTCATTCTCTGTCCCCACTGATGTGTTTGACACTCTTGGGCAAATAATGCCCACATCCTGACAAAATACTTCCCAGCTATTTAGTGTCTTGGAATGTATTTAATATATGTAGATTTTTTTTGTGCTGTAAAATTTGTTCTGTTTCTTTTCTTTTGTGATGAAATGTTTCAAGACACACAAAAGTTAAAGAATAATGTTGGAACCCACCCCCTGTCTGTGGACGCACGCAGGGGAGCCAACCTACAGAACCAAATGGCCCGCAACCCTACCTGCAACCACATCTCCCAGTCTTGTCCTTCCACTGGGGTGTGGAAAATTTCCACATCTGCTATGGCAAATTATGTAAGGGCTACAACGCAAAGGGTGAGCAGCCGTCCCGGGGTGCTGGGCTTCCTTTGTTCTCTGGCCTATCGGTGACTGTGAGGCCAGGGTGTTCTTGCGAACAAAGCCAATGTCACAACGCCGGCTTTGTCCAAAGCCGCACTCCCCTTAACCCGGTGCTCCCACACAGAGGGTCCCTCCCAGGAGGTGAAGATGGAGCCCACCCAGCTTGGCCATCCTGGCCATCCTGGCCATCCTGGAGCAGTCCGGAGGTCTCTCATGCACAGGGCTGCAAGGGGCTGGCAGAGGAACCCACCAGGATGGGCACCATGGCTGCCTGGCTCACTGCTCTGTCCTCTCTGTCTAGCATAGAGCCTGGCACCCGGCTGGTACCTCATAAATGTGTGAAAAAACAGAAGGCTAGAAGGAAGAAGTGAAAGAGGAGAACAGATGAAAGGAAGGAAGGGGATAAAGATAGAGCAGCCAGTACTGGGTAATGCTAGCTCCTGCAGTTTAGGACCTCTGCCATTTCCTGTGCCCTAGAAGCAAGGGGTAGGACCCAAACTTCCACGTCTTCATGCTTTCCTTTCGCACCTGTAAGGGGACTGGTAACCGTGTCTGCCTGGCGGGGCTGACCAGATGCAATAAGAGGACAGCTGTGAAGTGGGTCCCATGCCCCACACTTGCACAGTGCTCACGGGTTTGCCGAGAAGGGGTGCATTAGCCTGTGAGCCTGTGGCCGAAGCGGCAGCACTGGGGTTCCCAGCTTCTCTGGTCCCTGCTCCTGTTCCTGCCGTGCAGAAGGGCCAGGCCCTCCCGGCCCCTGGCAAGGCCCCCACCTCCCTGGGACTCAGGAAGAGCCTGGAGTCAGTGCCAGCCTGCCCAGGACTGAGATGAATAAGTTGTTTATCCGCTCCCACTGCCCTCGGTGCCTGGCGGGCAGAGGCCTGCAAGGGGCAGCTGGGGGAGGGCCTGGTCCCACGGTCGTCCCAGTGCCCGCCCCTCCTTCCTCCCTTTCAAACCTGTTGGTTCTAGAACAATCTACCCCACCACCCAGTTCAGCAATCAGTCTCCACCTTGAACTGCTTGCCAAGCTCCTAGCCGTCACCTTCCCCAAAGCCCCTAGATTTGGAAGCTGGAGGTTGAAGTGTTTAAAAACACAGGCTGTGAAACTATACAGTTGTGGGTTCAAGTCCTGACTTTGGACATGATGCTAAACCTCCCAGAGCCACAAGTTCCTTGCCTCACCTGTGATGTACAGTCACACTACCTAATAGGGATTTTACCCCTGAGATAACCTGACAGACCATCTAGCCCCCTTCTCCCCAAGCCTCCAGAATGTGCCTCTTCCTCCTTAATTATTATCATTTTAAAAGATTTTATTTCAGAGAGTGTGAGTGGGGAAGAGGCTGAAGGCGAGAGAGAGAGAGAGAGAGAGAATTTCAAGCGGACTCTGCATGGAGTGCTGAGCCTTTCGCAGGGCTTGATCTCTTGACCCCAGAATCATGACCTGAGCCAAAACCAAGAGTCGGACACTCAACCGACTGAACCACCCAGGCTCCCCTTTCCTTTATGGACTTCTGTTCCCACCATAGAAATTGCAGCCTCCTTCCCACTTCCTTGCACAAAGGCTTTGCAAGTGTCTGATTTAGTTGGGTTCATCCAGAGCATGTTATTATCCCATTTCACAAATGACAATGGTCATAAAATCTAGACTGAGGGGTGAGGGGAATCCTGGCTTCTGCTGCTTCCTTCCTCCCACATTAGGGCACAGTAAGTGTCTGAGCTGGGCAAGCCCAGTCGTGGCTGTCTTCCCTCTCTCCCTCCCTCTTCCTCTCTGCCGTCCTTCCTCTCTGTCGGTGCAGTGGATCCCTGGTTGCTTGGGTCCTTCCTTCCTGGGAGAGGGCCACCACATCCAAGGTCTGAGCAGCCCTGAGAATGCTTCCAACAGAACAAAGCGAGGGGCAGCCCCAGGGAGAAGTCTAGAGCTATCCTTGGCATGGGAAGGGAACGTAAGATCCTGGAGCGCCCCCCTGAGGCATCTTGTCTAAGTGAACTTGCAGCTGCCTCATTAGGGCATAGCAGCGAGGTTGTAAAAACCGCGGGCAGTGCAAACTGTGGAAAGAACCAAGATGCCCTTCAATGGACGAATGGATAAGGAAGATGTGGTCCATATACACT